>NC_037681.1:47928634-48228634 GCF_003255815.1 Theropithecus gelada
TATTTTTTTTTTTTTTTTTTTTTTTTTTGAGACTGAATCTTGCTCTGTTTGCCCAGGCTGGAGTTCAGTGGCATGATCTCAGCTCACTGCAACCTCCACCTCCTGGGTTGAAATGATTCTCCTGCCTCAGCCTCCCAAGTAGCTGGGATTACAGGTGCACACCACCATGCCTGGCTAATTTTTTGTATTTTTAGTAGAGATGGAGTTTCACCATGTTGGCCAGGCTGGTCTCAAACTCCCAACCCCAAGTGATCTGTCTGCCTCGGCCTCCCAAAGTGCTGGGATTACAGGCATGAGCCACCATGCCTGGCCGCCCAAGCTAATTTTTAAAAAATATTTTTTATTTTTTGTAGATACAGAGTCTCACTATGTTGTCCAGGCTGGTCTCAAACTCCTGGGCACAAGTGATCCTCCTGCCTAGCCTCCCAAAGTGCTGGGATTACAGGCACGAGCCACTGCACCTGACCAATTCTACTTCTTTTTAATTTCCAAGGAGATTTACATTTACTTTCATCTTTTGCCCTAAAGCATTACCACCCCAGGATTGCTCCACTTTTATTTTCAATTTGAGGGTTCCTGGCTACACAGTGGGTATAAATTAGAACTCCAAGCCAGTATGAGGATAGACTCATGGTTAAAATTCTCAGAGAAGGTGTTTTTTGGTTTTTTTTTTTTTCCCTCTACCTAGAGTACAAATTTTCTTGTGGTGGGCAGATTTCTTTCCTAGCCACTTTTCCACTAAACATGTAGCATTTTTAGAATTCTGGCTTTTTCCCAGGGTCTCCATTCCAAATACACACTTCACATGGGTCTTGTCTTTTGCTCCTACCTTGTTGTTAACCCAAATCCCTTCTGACTGACGCTACAAATGATATAGGGCGTTGAAGTATCAGATGATTTTCTGCTCATGTTTTTCAGTTTTCTCCTTAATTTTGGCCTGTAAGGATTTCCCTTACTCTTTTTTGAGGAGCTTAATTCAGCATTTAAAAGGATGCTGGGCTGGGCGTGGTGGCTCACACCTGTAACTCTAGCACTTTGGGAAGCCAAGGTTGGGCGGATCACCTGAGGTCGGGAGTTTGAGACCAGCCTGGCCAACGTGGCAAAACCCCGTCTCTACTAAAATTACAAGAATTAGTTGGGCATGGTGGCTCAGCTACTAGGGAGGCTGAGGCAGGAGCATCACTTGAACCCAGGAGGTGGAGGTTGCAGTGAGCCGAGATGGCGCCACTGCACTCCAGCCTGGGCGACAGAGTGAAACTCCATCTCAAAAAAAAAAAAAAAAATTGTTTTATTTGAAATCGTAACAAATGTCATTACTGCCTTTAAAATGACCTGGAGCACTTTGAAAAAATCCCAGGAGTTTTCTGACTACAGAATAAAATTAAAATTCTACCATTAGGCATAACCTGGCTTCCATCTACCTTGTCAGCCTAGCATCTCCCACTACTTAGCAAAAGTGCACCTGACAATCATGACATGCTGATCTCAGTGATGTTCCCACTTGCCTGAAATACTCTTTCTTCACCTAAAAGTCTTGTGCTGATTCTTTAAACTCCAGTACAAATGCAACTTCTTGAATAATTCTTCCTTTCTCTCTCAGAAAGTTAATCACTGTCCTCTATATTCCCTGATATTTATATGTTTGTTACAGCATTTACATGTGGTTATGGATGCCAACTGTATCAATATCTGATGCATGAGATGTATCAATATCTGATATCTAAAAGGTGACAAGTGCTGTCAATAAAGTCTCTAACCTAGAACATAATCTGATTTTCTTTTTTCTTTTTGTGCTTCTCTAGACTTCAAAGCAGCATAGATTGAAAAAGATCCAGAAGTTAACAGGTCAGAGACACCCTATCCTTTACTCTTCAGCTCAAGGTTAATAACAGACCAATTGTGGGTCTGCCTTATGACTCTAGCCTTAAATAGCAGGTGGAGGGAGGTTGAAAAAGAGGATGTAAATGGAAGAAGTGTGCCTCTTATTTCTAGCATCTCCATGTCTAAAGATATGTGTATATGGCTCCATCATTCTTTCCATGGTTTCTTTCCTCATGTTTCCTTCCCTCAGCTCCTTTTGTGCAAAGTCCAAGGTATTGGGAAGGAAACTTGGTGAGATTTAGAATGGACAAAGGGTAACTACCAAGAGTTTGGTGTGGGAAGTTTCCCTATCTTTTTCCCCCTACCATAGATCCTGGATAGACTCCTTTGGAGGAAAAGATATGTATCATGACCTCTGTTTCCCCTACTCTCACTGCTTATTACTATGATTATTCATATTCTTCCCAATGTATATAGCTTACATCTACTGTATGATGAAGGCAGCATAGTATAGCTTTTTGAAAAATCTTGAGACGGGTAAAGTCTGAGATCTACCACTAATTAGCTTTATGATCTTGGGCATAACTTCATCTTCGTTTCCTTGTTTGCAAAAAGAGGGGGTTGGACGAATAATCAATAGTCATGATGCTGATAGATTCTTCACCTCTTCTCCCAGATCCACAGTGGGAAGAAAACCTCAGGATGGCTTGCACTGAAGCTAACCTGACAGGGTGAGTAAAGCCTTTCTTCAGCCTATTCTACTGATAAACTTTGTGAAAGTTAGAAGTAAAGTACCTGGACTCTGTTTTAGTTCCTTCACTATGATAGCGTTCTCCTTTCTAAGTTAAATCTCTCTTATTGTTTTCCTTACTGGTACTTTAATGAAACTTCAGTTACATTGACATACACTGTTGCATTCAGTGTTTCAGAACTCCCTGTGGGCTGGACCCAGGAATATATACTCTGGTCAATGGAGCGGAGTCTTCAACAGATCTTCCGATACCTAGAAAGCACAAGGTCAGGCAATGTAATTTCTGGGTGGGGATTGAAGGTGGTAGAGGTTTTAAAAAGAAGGAAGGAAGGGAATGAAGGAGGGAGGGAGAGAGGGAGAAGAGAGAGTTCGTTTTGTCTGTGGGGGAAGTCCTGGGTTCAAACTGGTCGAAGGATCATTTCTGGGTGGAATGGGAACAGTTTCCTCCCTTTGTCCTGGTGGAGGAATTCTTTCTATAAGTAATTGATGTTGGGGAAAGAAACTTTTTTTTTTTTTTTTCCAAATTCTCCTTCAGGCCAAAAATATTTTGCATTTGAAATGGCCACTTTTTTTCCTTTTCCTATTTCAATGCAAACTGAAACATTTCTCTTTATTTCTTAGATCAAGGCTTATGGAACAGGATTTGCCTGAATCACAAGATGTGATTTCTTCCTCTACCACCTCTGTTCTTGTAGCTCAGAAGACTGTTCTATGCTGTTGTGACTATAAGAAAGCAAAACATTCTACTGACCACAGCATCTCCTTTAGTTCATCATGCAATGACTCCAGTCTGTCTCATCTTCCTGTCTTCTCTGAAGGAACAACTTGGGAATTCCGGAGCCATAGTTTACCTATTTCCAACAAAAAGCAATCATCTGTGTTCAGGAACCAAGGCAAAACCCTGCCTCCTTTTTGGCTCTCAGAGCCCCAGAAATCAAAACTTTTTCAGAATTTGGCAGATCTTTCACCCTTGCAACCTCAGAACTCTTTTATCAGCTCTATTTCTGAACCCCTAAATATCTGCAAACAAAAAAGGAAAAAAAATGATGAGAGAATGAGCAAGAGTCATTTGGCATCAGATCATGAGCCAAATTCTCTTTCCAAGAAGAGACCACGACTTCCAAGGTGGGCTACATTCAAGCTCTCTCCTTCAGTTAGAAGGGAGCTAGAAGGACATATGTCTCGGAAGGTTTTTGCATTGCAGCAACAAACAGCACCTTTACCTTTGAGGAAATCATGGGCAATGCTGAATTATATGACTGAAGTACAAGGAGGAGTTGCTGAATCAGAAAAACCCCAAACTCAGTTATCTATGCCCATTCATCAAAACACTGAGCAAAATATCAACAACAAATTCTCAGACCTTCCATCATTTCAGCTCCATGTGAATGCTGGAGTGGGATCTGGATCAAATAGCACAGAAACAAAACTTTCACAGTCACTTATCTCAGATAAGCAGTTCCAACCTGGGGATGGCCCCCAAATCCTTGGATCCAAGCCTTTAGTTACATCAATAGGCACTCTACCTCCAAGAAGTTTAGAAGTTAATGTAATTCAAGAGGAAACTCCTTTACTGAAGAATGATCGAAAACACGTGCTAGAGCTTAGTATAGAGAAGAGGGTCATAGATTTTCCAGAAAAAAGGATACAGCAGCACAAGACACAAGTGACTAATGTGGAGTTGACCCCAAGGCTATCATATCAAGTCAAAGACAGCATAAAGGTAACTCCACTGGCATTACTTCAGGTCATGGATTCAATGGGGATGATCCCAGAATCACATTCAGAATTTGCGGGTTTGTTCCCACAGCTGCCAAGTCAAGTTGTGAAACCAATGGAAACCACGGAAACAGGGAGCATAACCCCCAAACCATCAAATCAAGTCATTCAGTCAATGGAGGCAGCCCCAAGGTCTCAGCACCAAGTTACGGAATCAGAGAGGATGGCCACAAGATTACTGAATCAAGTCACAGATAATAAGAAAGTAACTCCTGTAGCACTGCTTCAAGTTATGGATTCTATGGGGATGATTAACAAATCACATCCACATACAGAATCAGTGGGAACGACTCCAACGCCACAATATCAAGTCATAGAGTCAGTAAAGATGAACACATTGTTGAACCATCAAGCCACAAAACCAGAAAAGATGAATCTAAGGCCACAACACGCAGTTATGGAAACTGTGGAAATGATGCCAGGACCACAGCATAAAGTCATGGAATCAGTGGGCATGACCTCAGGGTCACAAAGTCAAGTCATGGAACAAGGAAAGGCTACTCCAGGGCTAATATGTCAAGACACAAAATCACTGGACATGATCTCAGCACCATTACATCAAGTCATGGGTTATGCGAAAGTAATTCCAGTGGCACTATTACAAGCCATGGATTTCAGGGGGATAATTCCACCAGCACAGCCACATGTTATAGAATCTGGGGGCTTGACCCCAAGTTCACAGTTGCAAGGTAGGAGATCTGTTCATCTGGTCCTACCACCAGAGTTTCAAGATATAAACACTGTGGAGTTGGCCCTAAGACCATCAACAGAAGATACAAAATCTGCAGATTTGGCCCCAAAGCCATGGTTACAAGATGTCAGATCTGAGAAGGTAGCCCCAGTACTATTGCTTGAAGATGTGAAAACTCCTCAAATGGTAGAATGTAGGAGGTTAATTCCTGAGACACAGGTGCAAGAGATGAAATATGGGGAACTGACCAAAGGGACACAATTTAAGGAAGTAAAAGCTGCAGAGATGAGCCCCAGTGAAGCCACAGAGCCTGAAAGATTGACCCCATGGCATCAAGCCTCAGAATCTTTAGAGATGATCTCAGGACCAGGATATCAAGGAAAAGAAGCAAAGTTAACCTCTGACACCTGTCACCAAGTAGAAAAATGTACTGGGTTGACACAACCATCTTTAGGAACTACCCCAGGGCCACTAAGCCAAACTTCAGAATCTGTGGAGATGAGCTCAAAGTCATTCCAAGACACTCTTAAGACGATGCACCAACTTGGAAAAGCAATGGGGGAAACTCCAGTATCACAACACACAACAAAAGAATCTCTGGATTTGATACCAGGATCAGAAATGCAAAGTGTGAAATCAGAGGTGTTGACCACAGAGCCACAGCCCCATGATATGAAGTTTGTTCACTGCAATCTAGGGCCATGTTCAGAAGTTACTGAATTGTCAGAGATACCCCCCATGTCAGAATATAAAGAAACTGTGGGGTTGGCATTGCCTCAAGTTGATAAGACCCAGGGGGTCATCCCAGTACCACCACATGCAGAAACAGGATTTTTGGAGTTGACACTAGGACCAGGCATGCAATATGAGAAATCAGAGCCACTACTGCAAAATTTGCAATCTATGGAGTTAACCAGTGAGTCATTTCCATTAGTGATAGGATCTAAAAATTTAATTACAGAACCAAAATCACATGTTATGGACCTGACCCCAGGGCCACAGCTCCAGGGAGAAAAGTCTAAGCAGCTGGATCTAGAGTCACAGTTGCAAGATATGAAATATGTGAATCTAATCCAACAGTCAACTACAGGAGTGGTAGAATCTGAGGAGATGATGCCAGAGCTACTGCTACAAAGTATGCCACTGGAGGATTTGACTAAGATGGAAGAGCTCCAAGGTGTAAAATACGTGGATTTAAATCTAGGCCCATCTCAGCCAAGTGTCAAATCTTCTGGATTGACCCCAGGGCCACAGTTGCCAAGTGTAAGATTTTCAAGGGTATTTCCAGGACCACTTCTTCAAGGCGAAAAACCTGTAGATTTAATCTCACAACTCCCACATTATGGTGTGAAATCTGATGAATTGACCTCAGATTCCCCAGTTCAGGACATCAAATTGTCAGATTTTACCCAAGAGCCAACACATCAAAGTGTCAAATTTGTTCAGCTGACTCCAGAATCACAACCTCAAGATGTGAAATTTGTGGAACTAAGCCCAGGACTATGCTTGCAAGATGTCAAATTTTCTGATTTGATCCCAGAGCCAAAGCATCAAAGTTTCAAACATATGCAGTTGATACCAGGAGCTCAGCTCGAAGATACAAAGTCTCTAGGTTTTGTACCAGAGTCATCTTTGCAGTCAAGCCAAGGGCCACACATTGAAGATATGAAATCTGTTCTGTCTACTGAAGGACCACAGTTTCACAGCATGAAATCTGTGAAATCGACCTCAGAACTACCATTTCAAAGTGTAAAATCTGGGGAAGTAAACCTAGGGCCATGGCAGCAAGATACCAAATTTTCTGAATTGACTTCAAGGCCAAAGCTGCAAGGTGTCAAATTTGGGGATCAAACCCCAGGATCAATGTTTCATAGTGTGAATTCTGTAGAGGTGGTTCCAGAGTTAGGGCTGCAAGATTCCAAATTAGCAAAGATACTTCCCGGAACTCAAAGTATGAAACAGGTAGAGCTTAACCCAGAGCTGCAGCTACAAGATGTCAAATTTTTTGATTTAGTACCAGGAACTCAACCTCAAGGTGTGAAATCTTTAGACTTAAACTCAGGGCCACAGCTACAACGTGTAAAATTTTTAGAGATGACCCCAGGGCCAAAGATGCAAGGTGTACCACCTGTGGCAATGGCTCCAGGGCCAGAGGGGGAAGGGGTTAAGCCTGAGTTGTTAGTACCAGAGCCACTGTTTCAAGGTGTAAAATATGTAGCAGGCAACCAAGAACCAAGCCTTGAAGCTGAAGTTTCCTATAAATTAGTCTCAGAACCACAAATGCCAGATGCAGAATCCATGGAGTGGACTCCTGGGCCACAGTTGCCCAGTGTAAATCATTCTGAGTTGACCAGACAACCACAGTTACAAAGCATGAAATCTTCTGAACTGATGCAAAGACCACAGTTACAAGACATAAATCCTGTGGAGTGGAGCCCAATCTTAAAACTTCAAGGTTTCAAATCTGAAAAGCTAACCACAGAGCCACTATTAGAAGATATAAAATCTGCAGAATTAATCCCAGGGCCACATTTGAGAGATGTGAAAACTATGCAGTTAACACCAGAGCCAGAATTGGAAGATGTCAAATATATGACATTAACCCCAGAGCCACAGGCAGGCGGTGTAAAACCTGAGGAGGTAACCCCAGGCTCAAAGCTTCAATCTGAGTTGCTGAGCTCAGGACTGGAAGATATGAAATCTGTGACCTTAACTCCAGGACCATGCCTGGAAAGCATGAAATCTATGGAGATAATTCCAAGTCCACAGCTGGAAGGTGGGAAATCTGTGGCGATAACCTTAGGGTCACAGACAGAAGATGTCAAATCTGTGGAATTCACCCCTGATTCCGAGCTTCAAGGTGTAAAATCTGTGGAGTTGACTCCATGTTCAAGAATTCAAGATGTAAAAACTGAGGATTTGATGCTAGGTACACAGCTGCAAGATATGAAAACTGGAAAATTAAAACTCGGGCTAAAGATGCAAGGTGAGAAGTCTATGGCTTTTGCACCAGGGCCGTTGCTTCAAGGGGTTAAATCTACGGAGATGCTTCAAGGGCCTCAGCTACAAAGCGTGAAACCTGAAGAACTGACTTCAGTCCCACAAATGCAGTCCCACATGAAATTTGGGGAGATTACTCCATGTTTAAAGCTTCGAAGTTTAAAATCTATAAAGGAGACTCAAGATCCACATCTGCAATGTGTAAAATCTGTAAAGTCGACCCCATGGCAAAAGAGGCAGGTAGTAAAATTTGTGAATGTAACCAGAGGAGAAGAGTTTAAAGAAGTAAATTCTGCGGATTTAGTGCTAAAGCAACAGTTTCAAGGGATGGCACCTGTGGATGTAACCCTTGAGCCTGAACAGGATGGTCATATATCTGTAAACTCACAGGAGCAGCAATGTGTGAATTTTGAGCAAGTAAAGAAAGGGTCTGAGTCAGAAGGTGTAATGTCTTCGGAGTTAATTCCAGAGCCAAAGTCTGACCTACAGTTGAAAGGTGTAAAATCATCTGAATTGACTCTAGAATCAAATATGCAAGATGTAAAAAATAAAGAGTTTAAACATGAACCACAGTTGCAAAGTATGAAATATCCCAAGTTGACCCCAGGACCACAGTTGCACCAAGTGAAACCCTTGGGCTCAACTGTAGAGCCACAGATTCAAAGTGTGAAAATTCTGGAATTAAACAAAGACCTAGAGCTTGGAAGAATGAAATCTGTTCAGTGGATAACAAGACCTGAGTTCCAAGGTCTAAAATCTGTAGGGTTAAATCTTGGGTCACAATCTCGAAGTGTCAAACCCGCAGAATTGAAACTTTCCATACAGTTGGGAGATATGATAGCATCTAAATTGGTTCTAGACCCAAAACTTCAAGGTGCAAAACCTATGGAGTTTAACCGTGGGCCACAGTTGCAGTGTGTAAAAACCTCTGAGTTGTCTTCAGGACCACAGCTGCAAAAAGGGAAAATGCTGGCATCAACCTCAGAGCCACAACTTCAAGGTGTGAAAACTGTGGAGCTAAACCAAGACTCACAGCTTGGAAGTGTGAAATCTGTGCAGTGGATACCAGGACCTGAGTTCCAAGGTGTAAAAACTATGGGGTTAAATCTTGGTTCACAATCTCAAGGTGTCAAACCTGGAGAGTTGAAATCTTCCATAGAGTCAGGAGGTGTAAAGTCATCTCAACTGACTCTAGGGCCAAAACTTCAAAGTACAACATCTATGGAGTTTAACCTTGGGTCACAGTTGCACTTTGTGAAAGCTCCTGAGTTGTCCCAAGGACCACAGCTGCAAAAAGAGAAAATTCCAGCATCGACCTCACAGCCATATTTTCAAGGTGTGAAAACTGTGGAGTTAAACCAAGACTCAAAGCTTGGAAGTGCGAAATCTGTGCAGTGGATATCAGGACCTGAGTTCCAAGGTGTAAAAACTGTAGGGTTGAATCTTGGTTCACAGTCTCGAGGTGTCAAGCCTGCACAGTTGAAATCCTCCACAGAGTCGAGAGGTGTAAAATCATCTGAACTGACTCTAGGACCAAAACTTCAAGGTGCAAAATCTGTGTTTAGCTTTGGGCCACAGTTGCAATGTGTGAAAACTCCTAAGATGTCCCAAGGACCACAGTTGCAGAACAGGAAAATTCTGGTGTCAACCTCAGAGCCACAGCTTCGAGGTGTAAAAGATGTGGAGTTAAACCAAGACTCACAGCTTGGAAGTATGAGCTCTGTGCAGTGGATACCAGGACCTGAGTTCCAAGGTGTGAAATCTGTGCTAAAATGTGGTTCACAATCTCGAGTTGTCACAACTGTAGAATTGAAACCTTCAATACAATTAAGAGATGTGAAGTCATCTGAGTCGATTCCAAGGCCAAAGCTCCAAAGTATACAACCCTTGACATCACTCCAGGAACATCAGTTGCCACGGCTCAAACCTATTGATTTGAAATCTGGGCTACAGTTGAGAAGTGTGAAATCATGTGGCCCGATTTCAACATCAAAGCTGTGTGATATTAAATCTGTGGCATTCAAACCTGGGCTTCATTCACAAGATGTGAAATCTTCTGAGTTGACCTCAACACCACAGTTGCACAAAGTGAAACCCGTGGAGGCATACCCAGGAACACAGCGGCAAGATGTGAAGTCTCCAGTGTTTACACAAGAGCCACAGTTTTCAGGGGTGAAATCTGGAGTATTAAGCCAAGAGCTACAATTGCAAAGTGATAAAACTGTAGCGCCAAACTTCTTACTACACTTGAAAAGCATGAAATCATCTGAATTGGCTTATCAGACAAAGCTTCCAGGTATGAAATCTGAGGAGTTCAACTCTGGGCCACAATGGCAATGTGTCAAATCTTCTAAGTTGAACCCTAAGACAAAGTCCCAAGACATGAAGTTTATAGAGTTAAAGCCCAGTTCACAATTGAAAGATATCCCATATTCTGATTTGACCACAAAGACCAAGATTCAGGGTGTCAAATCTACAGACTTCAAACCTGGGCCACAGTTGCAAGGAGTGAAATCTTCTGAGTCGATACTGAAGACAAAGCTTCAAGAAATGAAATTAATGGAATGCAACCTAGGCCCATGGTTGCAAGATTTGAAATCTTCTAGGTTGATCATAGGTATAGAGCTTCAAGACATTAAATCTATGGATCTCAGTTCTGCACCACACTTACAGAGTGTGAAATCTTCTGAAGTGATTCCAGGGGAAAAGCTTCAGGGTGGGAAATCGGTAGAATTCAAACCTAGTCGAAAGTTACAAAGTGAGAAATCTGATTTGACCCTGGGGAGGAAGTTTCCAGGTGTGAAATCTGTAGAGCTGGAATCAGGCCCACAGTTACAAGACATAAAATCTTCTGATCTGATCATGGGTATAAAGCTTCAGGATGTAAAATCTATGAAGTTCAGTTCTGGACAACACTTTCAAGGTATAAAATCTTCTGAGGTAACCTCAGGGACAAGGTTTCAAAGTATGAAATCAATGGATTTCAATTCTGGACAACAGATACAAAGTGAAAAATCTTCTGAGTTGATTCAGGGAACAAACCATCAAGATGTAAAATCTGTAGAATTCCACCATGGTCCAAAGTTACAAGGTGTGACATCTTCTGAGTTAACACCAGAGACAAAACTTCAAGGTGGGGAATCTGTGGAGTTCAACTCAGGCCCACAGTGGCAAGATACAAAATATTCTAACTCAATCATGGGGACAGAGCTTCAAGATGTAAAATCTATGGAGTTCAGTTCTGGATCACACTTGCAAGGTATAAAATCTTCTGAAGTGATCCCAGTGACAAAGCTTCAAAAAGTGAAATCTGTGCTCATGCCTAGGCCAATGAGGCAAGATGTGAAATCTTCTGAATTGACTCTAGGTACAAAGTTACAGGATACAATATCTTTGGGGTTAAACTCAACTTCACAGTTACAAGATAGAAAATTATCTATGTTGACACCAGGGATACACCTTCAAGATGTGAAATCTGTAGAATTCAATCCTGGGGCAAAGTTGGAAGATATGAAATCTGGGTTGATAAAGCTTCAGACAGTGAACTCTACAGAGGGCAACCATGACCCAGAATTGCAGGTTGCAAAACTCTCTAAGTTGGCCTTGGAATCAAAGATTCATAGTGTGGCACCTTCTGAGTTCAATGCTGAAAAGCAGCAGCAAGATGAAAAATCTCATAAATTGAATCCATGGCCAGACCTTCAAAGTGTAAACTTTATGGTGTTCAATCCTGAGTCACATCTGCAACATAGAAAATCTTCAGAATTATGCACAGGGACACAGCTTCAAGATGTAAAATCTATGAAATTCAATCTTCAGCAACAGTTGCAGGGTGTGAAATCTTCTGAGTTGTGCCTAGGAACAAGGCTTCAAGGTACACAATCTTTAGATTTCAACCCTGGACCACAATTGCAAGGATTAAAATGTGCCAAGTTGACTCCTGGGCCTGAGCTTCAAGGTATAAAATCTAAGGTGTTCTGCCTTGGACCATGTTTGCAAGATGTGAATTCTTCTGTATCCATTCCAGAGCCACCACTTCAGTGTGTAAATTCTACTGGGTGCAACCCTGGGCTACCTTTGCAAGGTGTAAATTCTGCATCCATTCTAGCACCTAAACTTCAGTGTATAAGTTCTAATGGGTGCATCCCTGGGCCAAATTTGCGAGGTGTGAATTCTTCTGCATCTATTCCTGAGCCACCACTTCAGTGTGTAAATTCTATTGAGTATAATTCTGGGCCACATCCACAAAGTGTGAATTATTCTGCATCCATTCTAGGTCCCAAACTTCAGTGTGTAAATTCTAGTGGGTGCAACCCTGGGTCAAATTTGCGAGGCGTGAATTCTTCTGCATCCATTCCAGAGCCACCACTTCCATGTGTAAATTCTACTGGGTGCAGCCCGGGGCCACATTTGCAAAGTATGAATTCTGCATTCATTCCACAGTCACATGCTCAGCGTATAAATTCTATTGGGTGCAAGCCAGAGCCATATTTACAAGGTATGAAATCGCCTGAATTAACTCCAGTTTCAAAACTTCAAGGTATGAATTGTTCTGAATTGAACCCAGGGACAGAAATTCAAAGTGAGACACCTATGATATTCAACCCTATACCACATTTGCAAAGTTTAAAATCTGAATTGACTCCAGGGTCAAAGTTTCTATGTGCAGCACCTATGGAATGTAACCCTGGGCCACAGGTGCAGTATGTGAATTCTTCTGAGTTGAATCCAGGGCTAAAATTACAATGTATAAATTCTAGGGAGTGCAAACTTGAACCACACTTGCAAGGTGTAAAATCAGGGACAAAATTTCAAGTTATGAAATCTTCTGAGTTGCATCCAGGGCCAGAGCTTCAAGGTATAAAATCTGTTGTGTTCAACTCTGTGCAACATTTACAAGATGTAAAATATGAACTGACTCCAGGGACAAAATTCCAAGATATAACACCAAAAGAGTTCAACTCTGGCCCACAGCTGCAAGGTATGAATTCTTCTGAGTTGAATTCAGAGTCAAAATTTCAATGCATAAATTCTATCAACTTTAATCCAGGGCCACAGATACAAAGCATGAAACCCTCTGAACTGAACCCTGGGTCAGAATCTCAAAGTACAAAATCTATTCTGTTCAATCCTGGACCACACTTGCAAGGTAAGAAATCTTCTGAGTTAACTCCAGGAACTAAGTTTCAAGGAGTCCAATTTTTGGAGAAGCACCTTGGCTCACAGCAAGTTGTACAACCTGTGTTCACTTTGGGTCCTCAGAAAAATGGTATGAAATCCGTGGTATTTTTACCAGAGCCACTGCTTAACGATGTAAAGTCCATGGAGATAAATAAACAGCCATTGCTTTATGATGCAAATTCTGCAAAAATGATTTCAGCCTCTGAGCTGCCGGACATAAAATATGAGGTATTTACATTAGAGCCATGTTTTCAAAAAGTGACATCTGTGGAGTTAAAACCAGAACCGTATCCTCAAGGTATGAATTCTGAGGAGTTGCATTCACACCTCAGGCAGCATAGTATGAGATCTGTGGTATTTGTACCAGAGCCATGTTCTCAAGATGTGAAATCTGTGGAGTCAACTCTATGGCCACAACCTCAAAGTGTAAATTCTTCAGGGTTGACATCATGCTTTGGGTCACAATGTGTTAAATCTGCGGCCTTTGCATCAGAGCCATGTTCTCAAGATGTAAAACCTATGGAGCTGACACCAGGGGCCCAACAGCAAGGTATAAATTATCAAGAGTTGACTTCAGGATGGCAAGATGATGAATCAATGATGTTGGCACCAGAGTCAACTAGGAAGTTCCCATCAGGACCACTGTTGACTAGTGTCAGATTTTCAAATTTGTCTCCAGAATCACAGCAACAAGGTGTGAAATCTTTGGAGTTTACTCTAGAGCCAAAGTCGCAAAGCATAAAACATGTTAAATTATCTTCAGTGTCTCTGCAGGAAGCTATAAAATCTGTGGAATTAGCACCAGAGTCACTGCTTCAAAGAGTGAAATATGGGGAGCAAACTCCAAAAACAAATTATCAAATCATGGAATCCTCTGAAATAATCCCTAGACCGGGGCATCAGTTTACAAAATATGCAGAGCTGATCCCACAGCCAATGTATCAAGTCCCTAAATCTGCAAATTTGATTTCAATACCAATTTATCATGCCACAGAATCTTCAGAAATAGTGCAAGGATTGGCACATAAAGGCATAGATACTGTAGAGAAATCTGTGGGGTTGACCCCAAAGATAACAGGTAGAGCCATTGAATCCTTAGGGATGCTGCTGCAGCCAGATCTTCAGGTACCAAAATTTGTTGATCTGACTCCAATGGTAAGGGATCAAGGCTCAAAATTCTTAGGATTAACTCCAGAGAAAAGCTACCAAATCCTAGAAACTATGGAATTGCTCTCTCGGCCACGGGCCCGAGTCAAGGATTTGGGGGAGTTATATATGAAGCCACTGCAGCAAACTGTGGAATATGAAGGGATTACTCCGGAACTCAAGCATTACTTTACAGAAGCTATGAAGTTGACCACTGAGGCAAGGATACATGCAAATGAATTCTTTGGAATGACCCCAAAGCCAACAAGTCAAGCTACTGGATTTGCAGAGAGATCCCCAAGGCTCTGTACTCAAAACTTAGAATGTGTGGAGGCGATCTCTGAGAAAAGACTGCAAAGGGAAGAATCTGTGGTATTGATTCCAAAGTCATTACATCACGTCCCAGATTCTGCTTTAGGGATGACACCTGGGTTAGGACATCGAGTTCCTGAATCTGTGGAGTTGACTTCTGAGTCAGGAGTGCAGGTAGAGAAAACTTTGCAATTAACCCCCAAACCACAGCATCATGTGGTATCTCCAGGGATAATATTAGGGTTAGGACATCAAGTCCCAGAATCTGTAAATCTGACCTGTAAGCAATGGCTACAAAGGGAGGAATCTTTAGAGGTGCCCCTGAAGCAAACAAGTCAAGTTATAGGACATGAAGAATCTGTAGAGCTCACCTCTGAGGCACGGCAGCACAGGGAGGTATCAATGGGGCTAACAAAGTCAAAGAATCAAAGTATGAAATCTCCAAGGACAACCCCAGGACCACTGGGTAGAATTGTAGAATTTATGAGGATTAGTCCAGAGCCACTAGATCAAGTCACAGAATCTGCAAGGACACAGCTTCATGTTGCTCAGTCTGAAGAGGTAATCCTCGTAGATGTCCCAAAAGTTGTTCAATCTGTGAAAGTGACCCCTGGACCACCATTTCAAATTGTAAAGTCTGTGACAATACCAAGGCCAACCCCTCAAATGGTAGAATATATTGAGTTGACTCCAAAACTGCAACATGTGAGACCTTCAGAGCACCATTCAGGGCCATGTTTGCAAGATGTGAAATCTACGAAATTAATCATAAAGCCAAAACACCAGATTTTGGAAACAATGGAGTTGACAGGGTTTCAAATTGTAAAAACTATGCTAATCCCAGGGCCATCCCTTCAAATCGTAAAATCTGAGGAATTAGCACCAGGACCAATTCCTCAGGTTGTAGAACCAATAGGAGTAGCCCTAGAATCAGGAATTGAAGCAATAAATTGCGTGGATTTACTTCCAAGGCCACATCTTCAAGAACTTATAGTACCTGCAGAATTAACTCCAAGGCCACGTATTCAAGTGAAATCTGAAGAATTAACCTCACCGCAAACATCTCCATTTGAGAAACATACGATATTGACTCATAAACAAGGGCTTCAGGCTGTGAAATCTACAGTGATAAAAACGGAGCCTCCTAAAGTTATGGAAACTAAGGATTTGAATCTAGGACAGGTGTGTCAGAATAGGGACTGTGAGAAGTTAACATCAGAAGAGTTACAAGTAGGGACTGACTTCTCTAGGTTCCTACAAAGCTCTTCAACCACACTCATTTCAAGCTCTGTCAGAACAGCATCTGAATTAGGAGGACTTTGGGATTCTGGGATACAGGAAGTATACAGAGCTTTGGATATAAAAAACCCTGGGACAGATATTTTACAGCCTGAAGAGACCTATATAGACCCTACTATGATACAATCTTTAATTCTTCCCTTGGCCCTTCATAATCAAAGCTCTGATAAGACAGCTAACACTGTGGAAAACCCATGTCCTGAGATTCCAGGAGTGGATGTCATATCTACAGAGACAACTAAGAGGAAGCAAATGGAGGAGCTAGAGAACTCACTTCAGAGACATCTACTACAAAGCTGGAGATCACTATCTAGGACATTCCGGGCAGAATCAGGGGTTCAAAAAGGTCTCATCAAGTCTTTCCTGGGTAGACAACACAATGTCTGGGAGAGTCATGCCTGGAGGCAGCGACTACCAAGAAAATATCTCTCCACTATGCTAATGCTGGGTAATATTTTAGGGACCACTATGGAAAGGAAACTTTGTTCTCAAACATCTTTAGCAGAAAGAGCCACTGCAGATACCTGTCAATCTATTCAGAATTTATTTGGGATTCCAGCTGAACTGATGGAAGCTTCTCAGAGCCTGCCAGAGAAGGGTCCAGTTACTATTTCTCAGCCTTCCGTGGTCAAAAACTACATTCAGAGACATACTTTTTATCATGGTCATAAGAAAAGAATGGCCTTAAGGATATGGACACGTGGCTCCACATCTTCCATAATACAGCAATATTCTGGGACTAGAGTGGGAATAAAAAAGACAAATTCAAGGTTCAGTGGTATATCCCAAGAAGTCATTCAGCATATGCCTGTCTCATGTGCAGGGGGCCAGCTTCCTGTCCTGGTAAAGTCAGAGTCTTCCCTCAGCATATTTTATGATAGAGAAGATCTTGTTCCAATGGAAGAAAGTGAGGACTCACAGAGTGATTCCCGGACAAGGATTTCTGAGTCCCAACACTCCCTCAAGCCAAATTTTCTTTCCCAGGCTAAGACTGACTTCTCAGAACAGTTCCAGCTGCTACAAGATCTGCAGCTAAAAATAGCAGCAAAACTCTTAAGGAGTCAAATACCCCCTGATGTGCCTCCACCTCTAGCTTCCGGTCTAGTCCTAAAATACCCTATCTGCCTACAGTGTGGCCGATGTTCAGGACTTAACTGCCATCATAAATTACAGACCACTTCGGGGCCTTATCTTCTTATCTATCCACAGCTCCATCTTGTACGCACTTCTGAAGGCCATGGTGAGATTCGGTTGCATCTTGGCTTTAGGCTGCGAATTGGGAAAAGACCCCAAATCTCAAAGTATCGTGAAAGAGATAGAACCATCATACGGAGAAGCCCTATATCACCATCACGAAGGAAAGCTAAAATCTATACTCAAGCTTCCAAGAGTCCTGCTTCCACAATAGATTTGCAGTCTGGGCCTTCCCAGTCCCCTGCTCCTGTACAATTCTACATCAGGCGAGGACAACGCAGCAGCCCTGACCTAGTAGAAAAGACAAAAATTAGAGTACCTGGGCACTATGAATTCACTCAAGTTCACAACCTACCAGAGAGTGACTCTGAAAGCACTCAGAATGAAAAACGGGCTAAAGTGAGAACCAAAAAGACCTCTGATTCAAAATATCCAATGAAGAGAATCACCAAGGGACTTAGAAAACACAGAAAGTTCTACAAAAACAGCAGAACCACAATAGAGAGTCCCTCTAGGGAATTACCAGCCCATTTAAGAAGGAAGAGGATTGGAGCAACTCAGACAAGTACTGCCTCTTTAAAAAGACAACCTAAGAAACCTTCCCAGCCCAAGTTCATGCAACTGCTTTTTCAGAGCCTAAAGCGGGCATTCCAAACAGCACACAGAGTTATAGCTTTTGTTGGGCGGAAGCCTGTGGACAGGACAAGGCCAGACAATTTGTGGGGAAGCAAAAACTATTATCCAAAACAAAACACCAGGGACTATTGCTTACCAAGCAGTATCAAAAGAGACAAGAGGTCAGCTGACAAGCTAACACCAGCAGGCTCAACCATTAAGCAGGAGGACATATTGTGGGGAGGAACGGGCCAGTGCAGATCAGCTCAACAGCAAAGAAGAGCTCACTCTTTCCAACCCAGACCTCTTCGACTGCCCAAGCCTACAGATTCCCAAAGTGGTATTGCTTTCCAAACTGCCTCTGTGGGGCAGCCTCTGGGAAGTGTTCAAAAGGACAGTAGTAGCAGATCAAAGAAAAACTTCTATAGAAATGAAACCTCAAGCCAGGAGTCTAAGAACTTGTCCACACCGGGAACCAGAGTTCAGGCCCGAGGAAGAATCCTACCTGGTTCCCCTGTGAAGAGAACCTGGCACCGACACCTTAAAGAGAAACTCACACACAAGGAGCACAACCACCCCAGCTTCTATAAGGAGAGAACCCCACGCAGTCCTTCCGAGAGAACCTGTCATAACCCCTCTTGGAGAAACCATCGCAGTCCCTCTGAGAGAAGCCAGTGCAGACCCTCGGAGAGAAGACATCACAGTCCCTCGGAGAGAAGACAACACAGTCCCTCTCAGAGGAGCCACCGTAGTCCCTCTCGGAAAAACCATTCCAGTCCCTCTGAGAGAAGCCGTTGCAGTCTCTCTTGGAGGAATCACTGCAGTCCCTCAGAGAGGAGCTGTCACAGTCTCTCTGAAAGGGGCCCTCGCAGTCCCTCTCAGAGGAGCCATCGCAGTCCCTCTCAGAGGAGCCATCGCAGTCCCTCTCAGAGGAGCCATCGCAGTCCCTCTGAGAGAAGCCATCGCAATCCCTCTCAGAGGAATCATCGTGGTCCCTCTCAGAGAAGGTATCATAGTCCCTCAGAAAGAAGCCGTAGCAGTCCCTCTGAGAGAAGACATCGCAGTCCCTCTGAGAGAAGACATCACAGTCCCTCCGAGAGAAGATATCGCAGTCCCTCTCAGAGGAGCCACAGCAGTCCCTCTGAGAGAAGACAACACAGTCCCTCTCAGAGGAGCCATCGCAGTCCCTCTCAGAGAAGATATCATAGTCCCTCAGAAAGAAGCAGTCCCTCTGAGAGAAGACATCGCAGTCCCTCTCAGAGGAGCCATCGCAGTCCCTCTCAGAGAAGACATTGCAGTCCCTCAGAGAGAAGCCATCGCAGTTCCTCTGAGAGAAGACATCGCAGTCCCTATGAGAGAAGACATCACAGTCCCTTGGAGAGGAGCCGTCACAGTCTCTCTGAGAGGAGCCATCGCAGTCTCTCGGAGAGGAGCCATCGCAGTCCCTCTGAGAGGAGATCTCACAGGTCCTTTGAGAGGAGCCATCGTAGGATTTCTGAGAGAAGTCACAGTCCCTCAGAGAAGAGCCCCCTCAGTCCCTTGGAAAGAAGCCGTTGCAGTCCCTCTGAGAGGAGAGGACACAGTTCCTCTGGGAAAGCCTGTCACAGTCCCTCTGAGAGAAGCCATCGCAGTCCCTCTGGGATGAGGCAAGGGAGGCCCTCTGAGAGGAGCCATCGCCGTTCCTGTGAGAGAACCCGTCACAGTCCCTCTGAGATGAGGCCAGGGAGGCCCTCTGGGAGGAACCATCACAGTCCTTCTGAGAGGAGCCGACGCAGTCCCCTTAAGGAGGGACTCAAGTACAGTTCCCCTGGGGAGAGGCCCAGCCATAGTTTGTCTAGAGATTTCAAGAATCAGACAAGTCTCCTCGGCACCACACATAAAAATCCCAAAGCAGGACAAGTGTGGATGCCTGAAGCTACTCGATGAGGCGGGGCCCGCCCCTATTATTCATTGTCCTAAGTCTTCATCGTGCTGCCCTTTCCAGGCTTCTTTCCTGCTCAGCCACTGCCTCCAATTCCTGCGCCCCCAGCATGGAAAGGCTTCCATGTCTCTCTACCGGGGGGAGGCGTGTGAGAATGGGTCTGTAATTTCTCTAAGATCAATAAAGGGGCAGTACATGATCTCCCTGTGCATCTGGACTGAGACCACTGGGCGGGTGCGTGGGGAAGGCAGGCTGGAAGGACACGAGGAGTTGTGCAAAGGTTCGGAATGAGAGCCAGGGGTTTTGAGGCCCGGTCGAGGCTCCAAGCTCCGCCCCTTCGCTCCAGATCCCACCCATAAGTTCCCGGGTCCCGCGTCGCAATCCCAGTGGGGCGGGGTCTCAGAGGAATCGGAGGGTGACTCGTCACGTGACTCGCTCCGGCCGCAGCCCCCTCGGAAGCTGCTAGGCGGAAGTAGAAGTTCAGAAGAGGGCTAGGCGGAGCCGAACCCACATCCGGGAGAGGCGAGGAGAGCGGAAGTGGCGTTGGTCTGGCCGGAGCCCTTGGGTGAAATTGTTAGGCGTGGAGAGGGAGTGATGTCTTCCAGAGTCGGTGCTGTACCCGCCGTGAGTTTCTTGGTTTGACCGTTATGCTTTAGAGGTAGCGCTGTCGAGCCCGGAACACGCGGTCCCTCGCTTTTGTCCCATGCTCAGAGTTGGTTTTATCAGAGGCCATCGTAGGCCCCACCCTTCTAGATCAGATCACCTGTCCCCTTTTTCTTTACCCACGTTCTGCTGCCTGTACCCCACCTCCTTGAATTTAATTCCTCGCCACATTGCCATTAGTTTCTATTCCTTTTACATCCCCAATGTCTCTCATATCCGTTGTCTTTTCTTTTGGCCTCCCTTTTAGAGCCTGGGACAGGGCTTTGAGAATGGGGGAAGACGAAGGCTCTGGTATTGTTACCCGCCTTTGCACTGCTGGAAGATAGGACAGCATATTTTTCCTAAAAGGTGTTGCCTTCTTGTGTTTGAGGTGGTTGCCCCGGGAGAGCTTCATTTCTTCTGGGCATAGGGGAATTCGTCTTTTTGTGGTCGAGGTTCAGAGGTCCCTAGCACTCACTCGTGTGCTTGTGATTTGCTAGACTTCGGGACCCACAACCTTTAAGCAGCAGAGGAGCACGAGGATCGTGGGAGCTAAGAAGTAAGTGAGGTTTTCTAAGGTCCTTTTATGATTGTGTCGGCAGCGCTGTCCAGTAGAACTTCTTCCTGTGATGAAAATGTTCTGTATCTGCATTGTCCAGTATCATAGCCACTAACCCTGTGTGGATTTTGAGTAGTTGAAATGTGGCTAGTGCAAATGAGGGACTGAATTTTAAATTTTATTTGCTAAGTAAGTTAGGTTTCTAAGGTTCTTTTGGGATTTTGTGGCCAGCGCTGTCCAGTAGAACTTCTTGTGACGAAAATGTTCTGTATCTTCACTGTCTAGTATCATAACTACTAGCCCTGTACAGCTTTTGAGCGCTTGAAATGTGGCTAGTGCGACTGAGGGGTTGAATTTTAAATTGTATTTAATTTTAACTAACTTTAAATAGTCACCTGTAGCTAGTGGCTATCGGATTGGACAGTGTAGGTCTAAGTCTGGTGTGTGGGAGAAAAACCTAGCTTGCATAAAAAGAGTACAAATTATAATAAAAATGGAACCAGTGACTCAGTGGTAATTCCGTATTTCTCCAGACATCAATTTCGTGCACATAAATACAGTGATGAACTTGGGATGGATGATTTAAAAAAATGGCCGTAAGAAATCCTTGTATTTTTAAACTACTTGGCTGTAAGACTGGTTTGTTATTTAGTACCCTGAAGGTGCTTAGTTTTTCCATGGTTAATACAAAAGAAAACATTCTTGTTAACTAGACATTAAATGGATTCATTCATTCAGGTGACATTTACTACATGTTTGCTGTGTGCCAGTTCTGTAGTAGGTTAGGTATACAGGCATGAAAAACAACTAGCAGTCTAGAAGGGGAGATAGGCAAGTAGATCAACACAGTTCATTGTAATAAGTAAATATTTTTAAATGGGAATTTAATTTAGCCTTTGGGGAAAGGGAATGATAGTTTGGAAGGGAAGTATTATCAGAGCAGGTCACTCCTAAGTAGAAACCTGAAAGTTGAATCATACAGTTAGTGAGAAGGAGAAAGGTTTTTCAGAACAGAGAACAGTATGTGAACGTGTGGAAAAAGTTAATGGGATAGTAAGTAGTTCTGTGTGGGATGGAGGATGAGGGATTGCAGGGAGAGCGTTTAGAGAGGTTAGTAGGGGCTAGACCATGAAGGACCTGTTATGGCATACTAAAGTGTTTGGATTTTATCCTGGAGGAGATAATGAGGGAATGACATAGCCAGATAATTGGTCTTAGGCCACTCTGGCAGCATTATGAAGGATGGATTTGGAAGGGTACTGGGAAACTGGTTTAGAGGTTATTATGATAGCCTAACAGATTAATAAAGAACATGCAGCCTGTGGTGGGAACAATACATAGGGAATACATAGGGAACAACGTATAGGGAGCGTACAGGTTGTGATGATAAGTGAGTAAGAGAAGGAAGATAGGATGTCTATGGGTTTCTGGCTTTGGCCATCAGGTGAATTTTGGTGTAATTCACAGAACTAGGAATTTCTGAATGAGGAGCAACATTTGGAACAAAATCAAATAGGTTTGGACCTCAGATGAACGGCTGGTCTGAAATACAGAGTTGGGAATCATCAGCTGTAAAAAATAATTGGAAACATGATGTTTTCCTCCACAAGCTGAGAGTTTTAATGGGCTCTTCTAGTTAAAGTGGTTAGAGCGATGTTTCTCAGTATGAACCTTGGTCACCTAGAGATAATTGTTAAAAAATAAGATTATTAAGTCCCTATGCATTAACCAGATTTGGAATCATTGGGTTTAGGGCGTGGAAATCTTTATTTTTAACTAGCTTCCTAGGAGATTGTGGCATTTGAGAGTCAATGGTGAGAAGTGAGACCAGAGAAGAGTAGAGCATGGAGAACACCGGCTTTTAAAGACTGGGTAGAATTACATAAGTTTACAAAGAATAACAAGATGAACTAAAGTACTCTTCTAATGAAATCTAAATATTTGCATGTAGAAGAATGAGCTGGGGCTTTTAAAATTTTTTGCTAGATCAGAAAGGAGTTGAAAATAGGCTAAACTTTTTATGTTTGTGATCAGAAGCTGAGAGTTGCCACACTGGTGACAACAAATTATAAAATAAATACAATTATGGTAGTCATTGTATCGCAACAAAACTTTTTCTTGTTATATGTGTGGAAAGGGAAGTTTGAGCTTAATCTGGTTTTTTACAAATAATCAAATGTCCTGGGATTGATGGGTAGATACTGTAAAATACTTGAAAATTGTTTTTGTTGAGTCCTTTAAAAATAAAACACGAGACCTGGAGGAGGGATTCCCTAACCACGTTGACTTAATCTCCAAGAGTCAATTATGATGATCATATGAACTATTGCCTTTTCAGTATGCTTTTGCTTATTCATAAGAAGGTATATGGGTACTGTATTTCTGAGTCCTACACTGATAGTAAGAAATTCCTACATGGAGAGTTTCCTAAGAGTTGTTATATGGGACTTGGCTCTTAATGGTCCGTTGGTACCATCAGGTCTTTTTGTTGTTGTTGTTGGAGATGAAGTCTTGCTCTCCTAGGCTGGAGTGCAGTGGCATGATCTCGGCTCACCACAACCTCCACCTCCCGGGTTCAAGCAATTTTCCTGCCTTGGCCTCCTGAGTAGCTGGGATTACAGGCACACACCACCGTGCCCAGCTAAGTTTTTGTATTTTAGTAGAGACGGGTTTCGCCGTGTTGCCCAGGCTGGTCTTGAACTCCTGAGCTCAGGCAGTTCGCCCACCTTGGCCTCCCAAAGTGCTAGGATTGCAGGCATGAACCACTGCGCCTGCCCCATCGTCTTTCTAGCATTGTTTGGGATAGTAGGTTTTGGCCTTAGAGGGCTGCCAATCCATTAAAATTTAAAAATACCTTTATTGAGGTGTAATTAGAGTACAATAGACTGCACATATTTAAAGCGTACACCATGGTCAGCTTTGACCTATGTCTGTACCCATGAAACCATTGCCACAATCAAGATAATAAACGTTTTCATCTCTCTCAAAAGTTTGTTCATGTCTTTTTGCCATTCTTCCTCCACTCCTGTCCATAGGCACCACTGTACAGTGGTTTGCATATTCTAGAATTTTATATAAGTGAAGTCACACAGTATGTTCTCACTTTTTTCATGATTTCTTTCACTCAGAATAATGATTTTAAGATGAAAAGTAGTTTTTATTGCTGAGTAGAATTCCATTATGGATACCATAATTTGTTTAGCCATCTACCTTGATGGACATTTGAGTTATTTTCAGTTTTAGGGGGGTCAAACAATAAGGCTGCTGTGAACATTCATGTACAAGTCTTGTGTGGACAAATGCTTTCATTTCTTTGGATAAATATCTAAGGTAGTATTTACCATCATAGGTTAGTTGATTCATATGGCAGGAGTATGTTTAGCTTTTTAAGAAACTACCTGCTTTCCAAAGTGGTATTATTTTGCATTCCTACCAGCAATGTGTGAGAGTCAGTCTTTTCAATTTTAGCTAATTTAATGGGTGTATAGTGGTGTCTCACTGTGGGTTTAATTCGTGGGTTTTTGTGTTTTTTTTTTTTTTTTTTTTTTTTGAAACAGGGTCTCCCTCTGTCACCCAGCCTGGAGTGCAGTGGCCTGATCTCGGCTCACTGAAGCCTTTGCCTCCTGGGTTCAATTGATTCTCCTGCCTTAGCTTCCTGAGTAGCTTGGGATTACAGGTGTTCACTACCGTGCCTGAATAATTTTGGTATTTTTAGTAGAGATGAGATTTCTCCATGTTGGCCAGGCTGGTCTTGAACTCCTGACCTCAAGTGCTCTGCCCGCCTTGGCCTGCCAAAGTGCTGGGGTTACAGGGTTGAGCCACCGCACCTGGCCTAATTTGTGGTTTTTAATTCATCATATATGAATAATAATGTTGAGCATCTGTTCGTATTCTTTTAAAAAAAGTTTTTTTTGCATCTGTTCATATTCTTTTTTATTTTTTATTTTTTTGAGACAGAGTTTCGCTCTTGTTGCCCAGGCTGGAGTGCAATGGTACGATCTCGGCTCACCGCAACCTCCGCCTCTCCGGTTCAAGCGATTCTTCTGCCTCAGCCTCCTGAGTAGCTGGGATTACAGGCATGCACCATCACACCCGGCTAATTTTGTGTTTTTAGTAGAGACAGGGTTTCTCCATGTTGGTCAGGCTGGTCTTGAACTCCCGACCTCAGGTGATCTGCCCACCTTTGCCTCCCAAAGTGGTGGGGTTAACGATGTGAGCCACCGTGCCCGGCCTTCATCTGTTCGTGTTCTTATTGGCCATTTGTGTATCTTTTGTAAAGTGTCAGTTTACATTTTTGTCCCTTAAAAAAAGTGGTTTATCTTACCGGATTGTGGTATTTAAAAAAAATCTGTCCTGAATACAACTCCTTTGTCTATTATATTTCCTTATAGTCTGGTTTGTTTTTCATTTTCTTAATGATGTCTTTTGAAGAGCAAAAGGTTTAAGTTTATCATTTTTTCTTACGTTTCATGCTTTTCTGTATCCTATTTAAGAAACCTTTGCCTCCCTGGAGGTTGTAGCGAGTCGAGGTGGCGCCACTGCACTCCAGCCTGGGCAACAGAGCGAGATTCCATCAAAAAGGAACTTTTGCCTCCCTAATTGCAAAGATTTTCTCTGGTCTTTTCTTCTAGAAGTTTTATAGGTTTTATATTTAGGTCTGTGACTCATTTAGAGTTAATTTCTGTGAATGTTATATGGTAAGGGTCAGTGTTGGCTTTTTTTTCTATTTGTATACCCAGTTGTTGGAAAGAGTTTTCTTTCTCTACTGAATTGCCTTGGCACCTTTATCAAACTTCACTTGGACATGTATATGCATAGGTCTGTTTCTGGACTCTCCTTATTCTGTTCTGTTGGTGTTTATTTAGACTCTTGAAATCAGTAAGTCCTCTAACTTTAGTGTTCTTTTTCAAAATTGTTTTGGTTATTCTCAGTTCTTTGCGTTTTTATAAAAAGTATAGAATTGGGTTGCCAATATCTGTTGAAAGAAGCTTGCTGAGTATTGATTGGTATTATATTGAATCTATAGATTCCTTTGGGGAAAATTGCTATTTTTACAATATTGAGTTTTCTGATTTATGAACATGCTATATTTTCTCCTTTATTTAAGTCTTCTTAATTACTCTCAGCAATGTGTTGTAGTTTCATTGTAAAAGTCTTGAACATCTTTTGTTAGGTTTGTTCCCAGGTATATTATCTTATTCTGATGTAATTGTAAATGGTATTATTTTTATAATGTCATTTTCTAGTTGATTGTTGCTAGTGTATAAGTACTCAGTTGACTTTGTATGCTATCCTTGTATCCTGACACTTTATAAATTAATTTATTAGTTCTAGTAATTGTTTTGTAGATTCCTTGGGATTTATTTTGTAAGCAATCATATAATCTGCAAGTAGAGACAGTTTTGCTTTTTTCCTTTTGATCTTGTTTTAAACTATTGCAACAGCATTCAGCAGTGAAACTACGTGGGCCTGGAGTTTTCACTTTGGGAAGGATTTCATAAATTCAGTTTATTTAATAGATACAGGGCTACTTAGATTTCCAGTTTCTTCTTGTGTCAGTTTTGGTAAGTAGTATTTTTAAAGAAATTTGTTCATTGTAATTTTTCCATAGATTAGCATGAAGTTATTCAAAGTATATTATTACTTAATGTCTACATAATCTGCGATAACCCCTCTTTCATTTCTGACACTGGTTATTTGTAGTATCTTTTTTTGTTGATCAGTCTAGCTACAGGGTTGTCAATTTTGTGATCATTTCAAAGAACCACATTTCCCCTGTTGTCTGTTTTCTAGTTCATGGGTTTCTTTTCTTACCTTTTCTTTGGTTTACTTTGCTTTTCCTTTTAAGGTATCTTAAGGTGAAATCTTAAGTCATTGATTTTAGATCTTTTCAAGAATAAGCATTTAGAGCTTTAAGTTTCTTTTTAAGTATTGTTTTAGTTGCATCCTACAAATGTTGATATGCATATTTTTGTTGTTTATCCAGTGTAAAATATTTTCAAATTTCATTTGTGATTTCATTTTGGACCTATGAATTATTTAGAAGTAGATCATTTAATTTGCAGATATTTGGATTTTTTGTGTTTTTTGTTTTTAGATATCTTCCTATTATTGATTCCTAAGTTGATACCAATGTGGTCAGAGAATACACTGTGTAATTCTCATCCTTTTAATAAAAGTTAAAGTTGATGGCCCAGCATAAGATCTAGCTTAATGAATGCACAATGTGCACTTGAAAAGAATATATATCCTGCAGTTGTTAGATGTAGTGTTGTGTAAATGTTAACTAGAGCAAGGTGGCTAATAGTGCAGTTCAGATAATTTTCATCTTTCACTGAATTTTTGTCTAGTATCAATTGCTGAAAGGGGGAGGTCTTAAATTTTCTGCTAGGATTGTGGAATTGTCTATTTTTCCCTGTAATTCTGTCAGTTTTCGCTTTGTGTACTTTGAGGCTCTATTATTAGGCACATACGGTGGGTAATTATGTCTTCCCAATGATTTGACAGTTTTGTCATTATGAAGTGTCTCTTTTTATCTCTGGCAGTACTCTTTGTCTTGAAGTCTGTTTTATCTGATATTAAAATAGTCATTCCAGCCTTATGTTTGCTGATTGTATGATACAATTTTTTTCATCCGTTCACTTTCAATCTATAGATGTCTTTGTATTTTAGAGTGTGCTTCTTGTAGGTAGCATGTAGTAGGGTATCACTTTTTAATTTACTCTGTCAATTGCTGACTTTTAACTGGAGTGTTTAGACTGTAAACATTTAAATTAATTATTGATATGGTTGGATAGTCTACCCTTTTATTTTTTGTTCTCTGTTTATCTCTTGTGTTTTGTTCCTGAGTTTCTTCTTTTGGATTATTTGAATGCTGCGTGTCTGCCCCTCCTCTTGTATTTTTAAGAGACAGTGTCTTGCTCTGTTGCCCAGGCTGGAGTTGGTGGCACATTCATTGCTTACTGGGTTCAAGTGATCCTCCCACCTCAGCCTCCCAAGTAGCTGACATTACAGAGGTGTGAGCCATCTACCCCAGCCTGTTTACCATTTCTTTTTTTTGTTGTTGTTGTTGAGACAGAGTCTCGCTTTGTTGCCCAGACTGGAGTGCAGTGGCCGGATCTCAGCTCACTGCAAGCTCCGCCTCCCAGGTTCACACCATTCTCCTGCCTCAGCCTCCCGAGTAGCTGGGACTACAGACGCCCGCCACCTCGCCCGGCTAGGTTTTTGTATTTTTTAGTAGAGACAGGGTTTCACCGTGTTAGCCAGGATGGTCTCGATCTCCTGACCTTGTGATCCGCCCGTCTCGGCCTCCCAAAGTGCTGGGATTACAGGCTTGAGCCACCGTGCCCGGCCTGTTTACCATTTCTATTACTCTTTCTTCATTCTTAAAAATCCAATTTTCTCTCTCTCATTATTTTTCTTCAGCTGGAATCATTTGTTTTAGCATTTCTTATGGAGCAGGCCTGCTTACAACGAATTCTCTTAGTTTTATTTCTGAGAACATTTTCACTGAATATAGAATTCTGAATTCACAAATTTTTTCTCTCAAGATTTTAAAGATATTTCTTTTTCCTTTTCCTTTTTCTTTTTGGAGACAGGGTCTCACTCTGTTGCCACGGCTGAAGTGCAGTGGCGCAGTGATAGCTCACTGAAGCCTCAAATTCCTCAGCTCAAGGGATCCTCCCACTTTAGCCTCCTGAGTAGCTGGGACTATAGTTGCATGGCACCACACCTGGATAATTGCTTTAAATTTTGTTTATTTTTATTTTTTTGTGGGTACATAGTAAGGATATATATTTATGTGGTACATGAGATATTTTGATACAGGCATACAATGTGAAATCACATCATGGGGAATAGGATATCCATCCCCTCAAGCATTTATCCTTTGTGTTATAGACAGTCCAGTTACACTCTTTTACTTATTTTAAAATGTACAATTAAGTTCTTAAAATTATTACTATTTTTTGAGACGGAGTCTCACTCTGTCACCAGGCTGGAGCACAGTGGCGTATCTCGGCTCACTGCAACCTCTGCCTCCCAGGTGCAAGCATTTCTCCTGTCCCAGCCTTCCAAGTAGCTGGGACTACAGGCACACGCCACCATGCCCAGCTAATTTTTGTATTTTTAGTAGAAACGGGGTTTCACTATGTTGGCCAGGATGGTCTTGATCTCTTGACCTTGTGATCCGCCTGCCTTGGCCTCCCAAAGTTCTGGGATTACAGGCATGAGCCACCACGTCCAGCCTTAAAATTATTTTTTGTAGAGACAAGGTCTTGCTATGTTGCCTAAGCTGGTCTTGAACTCGTGGGCTTAAACAGTCTCCCTGCCTTGGCCTCCCAAAGTGCTGGGATTACAAGTGTGAGCCATTACACTGGTCCGATTTTAAAGATACTCTACTGTCTTCTGGCATTCTTGGTTTCTGTTGAGAAACCCATGGTCATTTAAATCATTTCCTGTAATGTAGTATGTCACTTTTCTGAAGCTTTCTAGTTTAAAACAAAATCTTTGGCTTTGAATAGTTTCTTATTTATTTAAAAAAGTTATTTTGAGACAGGATCTAACTCCCGTTGCCCAGGCTGGAGTGCAGTGGTGCAACCTCTGCTCACTGCAGCCTCATCCTCCTGGGCTCAGGTGATTCTCCTACCTCAGCCTGCTGAGTAGCTGGGACTATAGGTGCCCCCCACCACAACTGGCTAATTTTTTGTATTTTTAATAGAGATAGGGTTTTGCCATGTTGCCCAGGCTGGTCTTGAATTCCTGGGCTCAAGGGATCTGCCTGCGTCAGCCTCCTAAAGTGCTGGGATTACAGGCTTGAGCCATTGCACCCAGCTTAGTTTTTTTATTTTAATTTTTAATTTTTTTGTTTTTTTGAGATGGAGTCTCGCTCTGTCGCCCAGGGCGGCTGGAGTGCAGTGGCATGATCTCGGCTCACTGCATCCTCTGCTTCCCAGGTTCAAGTGATTCTCCTGTCTCAGCCTCCCAAGTAGCTGGGACTACAGGCACCCACCACCATACCCAGCTAATTTTTGTATTTTAGTAGAGGTGGGGTTTCACCACGTTGGCCAGGCTGGTCTCCAACTCCTGACCTCGAGTGATCTGCCTGCCTTGGCCTCCCAAAGTGCTGGGATTACAGGTGTGAGCCACAACACCTGGCCTAGTTTATTTTTTATTGAAGTAAAGTATACTTTTTTTTTTTTTTTTGAGACGGAGTCTCGCTCTGTCACCCAGGCTGAAGTGTGGTGGCCGGATCTCAGCTCACTGCAAGCTCCGCCTCCCGGGTTTAGCCATTTTCCTGTCTCAGCCTCCCGAGTAGCTGGGACTACAGGCGCCCGCCACTTCGCCCGGCTAGTTTTTTTTTTTTTTTTTTTTGTATTTTTTAGTAGAGACGGGGTTTCACCGTGTTAGCCAGGATGGTCTCGATCTCCTGACCTCGTGATCCGCCCGTCTCGGCCTCCCAAAGTGCTGGGATTACAGGCCTGAGCCACTGCGCCCGGCCGTAAAGTATACTTATATAATTTATCATGTTTACCTTTTTTTTTTTTTTTTTTTTTTTGAAACAGAGTTTCGCTTGTTGCCCAGGCTGGAGTACAAATGGCACGATCTTGGCTCACCACAACCTCCGCCTCCCAGGTTCAAGTGTTTCTTCTGCCTCAGCCTACCTAGTAGCTGGGATTACAGCATGTGCCACCATGCCCAGCTAATTTTGTATTTTTAGTAGAGACGGGGTTTCTGCATGTTGGTCAAGCTGGTCTTGAACTCCCGACCTCAGGTGATCCACCTGCCTCGGCCTCCCAAAGTGCTGGGATTATAGGCGTGAGCCACCACGCCCAGCCAATATATTTATATTCTTTTTCTTTTTTTCCTCTTTTCACTCCCCCATCTCTCCTCTCCCCTTCCTGGCTGAATAGTTTCATTAAGATGTGTCTTGGTTGGGTACCGTGGCTCGTGCCTGTAATCCCAGCACTTTGGGAGGCTGAGGTAGGAAGATTGCTTGAGCCCAGGAGTTTAAGACCAGCCTGGACAACAAAGTGAGACCCCGTCTCTACACACACACGAAAAAGAGTGAGCTGGGTACCGTGGCACACACTTGTGGTCTCAGCTACTCAGGAGGCTGAGGTTGGAGGATTGTTTAAGCCTGGGAGGTGGAGGCTGTGCTTGAGCCACTACACTTCAGCCTGAGTGACAGAGTGAGACCCTGTCTCAAAAAAAAAAAAAAAGAAAAAAGTGCTTTGGACCAACCTGGGCAACATAACAAGACCCTGTCTCTATGAAAAAACACAGAATTTAGTGGATATGATGGTGTGCACCTGTGGTCCCAGCTACTCAGGTATGGTGAAGTGGGAGGATCACTTGAGCCAGAGAGGTCCAAGCTGCAGTGAGCCATGTGCCACTGCACTCTGGCCTGTAGAACAGAATGAGACTGTGTTTCAAAACAAAACAAAAAGATGTGTCTTAGTATGTTTTTCTCTGAGTTATCCTATTTGGTGTTTGTTGAGCTCCTTGAATCTGTATCTGACCAAATGTGGGGGATTTTCCACCATTTTTTTTTTTCAAATGTATTTTTCTGCCTTAGTATCTTTTGCCTCTCCTCTGGGATTACAACTACACTTAAGTTAAAACTTTTGGTATTAGGGTTCTGTGGACTGTTTTTCAATCTTTTTTTCTCTTTGTTCTTCAGACTTTTTTTTTTTTAATTATTATTTTTTATTTTTTTGAAACGGAGTCTCGCACTATCACCCAGGCTGGAGTGCAGTGGCGCGATCTCTGCTCACTGCAACCTCCACCTCCTAGGTTCAAGCCATTCTCCTGCCTCCTGAGTAGCTGAGATTACAGGCACCTGCCACCAGGCCCAGCTAATTTTTTTGTATTTTTAGTAGAGACAGGGTTCCACTAGGTTGGTCAGGCTGGTCTCGAACTCCTGACTTTGTGATCTGCCTGCATCGGCCTCCCAAAGTGCTGGGATTACAGGCGGGAGCCACCGTACCTGGTGGAGACTGGGTCATTTCTATTGAACAGTCTTCAAGTTCACGGACTCTTTCCTCTGTCATCTCCATTCTATTACTGAACCTATCTGATGAGTTTGTATTTCAGATACTGTATTTTTCAGTTCTAAGACTTCATTTGGTTCTTTTTTATGGTTTCTTTTTCTGCTGATGATTCCTACCTTTTCCTTCATTTCTTGTGTGTTTTCTTTATAAGAAAGTATTTCTTTTTTATTGAAAGTATTTGATAGTCCCAACATCTGGATCACCTTGGGGTTGGCAGGGTTTGGTCATCTGTTCCTTTGAAAATTGCTCACATTTTCCTGGTTCTTTGTGTGTTGCATAATTTTGGAATTTATCCTCATCATTGTGAATACTTCTTGTGTAGATTTTGGGTCCTGTTATAATAATTCTGGGGAATGTTGCTATTTCTGTTTTTAGCAGGCAACCCTGCTTCAGGTTCAGGCCAGAACTTCTGTCTTGCTTTTGGAGGCATTGGTTAAAATCTCAGTTCTGTTCTTTATGTCTTTGCTATGATGATTTGGGCTGTCCCAAACGTGAATAGCTCAGGGGCTGGTCTGCGACTTCTGCAGGTGTTTCCAATCTTGTTTCAGTTCTCCAGGCTTTTGCTGCTTTGGTTTGGGTCACATTAGAGTTCAAATCTTATTTTGGTTTTCAAAGTCTTTGCTAGGCTGGTACGTATGGATATATGCTACACATTCATGGTTAAGGTTAAGTTGTGACTTGTGTGGATTTATACACTGAATTAAGGGATTCTCTTTTTTGCCTGTTTTCTCTCCAGCATTCCCCCCACCCCCAGACCCCCAATTCTGGTCCGCAGGGACCTTTTTTCCTGATTTACCTGGTCAGAAAGAAGGGAGTTTCTAGAATTAAAGCTGCCCATGCTGCTCTGAAAGTGGGGTTCGTCATTGCAAATTCATACTTAAGGGAAAAGGACAGAACTGGAAAACTCACCCCATTTGGGTCACTTCTCCCAACTTTGACTCCCCTGCGCAATTTACTTGTTTTTGTTTGCTTTACAGAGTCCAGTGAGCAGGAGGGGTGGGCCTTAGTGGGCTTAGCTGCCCTTCCAGAGCCAGGACTTCTGTGTATTAAATTTGTGTTATTGGACCTCATGTGTGGAGAGCCGAAACTCATTCTTCCCTGTCTGTAACATACTGACATAACCAGTCTCTGTTGTGTTTATTCATCCCCATTTCCATCCCCTCCCTTCTAGAGGAAACTGTATAAACAAGTGTGATGTTTGCCCTTAAATATTTATGACTCCTTTAAAAATAAGCTTTAAAATAAGCTACTTTATGTGTGGATTTGTTTTTAGCTTGCTGAACTGACATTGTGCTAGAGATACTGTTTTGTTTCTTTTTTCATTCAACAGTATCTTTTTTAGTTATGTTCATGTCTCTATGTGTAGAATTGCTTTATTGCTTCTAACAGCAACATAGTATTCCGTAGTAGGCATCTATCACATTTTACAAGGATGGTCACTGTGTTACTTCCAACTCCCTGCTGTCACAAACAAACCTCTCTATGTGTAATTCTTATTAGCTCTACATCTAAAGTGTTATCTTGAATCTGCCAATTCAAGGTAACTTTTTTCCTTTTGTTTACTCTTTCTCCCATGGTCTGTCTCCATAGAGTAGCCAGAAGGATCTTTCTGAACCGTAAATCTAAAGTAGGCCTCACAGGTATTTAGCTGGAAAAGGGAGGTTCTAGGAGTCCATAGACCACTCTTGGAGAACTGCTGCTCTACTGCATCTTGAGCCACCTAGAAGAGTGTCTGATGCTTTGTAGTTAGAGAGTAATGTTTTTTAACTGTCATACTGACTGGTCTTAGATTTTGGAATCTGGATTCAGCTGTATACCAAAAATCTCTGGCCAGATTAATTCATGCAAGATAGCCTCTATCCTTTAGCTGTGGAAGCTAAGTATCATGTTGCCTAAATAAGATAGGGCATCAGGTTTTAGGGAGAATGCTGAGGGAGAAGGAAGATGGGTCAGATTAGGGCCTACAGACTATTCTTTTTCCTTAGAGATACCCTTTAGTTACCATCCCTCTGTCAGAGAAAGAGAGAGGCTGGGACATACCAGGTTACAAATCCAGGGAGTCTTCCGAAGGGTCACAGAACACTTTATTGCTTCACCTACTTTCTTTTCTTAGATAAATCTAGGAAGGATGTCTAGTTGGGCTGCAAAGTGATCATTTGTATGTACTGCTTACTCTTTCTGATTACAATGAAGTGTGATAATAATTGTACATGTTGTGTTAGATCAACTATTGTTATTGTTAGGTGATTACAACTTACATTGTGTTTTTATAGCAGGCTTCTTAGTTTTCTGCACAGGTAACCAACTTGGTTATAATATAAAAGAATGTATAGAAATTTTGCTCCAGACCTTCCTTTGTGGTATATATTTTTATGTTGTATTAGTAGCAGGACCCAGTGCTCCATAAAGGATAATAGTTTCCAGTACACTATCCCTCATGATGACTCTTTAAGTGGTTCATCGTCTGCCTCTTCGTGTGAACCAGTGAGTGATTTTCCAGCATCTTTCCGAAAATCTACCTACTGGATGAAGATGAGAAGGATCAAGCCAGCTGCTACTTCTCATGTCGAAGGTATCAATATCAGTGTTTTAATCCGAAGACAGGTCACTTCCTAAAGTTATAATTTGAGATTATTGTAAATACCTCTTAAGAGTATTAAATGCCGGCCGGGTGTGGTGGCTTATGCCTGTAATCCCAGTACTTTAGGAGGCTGAGTTAGGCGGATCATGAGGTCAGGAGATCGAGACCATCCTGGCTAACATGGTGAAACCCCATATCTACTAAAAATACAAAAAATTAGCCGGGCCGGGTGGCGGGCGCCTGTAGTCCCAGCTACTTGGGAGGCTGAGGCAGGAGAATGGGGTAAACCCGGGAGGCGGAGCTTGCAGTGAGCCAAGATTGCACCAGTCCACTCCAGCCTGGGCGACAGAGCAAGGCTCCATCTCAAAAAAAAAAAAAAAGAGTATTAAATGCCACATATTTGTTTCTCATTCATGATTTAAAAAAATTTAAGGTGTTAGGCTATTGCATCCTGTCCCATTAGCTTCATGAACTGCTATGTGATAGAGTGCAATTCTGCTAATCTTACTCCTCTAGGTTATACTTAGCATTTGATTTTCTTCTTTGTAGGATTTGAACTTTCTCTTCTTCTTCTTCTCCTTCTCCTTCTTCTTCTTCTTTTTTTCTTTTTCTTTTCTTTTTTTTTTTTTTGAGACGGAGTTTCACTCTTGTTGCCCAGGCTAGAGTGAAGTGACTCAATCTCGGCTCACCGCACCCTCCGCCTCCTGGGTTCAAGCAATTCTCCGGCCTCAGCCTCCTGAGTAGCTGGAATTACAGGCATGTGCCGCCACACGCCTGGCTAATTTTGTATTTTTAGTAGAGATGGGTTTCTCCATGTTCATCAGGCCAGTCTTGAACTCGCAACCTCAGGTAATCCTCCCACTTCAGCCCCCCAGAGTGCTGGGATTACAGACGTGAGCCACGGCGCCCGGCCCCCCTTTTCTTCTAGTTTGATTCTCTGTTGATGATTTAGGGGCTGGTGTAAGGGTTATTCAGGGGAGAGTATTCTAGATGGTCACACTCTCAAGAGTCCTTGGTAGCTAGTCCTATGTTGAGCAGTTCTTATCCTCTTGTTAGCCTCAAATCAAGATTAAGCAAAACACATTGCTTGAATGCCCGTATTATTCATAAGGAACAATGGATGATTTGGGATAGATAACAATATAAAAAGACAGAGGGAGTGGGTCAGTTAATGAGAAGTTACACCAACTTCCCTAAAAACGTTATAGACATTTCTCTGAGGCCTGTGTTCACTGACGATCTTTCCCTCTGATGGTCTTGTGAGTGATGTTCTGAACACAGGTCTAGATGTTCATTTACAAAGTGTGCTGAGTTTTTGTTTTGTTTTTGTATGGTACTTCAGGGTCAGGTGGAGTATCAGCCAAGGGAAAAAGGAAACCCAGGCAGGAAGAAGATGAAGACTATCGAGAATTTCCTCAGAAGAAGCATAAGCTTTATGGTAAGGCAGTAACTTTTCTACTTCTTTTTCCCTGGGTGACTGAGCTTTATTCTTTGAGGATAAAGGAAAGAGAAGCCTTAGTTTGAGCCCTTCAGTGACCTCTGAGCCCTTTGAATTGTTTGGGAGGGAATGGCCTCCATCCTGCCTCGTTATACCCTTTCATTCTGTCATGACTTAGGCAGTCAGTCGGTTGAGGGACTGGGAAATAGGGTGTTGAAGAGAAGGAGAGGGAAGAGATTTTGGTATTAGCAAGGGTGATGTGCTGGGCTTCAAGTTTCTGTCTTGTGTCAGGGAGGAAGCAACGGCCTAAAACTCAGCCCAATCCTAAATCCCAGGCCCGTCGTATTCGGAAGGAACCACCAGTTTATGCAGCAGGTATGTTTTCTTTTGGAAGTTTTGTGGGATGTAGTTCTCACATTCTGATTTGTTGTTGGTGTTGTCTGTGAAGGAATGAGGTGCTAAAGCATTTCTTTAAGGAGGCAGTTACTAAGGGCCCGAGTTTGGAGTCAGACAGACTTTTGCTCAAGTTTTGGCTCTTCATTAACTTTGTGACCTGCCTTAATTTGTTTAACTTCCTCTTGCCTCAGTTTCCCTGTCTATGAATAGGGGTAATAAAGGCAGTCAGAATTGTTGTGAAAATTAAATGGATAAAAACATTTAGCATAGTCTCAGGCACACAAGAAACACTCAGCAGACAGGCTGTGACATTTCGCAGTATCCTATTGTTATATCCTGTGGTGAAAAATGTTGCTGCCTAATTCTTGAAGCCACTGAGCTTTGGAGTGGTTCTCAGGTGGTTTTTATCATGGTGAAATGAGTAGGAGTTTTCAGAAACTCTTCACTGTCTAAAAAAATACTACTTTTAGAAGTTATACCCAACAAGAGTCTCTTCATTATAGTCTGCCAGGAAAAGGAAAAACCATTTTATAATACTTTTCCTAAATCGTGGGATCATGCTTTTTGTTTCTGGAGAATACTGCAGATTACAAAGTGTTTCTTTCTCTCCTTTGTAGGCAGTTTGGAGGAGCAATGGTACTTAGAAATCGTTGATAAAGGCAGTGTCTCCTGCCCTACCTGCCAGGCAGTGGGGAGGAAGACCATAGAGGGTTTAAAGAAACACATGGAAAACTGCAAGCAGGTTAGATATTTTGGCGTTTCATAACTGTTACGATATTTTTACCCAAACTTTAGACCTCTTTTGCTGTGTTGGATATGCTGGTTATAATGGATGAAAAGCAGCATTGTATAATAAAGGAAACATAGGCTTTGGATCTGACAGAGTTAGGTTTGAATCTTCTCTTAGCCACATACTAGTGTGACATTTAGCTTTTTATATGTAGACTTCAGTTTCATTTGTAAAATAGAGAAAAAATAATAAATACAAAGTAACAAAAACCTTATGTAGTCCATGAGAGGATAAGAAAGAAGTAACACAGGGCTAAGTGCCTAGCCCATTACTTGGCAAATATTGGCATTCAGTTAATGGTAATTCTTATTATTTTATAAGTGAATTGCCTGTATTTTGCCCTTGAAGACATGACACTGAGTTTCTGGGATTTTGAGATACAGTGACTATTGAGTTTGAGAAATAAAGGAGACATAGATGAAAGCATTTTAGTAGGACTTTGTGACATTCTGTTTCTCTGTGGAACAACCTAGCACTGAGCAGTATTTTTCCTTCTAGGAAATGTTTACTTGTCATCATTGTGGGAAACAACTTCGTTCACTGGCAGGGATGAAGTATCACGTCATGGCAAATCATAATAGTCTGGTAAGAGTGTCTTCTGTCTTTTGTGAGTGTCTGGATGTCTTTTTTTTTTTTTTTTTTGAGATGGAGTCTCACTCTGTCACCCAGACTGGAGTGCAGTGGCACGATCTCGGCTTACTGCAACCTCCACCTCCTGGGTTCAAACTATTGTCCTGCCTCAGCCTCCCAAGTAGCTGGGATTACAGGCATGCGCCACCACACTTGGCTGATTTTGTATTTTTAGTAGAGATGGGGGTTTCTCCATGTTGGTCAGGCTGGTCTTGACCTCCCGACCTCAGGTGATCTGCCTGCCTTGGCCTCCCAAAGTGCTGGGATTACAGGTGTGAGCTACCGCGCCCAGCAATTTTTTGTATTTTTAGTAGAGACTGAGTTTCACCACGTTGGCCAGGCTGGTCTCGAACTCCTGACCTCAGGTGATCCGCCCTCCTTGGCCTGCCGAAGTGCTGGGATTACAGGCGTGAGCTACTGTGCCCAGCCTGGATGTCTTTTACTTACGTAAGTGTAGATATCTCAGTACAGATGGCTCTGGGATTTTATAAGTGTGTGAGTAAGAAGAGCCTTTTGATAAAAGAATTAATGCACAATGAAACCTTTGCGTGAATCCATAAATATTTGTGTGTTTAGGTTGGCTCCAAAGGTTCATATCCTGGGAGGTAGAGGCTCAGAACTCTTATTTCCATTATATTCACTTCCTTTGTTCAGGAGAAGATGGAGAAACCCAGGAGTCAGATAACTTGGGCTTCATTAGCACCAGCTTAGCTGCCAGTCCAATCCTTGATTCTCCTCTGATATTTTTTCCCTGATATTATCTGATATTATCTTTTCCATGAATCATCTTCTTGTTTGCTTCTCTTGATTTCTAGCCCATTTTGAAAGCCGGAGATGAAATAGATGAGCCAACTGAGAGGGAAAGGCTTCGAACAGTTCTAAAGAGACTGGGAAAGCTCAGGTGCATGCGTGAGGTAAGGGCCCAAGGACAGCAGTTCCTTCTCCCTGAATTCTCAGGTCAACATCTTCTGTTCTTTCCATTTCTTCTCTTCCTCATTGTTGACTTCCTAGTTCTGCACTATCTTGGTCTCTTGAATCATTAATAGTTCTTTATTTTCTTCCTCATTTCCAAAAAATTATTTTTATTCCCCTTCCCTTTGTTTGATGGGGTTTCCTTACCATCCGTTTTTTAATGTGATGAAGAGGATCCCAGTGACCCCTCACTGTGCTGAACTTTGGTATAAATTGCTGGGTATTTGATATTGGGATGGGGTTGAATCACAGACCAAAGAGAAAGCTGTGACATAGAGTAGATGCACAGTTGTAGTTTATCAAGGGCTACTAAGCTGATTGAAAATCATGGTTGATCAGAGTAGGATGGCCAGAGACAAGGAAGGGTTGTGCTGATGGGAGATGTTGGAAAGTGTCTACTGAAATCAGAGGGTCTATTTGTATTTTGTGGTGGTGCATGCTTTATGGCTGTTTAGAAATTTAGGGATCATGTCAAAAGATGTAAGATTATAGTTTAGGCTTCTCTCCTGTGTTCAGAGTTGCTCCAGTAGCTTCACCAGCATCATGGGATATCTCTACCATGTTAGAAAATGTGGCAAAGGGGCTGCAGAGCTGGAAAAGATGACCCTGAAATGTCACCACTGTGGAAAACCATATAGGTCGAAGGCTGGACTTGCGTATCACCTGAGGTCAGAGCATGGGCCTGTGAGTACTGATTCCTTTCTATACCCTGCATGGGGATGTATTTGGTGGTGAGTCCTTAGCCCTCTATCTTCCCATATGTGTTTGGTTCCTCATTTGTATCCTCTTTTAATCTCTGAATGCTTGTGTTCGCTCTTCTTTGTTCTTTCTTTGTCCTTTTCTTATTTCTGCCTTTTGAACATTATTAGATTAGATAAGTCAAAATTCAAAGTATAGTCCAGGCAGAAGTAAACTCATTATTATATATTTTATATCATATATTTTTATATAGTATATATATATTATATATAAATTTTTTTTTTTCTTTAAGAGACAAGATCTTGCTGTCTCAGACTTGAGTGCAGTGGTGGGATCATAGCTCACTGCAGCCTCGAACTCTTGGGCTCAAGCCATCTTCTTGCCTTAGGCTCCTAAGTAGCTAGGACTACAGGCTTGCGCCACATGCCCAGCTAATTTTTTTGTTTTTCATTTTTTGTAGAGACAGGTGTCTCATTATGTAGCACAGACCAGTCTCGAACTCCTGGCCTCAAGCGATCCTCTTATCTTGACCTCCCAAAGTGCTGGGATTATAGGTGTGAGCCACTGTGCCCAGCCCATTACTTAATTAATTTATGTATTTATATATTTTTGAGACGAACTTTCTCTCCGTTGCCCATGCTGGAGTGCTGTAGAGCAATCTTGGCTCACTGCAACCTCTGCCTCCCGAGTTCAAGTGATTCTCCCACCTCAGCTTCCCAAGTAGCTGGGATTATAGGCGCGTGCCACCACGCCCAGCTAATTTTTGTATTTTTAGTAGAGATGGGGTTTCACCATGTTGGCCAAGCTGGTCTCGAACTCCCGATCTCAGGTGATCTGCCCACCTCGGCCTCCCAAAGTGCTGGGATTACAGGCGTGAGCCACTGTACCCAGCCCCATTGTTATCCTTTTAAAACTGAAGGCATTCCCCCATAGCTAGAGCTTTTATGAGCATCTGTCCAGCTGGTTCCTCTTTCATTTTTTTGGTTTAATTTTTTTTTTTTTTTTTCTGATTACATTTCCAAGGTTTCCTACCCTGTGGTTTTTTTTTTTTTTTTAGAGTCATTTGTTAAGATGTAATTTACATATGATAATGTTTACCATTTTAGTGCATAATTAGTAAGAATTTTGACACATGTATATAGTCATGTAACCACTATCACACTCAACACATAGACTAGTCAGGGTTCCTTAGCTCACACCTGTAATCCCAGCACTTTGGGAAGCTGAGGTGGGCGGATTGCCTGAGCCCAGGAGTTTGAGACCAGGTTGGGCTACATAGTGAGACCCTGTCTCTACAAAAAGTGAAAAAATAAGCCAGGCATGGTGGTGTACACCTGTAGTCCCAAGTACTTGGGAAACTGAGGTAGGATGATCACTTGAGCCCAGAAGGTTGAGGCTGCAGAGCTGTGATTATACCACTGCATGCCAGCCTGGGTAACAGAGTGAGACCTTGTCTCAAAACAAACAAAAAAAAGATGTTTTATAATTCTGTCACCTCCTGAAATTGACTTGTGTTCCTTTAGTCAGCCTTTTCCTCCAGCTGCAGCCCCTGGCAACCACTGATCTATTTTCTGATCCTATAGTTTTACCCTTTTCAGAATGTCCTGTAAATTGAATCATACAGCCTGTAGCCTTTGAGTCTAACTTCTTTCATTTACCATAATCCATTTGCGATTCATCCATGTGTTGCATATATCACTAGTTTATTCCTTTTTTTTTCCCTGACTAAGATTTCATTGTATGGATGTTTCAAGTTTGTTGTTTATCTACTTACCGGTTGAAGAACATTTGGTTGTTTCTAGTTTTTGACAATTATGAATAAAGCTGCTATAAACATTCACAGAGGGTTTTGGGCTGGGCACAGTGACTCATGCCTGTAATCCTAGCACTTTGGGAGGCTGATGCAGGTGGATTGCTTGAGCTCAGGAGTTCGAGACCAGCTGGGCAACATGGTGAAACCCCATCTCTATAGAAAATACAAACATTAGCTGGGTGCGGGTGGCACACGCCTGTAGTCCCAGCTATTTGGGAGATTAAGGTGGGAGGATGCCTTGAGCCCAGGAGGCGAAGGTTGCAGTGAGCTGAGATGGTGCCACTGCACTCCAACCTGGGTGACAGAGCAAGAACCTGACTCAAAAACAAAAAACAAAAGGATTGTTGTGTTTTGTTTTGTTTTTTTTGAAACAGGGTCTTGCTTTTTTGCCCAGGCTGGAGCCACCTTGGCTCACTGCTACCTCTGCCTCCTGGGCTCAAGCTATCCTCCCACCTCAGCCTCCCAAGTAGCTGGGATTACAGGCGAGTGCCACCACGCCCAGCCAATTTTTGTATTTATAGTAGAGATGGGTGTTCGCCACGTTGGCCAGGCTGATCTTGAACTCCTGGGCTCAAGTGATCCACCTGCCTCGGCCTCCCAGAGTGCTGGGATTACAGGCGTGAACCACTGCACCTGGCAAAAAAGGTTTTTATGTGAAAATAAATTTTAATTTCCCTTGGGTAAATACTTAGGAATGAGATTTCTGGGTCATATGATTAATGTATATTTAACTCATAAGAAACTGCTGCATTGTTTCCCAAAGTGGCTGTGCCATTTTGCATTCCCACCGACGAAGTATGAGAACTCCAGTTGCTTTGCATCCTTGTCTACATTTATTATTGTCAATTTTATTTTTTGATCCATTCTAATAGGTATGTAGTAGTACTTTACTGTGGTTTAAATTTTCATTTCCCTAATGACTAACAATGCTTAATGTTGTTGACCATCTTTGCATGTGCTTACTGGTGATTTGTATGTCTTTAATGAAGTGTCTGTTCAAATTCTTTGTTCATTTTTGGGGGGAGGATTTTTGTTGTCTTATTAAGTTTGGGATATATTCTGGGTTTTTTATCATTCCGGATACAAGTTCTTTATCTTTTTTTTAACATTGTCTTTTGAAGAATAGAGTTTTAAATTTTGATATAGTTCAATTTATATATTTTTTCATTTATGGAAAATGCTTTTGTCGTATCTAAGAAATCTTTGCTTAACTCAATGTATAATTTTCTTTCCTTTTTTTTTCTTGGATAGAGCCTTGCTCTGTTGCCCAGGCTGGAGTGCAGTGGTGTGATCTCAGCTCACTGGAACCTCCGCCTCCCGGGCTCAAGTGATTCTCCTGCCTCAGCCTCCTGAGTAGCTGTGATTACAGGTGCCCATGAGCGCACCTGGCTAATTTTTGTATTTTTAGTAGAGATGGGGTTTCACCATGTTGGCCAGGCTGGTCTCAAACTCCTGACCTCAGGTGATCTGCCTGCCTCGGCCTCCCAAAGTTCTGGGATTATAGGTGTGAGCCACTGTGCCTGGCCCTCAGTGTATAATTTTCTGTTGCTACTGTGAATCACCACAAACTGAATGGCTTAAAGCAACACAAATTTATTATCTCACCGTTCTTTAGGTCAGCAATCCAGTTACAGGATGCCTCAGCTCGTTCCTTCGCTTAGAGTCTCACCAGGCTGGAATCAGTGTCGGTAGGGCTGTTGTTTTTTAGAGGCTCTAGTGGGAGAATATGTTTCCAGACTCATTCAGATTGTTCAAGAATTCGGTTCCGTGCAGTTGCAGGAGCTCCTTTCCTTATTTGCTGTGGGCTAAGAGTTCTTAGTTTCCAAAGGCCACCTGCATTCCCTGGCTCATGGCTGTCTTCAAGTCAGAGACAGCAGGTTGGATGTCTCTCATGCTTTGAATCTCTCCTGCCTCTTCTGCTGGATCTCTCTTACTTAAAGTCAACTGTAGACTTTCATCACATCTGCAAAATACCTTCACATCAACACACTTAGATTTATGTTTGATTGACTAACTGATGACTGTATCCCAGCCAACTTGGCACATCAAAAAACCATCATACACAGGATCACACACATTTTCTCCCTTGCTGTCTTCTAGAAATTTTATAGTTTTATGTTTTACATTTAGGGCTATGGTCCATTTTGAGTTAATTTGTATATATAGTGTGAGGGATGGGTTAAGATTTGTTTCTTTGCATACGAATGTGTCTTTTAACTACTAAGAAGCCTTTTTTTTTTGAGACAGAGTTTCATTGTCACCCAGGCTGGAGTACAATGGCGCCATCTTGGCTCACTGCAGCCTCCACCTCCCTAGTTCAAGCGATTCTTCTGCCTCAGCCTGCCGAGTAGCTGGGACTACAGGCGCATGCCACCACGTCCAGCTAATTTTTATATTTTTAGTAGAGACAGGGTTTTACCATATTAGCCAGGCTGGTCTCGAACTCCTGACCTCAGATGATCCACCCGCCTTGGTCTCCCAAAGTGCTGGGATTACAGGCGTGAGCCACCACGCCTGGCCCCAAGAAGCTTTTTTTTTTTACTAGTAAAATATACATTAATATGGTGGAACTTGATGCTAGTGGTTAGCAATCTCTACTACATAACTCTTTTGATATTTAGAGCAGGAAGCTCAGCCTTTAATCACTGGCTGTGATAGATGCCACTTCTCAGGCCTATGTTTTGCTGTGTTTCGTTCTTGCAGATATCCTTCTTTCCAGAGTCAGGACAGCCAGAGTGCTTAAAGGAGATGAACCTAGAGTCAAAGAGTGGGGGCCGAGTTCAGAGACGTTCTGCCAAGATAGCTGTATACCACCTGCAGGAGCTGGCCTCTGCTGAACTGGCCAAGGAATGGCCCAAGAGGAAGGTGCTTCAGGACCTGGTACCTGATGATCGAAAGGTAAGGCAGAAGCATGTATCAATTTGGGAACCATTATGTCTAACGTTGTGCCTACTGTACACAGAGAAGTAAATGCACTTGAATGAGTACGTGATAGGCAGTATTTTGTTGTTTATCCTTGGAGATAGAGTACATCTGATCTAGCTTCGGTATTTGGATTCAGTTAGGTTCTACAGCGACAGTCTGTTTCGTAAATTCCTTAAAGAGCCCTCTTAATTCTGGACTACTTCCAGAGGGAACCTGAATTCCCAGATTAGATTTTTGTTTAATGTGTTTTTGTTTTGCTAGTTCATATGTAGTAGTTTATATTTAGTTGAGATAAGTGATTTCAGTTTGTTTTGTAGTAACAGAACTCCTCTCCCCCGCTTTTTTCAAAATAAAATCCTATGCAAAACACCAGTATATAAAATAACTTAAAAACAGATTTGCTCTGAGTAGCTGTGAGTAGTGAGCCCAAAGCCTTGTCTACTTGGCCTTCTTCTTCTTGATCCTTTTATTGTTCCCCTACACGGCCCCAAGCATACTTCTGAGGGGTGCAGAACCTGTTTGGAAGCCCTTGGATCTATTAGAATCTATTAGAATAGATCACAGAAGAAGGGGCATTATTTAGCCAAAAGGAGACAAGGATATATGACTATGGGATTGTCTTGGGAGCAGGTCGAAGGGATACGTAATAAGGAGTAAGAGAGGAGCAAAGGGCTCTTATTCTCCAGGGTATCAAGAAGTTCACATTTGGCATAGGGCTCTGACCTATGTGAGAGGAATGTTATGTCTTACAAGAAAGTAAGGCTGGGCGCAGTGGCTCAAGGCTGAAATTCCAGTACTTTGGGAGGCTGAGGTGGGTGGATCATGAGGTCAGGAAATCGAGACCATCCTGGCCAACATGGTGAAACCCCATCTCTACTAAAAATACAAAAATTAGCCAGGTGTGGTGGTGGGCACCTGTAGTCGCAGCTACTCAGGAGGCTGAGGCAGGAGAATCGCTTGAACCCGGGAGGTGGAGGTTGCAGTGAGCTGAGATTGCACCACTGCACTCCAGCCTGGGCGGCAGAGTGAAACTTTGTCTCCAAAAAAAAAAGGAAAAGAAAGGAAAGTAAGGTCACACCCTAGTTTTCTAACACTTATGTCTTTTTTTGGTCTAAAAATCAGTCCAGGGTGGTAGGTGTGCACTCCTGGTGGATGCTCCTGGTGTTCAAGGAATTGGATTGTATTTTTGAATATTAGAGTATACTTTCTTGTTTTGGACTTATTTCTACTTTTTTTTTTTTTTTTTTTTCCTGCTACAGGCTAAAGTACATGGCTATCTAAATCCAATTTAAATGTGGGTTTTGCACAGGGATAGTTATCTCATGATATTACAGTCAGGTTTCACTGTGCATAGGATATCATAAGGAAATTTAAATATTTGCTAACTGGCCGGGCGCAGTGGCTCACGCCTGTAAAGTAATCCCAGCACTTTGGGAGGCCGAGGTGGGCGAATCACGAGGTCAGGAGTTCGAGACCAGCCTCGTCAACATGATGAAACCCCATCTCTACTAAAAATGTTTTAAAAATTAGTGGCTGGGCCTACAGTGGCTCACACCTGTAATCCCAGCACTTTAGGAGGCTGTGGCAGGCTGATCACCTTAGGTCAGCAGTTCGAGACCAGCCTGGCTAACATGACAAAACCCCTTCTCTACTAAAAATACAAAAATTAGCTGGACATGGAGGCGGGCGCCCGTAATCCCAGCTACTTGGGAGGCTGAGGCAGGAGAATCGCTTGAACCTGGGAAGCAGAGATTGCAGTGAGCCGAGATCATGCCATTGCACTCCAGCTTGGGCGACAAGAGCAGAAATCTGTCTCAAAAAAAAAAATTAGCCAGGTGGGACACACCTGTAGTCCCAGCTGTAGTCTCAGGTACTGGGGAGGCTGAGGCAGGAGAATAGTTTGAACCTGGGAGGCAGAGGTTGCAGTGAGCCAAGATCATGCCACTGCAATCTAGCCTGGGCCACAGAGCAAGACTTCATCTCAAAAAATAAAATAAAAATAAAAATAAAAATAAAATAAATAAAATAAAATTAAATAAATTTGTTGCCAAGCGCAGTGGCTCATGCCTGTAATCGCAGCACTTTGGGAGTCCAAGGCAGGCGGATCACGAGGTCAGGAGATCAAGACCATCCTGGCTACCACGGTGAAACCCCATCTCTACTAAAAATACAAAAAATTAGCTGGGCATGGTGGTGCTTGCCTGTACTCTCAGCTACTCGGGAGGCTGAGGCAGGAGATTCACTTGAACCTGGGAGGCAGAGGTTGCAGTGAGCCGAGATTGTGCTACTTCACTTCAGCCTGGGTGACAGAATGAGACTCCGTCTCAAAAAATAAATAGATAAATAAATAAATATTTGTTAACTCATTGATAAAGTTGAGTATTCTCATCCAGCAGATGCTTTCCTAAAATCATCAAATAGGTTATATATATATATATATATATATATATATATATATATATATATTTTTTTTTTTTTTGAGACAGCGTCTTGCTCTGTCACCCAGGCTGAAGTGCAATGGCGCGATCTCGGCTTACTGCATCCTCCGCCTCCCAGGTTCAAGCGATTCTCGTGCCTCAGCCTCCCAAGTAGCTGGGATTACGGGCATGTACAACCACGCCCAGCTAATTTTTGCAGAGATGGGTTTTACCATGTTGCCCAGACTGGTCTCAAACTCCTGAGCTCAGGCAATCTGCCCGCCTCGGCCTCCTGAAGCGCTAGGATTACAGGCGTGAGCCACTGTGCATGGCCTGGTTTATATTTGTGACAGCGTATAGGTAAAAGGCATTATTCTTTCTTAAATATAAAAATTTTATCTTTTTGAGTAGATAACATATTCTTCAAATGGTTAAAAAACTCGAAATGATGCTAAACATTGAATTAGCCCACTCCCACTACGTCCTTGTTCTGTCCTGTCCCCATGGTTAACCATTTTTATCAGCTTTTTGTGCATCTTTCCACTGTTTCTTGATGTATATATAAGCAATGTATATTCTTTTTAAAAAACTTCTAACTTTGAAATAATTTTAGACTAGTTAGCAGAGTTTCCAAATGCTCTTCACCTAGCTTCTCCTAATGCCTTACATAACCATACCTTAGGATATTATCAGGATACCACATTTTATTTCATTTCTATGTCTCCTTAGTCTCTTCCAATCTGTTATAGTTCCCCTGGCTTTGTCTTTTATGTCTTTGATGCTGTTGAAGAGAACTGGCTGGTTATTTTTTAGAATGTTCCCCAATATGGATTTGCATGATATTTTCTCAAGATTAGGTTGAGAGTTCTATGTGTGTTTGACAAGAATACCACTGAAGCAATGTTGGCCCTTCTCCATGTATCATATCAAAAGGTATATGATGTTGATTTGTCTCTTACTGATGATGATAACTTTGATCAGTTGCTTATGGTGTGTTTTCTAAGTATCTCAAGGGCAAAACTACAATCTTCCCATTTGTAATTAGTGAATATTTTGTGGGGAGATGGAATATGCACATATCCTGTTTCTTATACTGTTGCCTACTTAGATTAGCATCCATTGACGATATTTGCCAGTGACAGGTTTTTTTTTTTTTTGGTTTTTTTTTTTGAGACGGAGTCTTACTTTGTCACCCAGGCTGGAACACAGTGGCGTGGTCTCGGCCCATTGCAACCTCCGCCTCCCGGGTTCAAGTGATTCTTCTACATCAACTTCCCGAGTAGCTGGGACTACAGGTGCGCACCACCACACCTGGCTAATTTTTGTAGTTATAGTAGAGACGGGGTTTCACCATATTGGCCAGGCTGATCTCGAACTCCTGACCTTGTGATCCACCCCCACCTCGGCCTCCCAGAGTGCTGGGATTACAGGCATGAACCACTGCGCCTGGCCACCTGCAACAGTTATGCCTGTGATGTTTACATAATGGTTTTCAGTTTCCATGATTTTTTCTATAATTATTGATCAGAACTCTACTGTGAAAAGATCTGTTGTTTTTCTCTATTTATTTGTGTAAGTAAAGACTCAATGATATTTATTTTATTCCATGGGTTATAATCCAGTGCCATTATTATTTATTTTGCTGCTTAACATGTCCCAGATTTGGCAGTTGAGAGCTCTTTCAAGTGGGCTCCTATGTCTTTTTGACATCCCCTATCTTTTTTTGAGAACATTTTTTACTTTATGACATGATAAGACAGGCCGTAGGCTTATCTTCCATTTTTCCGGCCCCAGCCCTGGAATCAACTATTTCTCTAAGGAATCCTGGTTCCTTTTATTAAAGAATATGTTTAGAAGTCCTTGTTCTAAAATATATTTTAGTCCTTGTTCTACTGGAGTGTCATTGTTTCTGTGCCTTCTTGGTAGATAGAGTTAGGATATAAATGCATGTATAGTCATACATGCACACGTACACATCCATATTTATTTTTATGGCTATCTGTATGTATATTAAAAGCCATGAGACCTTCATTTCCAATCCAACACCACAAGTTTCCTTCTAGTCTTCCTTTTTCCTTATTTGTAACTTCTTTCTCCAGCAGTGAGAAACCTGGTTCTCATTATCCACAGTATATTTACTTATTTGCTCAATTCTAGTAGTACATAAAATAGTTTCAGAATTACCAACTCATTCCCCTGTAAAAAACAAATTTTCTGTATTTATATATACTTCTTTTCATCTTGAGCCTTACAGTATATAGTGAAAATAGTATTTTCCAAAGTTACTGAGGTTGGTTTTTTCTTTCCTGTCCCCATCATTGTGTCACTTATTTGTAATAGATTCATGTGTTATTCTTATTAAGTTTTGGGTTTCCCCTGCATCCTATTTAATGTAACTAGTCATTTATTTTGGGAGTATATGAAACCACCATGGTTCTAAATCAGACATATTCAAAGAGATATGTTCTGAGTCACTACTCCTCATCCCAACTATTCCATTCCCATTCCCCTTTTCTTTCTACTGTGTTCCCATCTACCTCCAAAGATAACCAAACTCATTTGTTTTTAGTTTATCCTTCCTGTATTTTTATGTGATGGATCATCAGATACATGTATATTTTCTTATATTCCCTTCTTTCTTACTACAGATAATTGTTTTGGTACTCTCCTTTGTTTCACTTAATAGTATAGTTGTGGCCGGATGTGGTGGCTCATGCCTGTAATCCCAGCACTTTGGGAGGCCCAGGCAGGCAGATCACGAGGTCAAGAGATTGAGACCATCCTGGCCAACACGGTGAAACCCTGTCTCTACTAAAAATACAAAAATTAGCTGGGCATGGTGGCGCACGCCTGTAGTCCTAGCTACTTGGAAGACTGAAACAGGAGAATCGCTTGAACCTAGAAGGCGGAGGTTGCAGTGAGCCAAGATAGCAACACTAGACTCCAGCCCGGGCAACAGAGCGAGACTCCATCTCAAAAAAAATAAAAATAAAACAGACAAACATATATATAGACACACACACACACACACACACACACACACACACACACACACACTTGTCCCTCAGTATATGTTGGACATTGGTTCCAGGACCTCTGTGAATACCCAAATCTGTGCATGCTTAAGTTCCACAGTCAGCCCTGCCAAACCTGTGTATTTCATATAAGTGGTCTTCTATGTAGATGGGTTTTGTGTATTGAAAATACAGTATTTTTGGTCTTTGGTTGCAAAAATCCACATATAACACCTGCACAGTTCAAACCCATGTTGTTCAAGGGTCAACTGTTTATCCTGGAAATTACTCCACATGTGTTTATAGAAATCATCCTCATCTTTTTTTATAGCTGGATAGTACTTCATTTCCATAAATATGATAGTTTATTACTATCATATTTATGATACATTTATAACTGTATTTATATAAACTATGTACTATGGAGCTGTAAAAAAGATTTTAGATAGGCCCATTTACACTAGCTTCAGAGGAGACTAAATGCTTATAAATAAAGCCACCTCTGTACTCTATGAAAGTACTGTGTACTCTATTCTTTCAAAGATTTACCAGAGGTTCTTTGGGCTACCTTCCTTACTTCCTCCATTACCTTTATGGGCTTTGGGTATGTTTTTTTTGTCGCAGAGAATCAGCTTCTTTTCAGACACTTCCATTGTCAAAGCAGGAAGATTGTTTACTCACCAGAAATACAACTATTTACCCATGGTGGACTTTGCAAGAATTGTCTGTGCAGGTTGCTCTCTCCTCTCTGGAAACTCTAGTTGTAGTTGTGAGGAGAGATCAACTCAAGTCAAAGCCTGTAAAAAGAAGTGCTAGAAATAATTCTACTTTTGAAGTATAAGCAAATATTATATATTCTGTTCCCTGATTTCTCTCATATCCCTGTTTCATCTTGAACCTTAATTTTTTTGTTTTAGAATTTTAAAAATACCAAAATTAGCATGTTATAATTGAAGAAAAATTAGAAATGCAGATAGGTAGGAAAAAGTATTAAAATGATTCAAAATTCTACCAGAGATGTAGTCCCAGCTACTCGGGAGGCTGAGGCAGGAGAATGGCGTGAACCCAGGAGGCGGAGCTTGCAGTGAGCCGAGATCGTGCCATTGCACTCCAGCCTGGGCGACAGAGCGAGACTCTGTCTCAAAAAAAAAAAAAAAATTCTACCAGAGAATACCACTGTTAATATTTTGATTTATACACTTCTAACCTTTTACTCATCTACATTTACGATGAGTATACGAATGCAAATTTGTATCCCTCTCTCTCTTTTAACATTTTTTAAATTTATTTTTTTCTTTCCTAATCATTAGAACCTATGAATCGTTCTTTTTTAACACATATTTTAATTCTGTGTAGTACTCTGTAGCTTTTTTTTCTTTTTAAACTGTAGGTGAAATATATCTGAGTCTCTTGTCCTCTGTTAAAAATCAGACTTTTCTAAGACAAACAATAGACCAGTATACTTACCAGTTTCAGGTACTTTACAGGGTCTTATATCTTACAGTTTTTTTGTATTCAAAAGTATAGATTTCAGAATTATATAACCTAAAGAGTTGGGTGTGAAACTTTTGGGATATTTTGGTTGGGAGTTGGATTTATCTAATGTTTCTGGTTGTCTTGTCTTGTAGTTAAAATATACTCGCCCAGGGCTGCCTACCTTCAGCCAGGAAGTACTACATAAATGGAAGACAGATATCAAGAAATATCATCGTATTCAGTGTCCTAACCAGGTGGTTCTTTCTCATTCATTTATTCAGTAAATGTTTATCAAGCATGCTTCTGTTATTTATTCCTTCATGACAAAACACCTGAGCCTCAGTGGCTTAAAACAGTTATTTTATTTGTTCACAATTCTGTAGAGCAGTAATTCTGTAAAGGCTCAGCAGGGCAGTTCTCCGGCGGTATGTAGCATCAGCTGGAATCACTCATGAGAGTGCGTTCAGCTGGAAACTCAGTGAGACTGGAATGTTCAAGATGGTTTCTGTGCAGCTGCATTTATCTGGGAGCTTGGCTGTCCATATGGCCTCTTTCTCTAGCAGAGTAGTTGGGCTACCAGCAGGGTACACAGTGACTGACTTTTCAGAGAATATTTTGAGAACATGAAAGCAGGGCTGCACATCTCTTAAAATCTAGCTTCAGAATTTGCCAGCATCACTTCCATGGTGTTTTATTGATCAAAGGAATCATGGGACTAACCCAGATTCACAGGAAGGGTAACTAGACTCCACTTCTTGATGGCAAGAGTGGAAGATAATTTGCAGCCATCTTTATTTTTACGATTCTAAAAATATTTTTATTTTCTAGAGTCAAGATGAGGGAGAGAGCCATCTTTAAACCATCACAGCTATAGTAGATTCAGTACTTTGCAGAGGAGTAAATATAAAAGAAGAGGGAACACATTTGCACTAAATAAAGCAGATTTTAAAAAAAACTATATAATTTTCCATGTTTCTCTTAAGTGTCAGAGAAGGTACCAAGGGAAGGAAATGGCTTAATCTTTCCTAAAAAACTTGTTCACCTTCTGTTTCTTTTCTTTTTACCTTTCCTTGGCTTTTCTTCTTGCTTTTGTGGCTTGCATGTATATTCTTTTTTCGTTTAGTTTGTGGCACAGATTATTGGTTTTCTTCCTTCAAATGTGGAGTTGGTCAGCGTAAATGGCTAGATTGTTCAGAGAAGGGAGCTATTTGGCATAGTCTTCACACTATTTCTTCTCTTTTTCAGGGCTGTGAGGCTGTCTACAGTAGTGTATCTGGCCTTAAAGCTCACCTGGGCTCTTGTACATTGGTTTGTAACTTTTTAAACTTAATATCTTAACATGTCCTCTAAAATAGTCTGACATGGAAGAGAATTCAGTTTAGGTGAACAGCTAGTTGTCCTGTTTACCATTATCTTCAGAGGCTGCTTTAGTTTTTTATGTCTCAAAGATTATTGGTCTGGTATTGGGTGGGATGCCAGGGCATGTCCAAGGCTTAGAAAAGATCACCATAGTCACAAAGTCATTATCAAGTTAAAGGAATTCAGAGAAAAATATATTTGTTCTGAGTTCCTACCCTGAGTTCCTATCCCTGAATTCTAAGAGATTCAGCTCCTTGCATTTGAGCGTCTCTTACACTGGGCCTGCCCTGTTTGGGTGGGCCTGAAACACTGTAGAATCACCTTATATGTGCTTATCTGGATTGGTAAAGATCCTCTATACCCATCTGAACCATACTGGCCTCTGGGGATGGGAGGTGGGATAGGGTGTCAGGCTAACAGCGATTCACCTCACTGAATCTTTTCCATGTTGACCCAGGTGTCCTACAACCTACCAGCCATGGGAATTGCTGCCATTTTCCAATCTCCTCACACAAAATGAGCACCATGGAAACCTGAAGCTTCAGGAGGGGAGAGAAGTCTCAGTTCAAGGCAACAAGGGAGTTGTAGGCATCTAAACCAGATCTGTCCAGGAATGCTTAGGAGTTTGTCATCTTGATCCTAGTTTCTGAGTCCTTAAACTAGGTATTATGGATGGTACTCTTCTAATTCTGGATTTTGAAGGCACTTTTTGCAACAGTGGATCATAGTGGGAAGAATTGTACATTGGTGCCTCTGGTGAATTTTGGGCATTTGATCATTTTGGGGGAGGAACCAAGACAACCTGGAAGTGAAGTTAAAGCAACATAGGAAGCTAGAAAGATGTGGCATGTTACCTGAGAAAAAGTAGGAGACTTTCAGGTTGTGTTGAAGTAGGGTGGGTGATTGGAACAGAATTGCACTAGGATGGATTTATGTTGGTAATCATCCATCCAAGCTGGTTTGCCTAAATCTATTACTATATTTGATCTTCTTCCTTCTTAACCTTTGCTGAAATAGAATTCCCTCTTTTCATCTCTAACAGTCCCTACACATAACCCAGGTATGTGTTTCTAAATTTACCAATAATTCTTTTTGTTTCTCTCTTGGAAATAGGGAAACTTTGTGGCTGGAAAATACAAATGTCTTCTATGTCAGAAAGAATTTGTGTCAGAGAGTGGTGTCAAGTATCACATCAACTCTGTCCATGCTGAGGTGAGGTTTTTGTAATCCTGTGGACCTGATATGTAAGCCACAAGAGAGGTAGACTTTCTCCCTGTTGTTACGGATTAAGGCTCTCAAGGAAAGTAACTCTAAAGTGGTTACCAGAGACATTAGAGTTAAAATGTTCTCTAAACTTAGATATATAATTGTATTTTTCTGTGAAAGTATTTGAAGACACTCTGATGGGTGGGTGGGGTGGCTCATGCCTGTAATCTCAGCACTTTGGGAGGCCAAGGCAGGAGGATCACCTGAACCCAAGAGTTTTGAGGCTGCAGTGAGCTGATTGCGCCACTGCCCTCCAGCCTAGGCAACAGAGATCCTGACTCAAAAAAAAAATCACTGTGACTGTAAGCATCCTTGAACTCTTCTTCTTTTTTTTTTTTTAGACAGAGTCTCGCTCTGTTGCCCAGTCTGGAGGGCTTATTACAACCTCCAGCTCTCGGGTTCAAGCAATACTCCCTGAGTAGTTGGGATTACAGGCATCTGCCACCACACCTGGCTAATTTTTGTATTTTCAGTAGAGACGGGGTTTTGCCATGTTGGCCAGGCTGGTCTTCAACTCCTGATCTCAGGTGATCCACTTGCCTCGGCCTCCCAAAGTGCTAGCATTACAGGTGTGAGCCACCGTGCCCAGCCTGAACTCTTCTAATTCCTTTAAATCCAATTAAGTTAAACATTTGGGAACCAGGTTGAATTTACATGTTCGAAATTCTTGTTTCACAGTGATCTCTATACATTCACGCCTTCTAGCATTCTGATGTCTTCCAGCAACCCATTGTTAATGCTGTTTAAAATACTGGATAAAACAACTATAAAGGACATTATTGAGACAGTTGGGGAAATTTGAATGCTGACTATATTAAATAATAGTATTGTGTCAGTGTTAACATTCCCAAAGGTGATAGTTGTAGTCATGCAGGAAAATGCCCTTAGGCAGATATATGCCGAAGTGTTTAGGGATGAAGTATTATGATGTCTGCAAGTAACTTGCACATCGTTCAACAAAAGAAAGAAGGAGGGAAGAAGGAAGAGAGGAAGGAAAGAGATTAACAATGGTAAATTTGATTGTTCATTGAACTGTTACAACTTTTCTGAAGGTTTGTAATTTTTCAAAATAAAAAAATTTAAAAATTGTATATTAAAATGCTTTAAAGTTCAGAAGGTCAAAGATTTTCTCTTGGGGAAGGTTTTTTAGTAATACAGGTGAACAGAGAAATTGTTTGTGATATAATTACATACTCCTACTACAACAGCTTAGGAATACAATGTGCATTCTCTTTGGAATATCTTACTGCAGAAACTATTGCTGCCTGATGTGGAAAAATAAAGGGAACACCTTTATTTATTCTCTGCCCTCAAATTTGATAGTACTTAACAATGTGAGTCTTAATTACTTCCATAAAGTTTGGTTTCTGTTGCTTTACTGGCATAAGCTTTCAGAATCCCTAACCAAAATCTGAGATGTCTTCTGAAGGCAGTCATATCTTTTTAGTCATAATAGCATATCTTTTTTTGCTTCAGGGAGTATTTAAAAGGTAAATATCGGCGGGGCACTGTGGTTGACGCATGTAATCCCAGCACTTTGGGAGGCCGAGGCGGGCAGATCACCTGAGGTCAGGAGTTTGAGACCAGCCTGGCCATCATGGTGAAACCCCATCTCTACTAAAAAGTTAGCTGGCATGGTGGCGGGCACCTGTAATCCCAGCTACTTGGGAGGCTGAGGCAGAAGATTTGCTTGAACCCGGGAGACGGAGGTTGCAGTGAGCCGAGATTGCGCCACTGCACTCCAACCTGGGCGAAAGAGCAAGACTCTGCTCAAAAAAAAAAGGTAATTATCTCCTGACAAAATCTGGCCTTTATATAGTTAACTGGTTTGTCCATTTTCTTCCTAAAAAGTTAAAACCAATGGAGTTGGAACCAACAGATTTCATTTGGTTTGGGGCATGCTCCCAGGCATTTGTTTATTGATTTATGCCTCTATTTATGAATTTTGTGGGTGGTAAAAACATCTTTACCCTGTTTCTTCCTCCCTCCATCACATTTTCTTACACTACTTTTTTTTTTTTTAACAGAAAATTTCAAACACACGAAAGTAGAGAAAGTAGCATAATGAACCCAGTGTGCTGTCAGCCATCCTCAGCAACCATCAGTGTATGGCCAATCTTGTGTCATTTATAACCTCACTTTTCTCCTCCCTTAAAGGCTTACTTTAAAGCAAATTCCACATATAATTTCACCTGTAAGTGCTTCTTTCAATATGTATCTGTAAGAGATGACTTTTGAAAACATATGACCACAAACATCATTATACCTTAAAAAGTTAAGAATTTTAATATTATCATATATCCAGTTGTTATTTAAATTTCCCTGATTATCTTATAATGTTTTTTCAGAGTTGATTTATTCAAATTGGGATCTAAAACAAAGTCCAAGTATTGCATTTGTTTGTTTTAATCTAGAGCAGTACTATCCAAAAAAAATGTACTGTGAGCCATGTATATAATTTAAAATTTTCTAGTAGCCACATTAAAAAAGTATTTTAAAAAGATGAAACTAATGTTAATAATTTATTAAGCCCAATATATCTAAAGTTATTTTTAACATGTAAATCAATAAATTATTGAGATATTTTACATTTTTTTTCATACCAAGTCTTTGAAATTTGGTGTATATTTTACATGAAAGCATATCTTAATTTGTTTTACTTACATTTAAACACATCACTTACCACACGTGGCTAGTGGCTATCTCATTACATGGTGCAAGACTAAAAGCTTCCTCTTCCTTTTTACACATTTGCCATTTATTGAAGAAACCGGATCACTTGTCACATACATGTACCCACATTCTGGAATTTTGCTGATTGCACTCTATGGTAGTATTCCTCTATCCTGGCTATTTCCTCTTTTGCTTTTTGTTGTTGTTATTGTTTGTTTTTGACGTACAGGGACCACTGCAGTGGAGTCTTGCAGTGGGGCAGAGAGATTGGGCTCAACTCCCTATCCTGACTTTTCCTATGAATTGGTAGATTTAGAAGATTGAACAGATCACTTGATAAGATTGAAGTTCTTTGGTTTTTGGCAAAAATACTTTATAATTGGATTTCATGTCCCCTACCCCTTAATTTTTTAAACTGAGCCTCGAAAATGTTAAGTAATTTGCCCATGGTCACGTATCTAGAAACAGAGCTGGGATTTGCACCCAGGAGGTCTTGGCTGCAAAATTGATACTCTTAGTTACGATGCCATCATGGAATAAAAATCTCCTATGGCTCAGTGTGTTACGTCTCACGATGAGATTTATACTCAGGAGATATAAGAGTGGGATGATGCTAAGTAAACAGACTTTATAGATCATTTATTAAAGTCCCTAGAATTATGCCTTACAAAATATGTGCTTATAATAGCTGCTCTGTATTGGATTTCTCCATCTTAAAATATAGAATCCTGAGGTATGGTTCCATATCTGTTTCCTTCTTACTGTGTTCTGCCCTAATCATGCCTTTTTTCCATTCTTCCTCCACCTTTATGTTCTTCACTATAGTTTCAACTGGATGACATTTCTATTTTGCCTCTCTAGGACTGGTTTGTTGTAAACCCAACAACAACCAAAAGCTTTGAAAAGCTGATGAAGATAAAGCAGCGGCAGCAAGAAGAAGAAAAGCGGAGGCAGCAGCACAGGAGCAGAAGGTCTCTAAGAAGGCGGCAGCAGCCTGGCATTGAGCTTCCTGAGACAGAGCTGAGTCTTAGAGTAGGGAAGGATCAGAGGAGAAATGAGGAACTGGTAGTGTCAGCCTCCTGTAAGGAACCAGAGCAGGAGCCAGTGCCAGCACAGTTCCAGAAAGTAAAGCCCCCAAAGACTAATCATAAACGAGGAAGGAAATAGGCAGTCAGTGTAAAAACGCTCCTAGGAAAGCAGATGTGATGCTGTTGTCACGGGGACCTGTGCTGGGAGGACTGAGTGAAGATTCTTTCAGCTGTTTGTATAAGGCTGTGACTTTCTCAGCTCCTTCCTCCTGTGTAAATTTCACTGTCTTCCCTTTTTACACTTTGATTCCCCCCTCCCCTTTTAGTAGGTTTTCCTGCTATTCCTCCTCAAGTCCTCTTGTTTTTTTCTTATCTTCCCAAAGAGCTCCCTCTCAAGGCCAACTATAGGCTCCTCTTGCCCTGTACAAAACTAAGAAACCTCTTTGGTTGTCCTTTCCTTCCTGGGGTATAGAATGTTCTTGGAAGCTCCATTGATTTAGTAGCTGCTCCATCATCTAGCTTGTGAAACCATTCCAGATTAATTTTTTAAAACCATAACTGATTTGTCATTTTGTATTTGTGATATAACAAGTCTAGAAGCTAGAACTGTTGTCATTCATATAATAAGCTTACTCTGTCTCCTTGGGAAACAAACTTTATGGAGGCTGTCCTCTCAATATGGTTTTAAGACTGAAAATAAGAAAATGCATTTAGGATGAAAAATCTAGAACTACCCTATGCTGTTTATACTGGGAAATGCTTTGTACCAAGTAGCAGTGACTAGACCCACAGACATGAAAAGCAGCCTTAGGAGTAACGTGACCCAAACATTAAAATGACAGGAAAGAGAAAGTAGAAGCAGCAATAAATATTGCCCCAACTTTCCTGGAGCCTGAGGCCTCATCCATAGCTATGATCACTTGCCTTCTGAAGCTTATTTTTGCTGCTTTGGTTTTAAGAATTGAGAAATATCACATTGCCCCTGATATTTTGACAGTCTCCTAGTGCTCCTGGTAGTGCCACTGAGGGAAAACCCAGGTGCGCATTCCTTCTCCCTGGACTTTACCTCACTTATTAGTTTACACCCCACTGTTTTCACCCATCCCCTTAGCCAACCTCTGTCTTTTTGAATTTTCTGAGAATATTGTCCTGTCCTCTTTTATATATGGAGTTCTATCCTCTTTATATCCTGAGACTTTGACACCAGATGTAGATATTTATCTGGAGCTGGAAAGAAAAATTCTTTTTCTGTACCTCATGCCTACCTGGTAATGTTTAATGGGTTATTTCTCTTTGAGGGTGACTTTGTCTGGAACATTGGTTAGAGCAGCTTTGTTGTCGTGTTTCTGGATTCTCTTCCCCGTTTTGCGTAAATATTGGTCTTATATATTCTTGCCTATTTTGTGGCATATGCCACATAAAAAATGAACCCTGATACAGACAAGTACTACCTTTTCAAATTCTGAAAGGCTATTACCACTTTAACTCTCTGTGCTCCTCCAAATAGCTTTAAAATGTGGGCTTTTGTGAAGACCACTTTCAAACAAGGGAGCACCGAAACCTGAATTGGTTACTGCCAGAATAGGTAGTTTTGAAACAAGTTAAGGACATGGTATGTGCACTCTGCATTTTCATGGGCAGTGTGCATTTAAAGCCCTTTCAGTAGATGAGGGTTGTCAGGGAGGAGAAATGAAGAAGCTATGTTAATTTCTGGTGAGTAAGACCTGGGGAATGTTTGGCAATGACAAAAGAAATAAATGACTCTCAGAAAGATGTTTCCAGTGTTCTTTGACGCCGACCTGCTGCATGACTCCTTGACACTGTATGGGGGTAAGAAGATGACTAGAGATGGGGGTGAGTTTGAAATAAATTCCACATGCAGTTGTCTCAGTAGTTCTTTAGTTAACCTGAATTTTAACCTGAATTATGCTGGTTAAAATTTTATCTTTAATTTAACCTGAGTTATGCTGGTTAAAATGAGTAGTTTGAGATTAAAGTGGATTCGTATAGGAAACTTGCCTGGTCTCATCCAGGGACCCCTTGCAGGCATTCCTTTTCTTTTTCCTGACCAAGACCAGGGATCAGCAAGACTCAGTAAGACTATTCTAATCACAGTATTGAGTTTTAAAGTTTTTTTTAAAAAATTCATTAGACTAACATAAACTAAGTTTGACAGTATTATGAACTTTCATACATGGTTTGGAATGCAAATTGGTACAGTCACTTCAAAAGTGATTTGGCAATAGCTAGCAAAGTTGAAGATAGGTACCCAAAGACTTAACAGTTTATCTCCTGGGCATACACAGAGAAACTCCTCTTGTCCAGGCATACAAAGAGACACAAAAAAGAATGATTATTGCAGTACAGTTTACAAGAGAGAAATACTGAAAACATGTATCAGAGAACTACTTTCACCTCTGCAAGTTACGGGATTATAGAACAAATGACTAGACTGTATTTCCCAGTTATCCCCCATCCCTCCACTCTCTCTAGTGAAGGAGAGCCAGCTAACTCCTTTCCCATGGAATGTGAGTGGAGTGATGAATGCCACTTGCAGGTTAGAACTTTGAGTGGGTATACCTCCAAGCTTTCTTTGCCCTTCTTCCAACTAAATGCAGGTGCTGATGGGGCCCTAGGAGATGGAAGAACACAAAATGGAAGGGATCTTGACTCCCTGAATCACCTCTTGAAGGAGAGCCACTTGCTTGCCAACCAGGAACATGTATCTGAGACTATTAAGTGAGCAAGAAATAAATGTCTGTTACTTGAGACATTATACATTCTTGGGTCTCTTGTCAGCCTGCTCTAATACACAGTAATTATCCATTATCAGAATGGATAAATTGCGATATAGTCATACAGTAGAATACAAGCTACAAAATTGAGTAGGGTTTCTTGTATCATCATGAATATGTCTCAATGTCTGGGGCCGGGCATGGTGGCTCGCACCTGTCATCCTAACGTTTTGGGAGGTTGAGGCTGGAGGATCGCTTGAGCTCAGGAGTTCTAGACTAACCTGGGCAATGTGGTGAAATTTCATCTCTACAAAAAATAAATTAGCTGGACATTGTGGTGTGCACCTATAGTCCCAGCTACTTGGGAGGCTAAGATGGGAGGACTGCTTGGGTCCAGGAGATCGAGATGCTGCCATGAGCTGTGATCATGCTACTGCACTCCAGCCTGTGTGACACAGTGACTGTCTCAAAAAATATTAAAAAAAAAAAATTCTGCACATCTCCTTAAAAGAGAACATTTTAGAAATTTACTCTTGCTTCATCTTGATTCCTCTCTCTCTTCTCATAGCAAACCCATTAGCAAGTCCTGTCTACCACCAACTACATTTTGAATCTGTTCACTGTACTTCTGCCATTCCAATCTAAGCCATCATTACCTCTTGGCTAGACTACAGTATCTTCCTAATTGGTTTCCTTCCACTTTCTTCTGGCTTGGATACACTCCACCTAACAGCTGTAGTTTTTAACATTGTAAATCAGACCTCATTCACCTGCTAAAGGCCCTCGGTCTACGTCTCTGTGCTCATAACTCCTGCTAGCCTTAATAGCCTCATCTTCCTTTCCTCCACCCATGTTCTATGACCATTCCCCAACTATACTTTACACACACCTTTCTGTCCTTGAACCTACCAAGCTTATTGCCATTTTAAGGCATTTGCATTCACTGTTGCCTCTGCCTAGAATAGTTTCTTCCCCAGTTTTTGCAGGGGCTTCATTTCAATTGTAAGCTTGATTTTAGCAATCATAGCAGGTCTTAAATTTCACCTCAGAGGTATTTTCCATCTAAATTCACTTTCTTTCTTTTTTTTTTTTTTTTTTTTTTTTTTGTTGAGACGGAGTCTCGCGCTGTGTCACCCAGGCTGGAGTGCAGTGGCGCGATCTCGGCTCACTGCAAGCTCCGCCTCCCAGGTTCAGGCCATTCTCCTGCCTCAGCCTCCGAGTAGCTGGGACTACAGGCGCCCGCCACCACGCCCGGCTAGTTTTTTTCGTATTTTTAGTAGAGATGGGGTTTCACCATGTTAGCCAGGATGGTCTCGATCTCCTGACCTCGTGATCCGCCCGCCTCGGCCTCCCAAAGTGCTGGGATTACAGGCTTGAGCCACCGCGCCCGGCCCTAAATTCACTTTCTTAACCCTGTGTAATTTTCTAAATAGCAAAGCAGACAAAATGTAGATTGAAATCTTAGTTGGCCAACTTGCTGCTCACTTAGAGGTATGGATTTCAAGGTATGAAATCAGTTATCATTCAACTTTTAATGTCTTCAAGCCTTCGCTCTGGAAGGGACAGCCACAAGCAGTATACCATATCCATTATCTGGGATGATAAGAAGTAAAAATGAACTGAGATCAGGTGGAAGTTACCCACTCCTGAATCAGATAATCAGGACACCAGTGGCAGGAGGGGAATTAACAGAAGAACTAATATGCTTCCTACTTTGCAACTTTTTATCAGCCTTAGAAATATATTGTCTTAGGGTTTTTACATCCACAGAGAATAAGCCTTCAAGTTTGTCTTGGATACCATGCATTCCTTGTTCCGTGTTTCTGTATTTTCAGCTCACAAATTGAGATTTAATTTAAAGCACCTGCATGCTAAAATCCTAATTTCTGCATTAAAACTGGTTTTTATTATTTGCACGTGTAAGACATTTAAGCGTGGTAATAGAGTGATGAAGCAGAAAATGTGTTACATTGGAACAGTAATAAAATCAGTGGATAAATGTTTTTATTTAATAATGTTTAATAAACTACATATTTAACAGAAAAGTTGTTAAAGCTAGAAGGTAAGGACATATTGAAGGAGAATCCTTTTTAAATCCAATTTTAAGGGAATTCACTTTACATGTAAATAAAGCTGAAAATTCAGGAAAATTATTTTGAAGTTTTTCATCACTAACAATTTCTGGGAAACAAAGTTGATCCTATTTTCCCATAGAGGACCCATATTAAAATGTGAGATTATATTCCTATACTGGGATTCAGCATTCAAATAACTAGTCCCAGCTTCAATGTCGCAGAACCCCCCCCAAAATATATAACTATCCTAAAAATATATACTTTAAAATATAATTTATAGTTCTACTAAATGGGAATAAACATATGGCACACGTTAATTACAAAAGATACTTCATGTACTAGAAAGTGCACCTGTAAGAAAATTAATAAATGACCTAAAACTAAAGCACTTAGGATAATAAACATCATTTTACTTCTATCTTTTAGAATGCTGCTAGGGAAATGGATGACACTTTTTAAAAAGTCCAAATATTTCAACTTTTTTTGGATACATTTTCCTGAAATAAGCGGAGGCATTCAGTCACCTCCATGCTACATGTGTTTCTTCAAAGAAAACATTTTCAAATGTAAGAGCTGACCTAATAGATGTCTCCTTCATCTTACCTTCTCAATTTACTTAAAGCTAAACTTGTAGGGGCTTCACATCAGATGAAAGGTCACTCTGCCTAGCACTTACTGGACTTGCTGTTATCAGAATGCTTTTTCGCTCATGAGAAAACTAGGAGCTACCTGGTCACTGGCACAAACTTACAAAAATCTTATAAAAACTGCTTTTGTCTGCTAAGTCGGTCAAAAGGAATGAGGATAAACCGATACTGGTTATTTACTGAGCAGAACGCTATTCAGTCTATTTGGAATGCTATCCTTAAAGGTACTTTTTCTCTATAAAGAAATCTAATTTAGTTACATGAAATAAATCACAACTGTTTTCACTTCCTTGGGTTGGTTTCCTTTAGCTAGTTTGATGTATGGTAAATGGCTAGGTTAGGGTCATGTGTTAGGTTAACTAGAGGTTTGTGGAATATCTTATTAACGAGAGTATTTAAAGAAAAAACTAGTTAAGGGAAGCTGGTTACCAAATATCTAGTAGGACTGTTGGATAAAACCATCTAATCTTCACTCTAACACTCATGATGGAGATGTTACAATAACAATCTGGAATCCAAAAGCCTTCCTAACCAGGTTAATGTAGCACTTAAGAGTACTTGCTCCAGTTATCTAATCAGTGTTATTTTAGGAGGAGTTACTTTGGATTAATCCTTGATTTGGTGCCTTGGGGAAGACTGGGTGTGGTCTTTGGAACATCCTGTCTATTTAGGCACTGATTATGACTTCCTTGCAATCTCTGCCTCCCCCGGATTAAGGACTCCAGATACCACTGTTCCTGCTGCAGCTGCTGCTTCCTGTTTTCTAAGTGGCTTTGAGTAGCCGTTAGTTTCTGGGCTTGCTCAATTAGCTGCAGTAATTCCTTCTTGAACTGCTGGTTCTCTCTTTTGAGGCCACAGGAGTATTCAAAAATAGACCGCTCTGCTGCCAACTTCAAGGCCCGGGCTTTCTTATTAAGCTCTCTTCTTTTTCTCTTTCCCAGTAGCCTCCTGTCTGGCTCGCTCAGTTGTTTCTCCAGTAATCTTTTCTCCTGGAGGAGCTGGGCCTGTACTTCACGTGTCTTTGCAGCTGTCTCAGCTTGGACTTTCTTTTTCTCCTCCTGTAATGTCTGTATTTCTTTCTCCTGCTTTTCCTTTAATATAGCAATGTCCCTCATTGCCTGCAACTTCCGCTTCAAACTGGATAGGATATTTTCCTTTTGCAAGAGCGCTGTTTTAAGCACTGAAATTTGTTCTGCATATCCGGAGGCTGATTCTTGTCTTCTTCGTTCAATCTCTCCACTTTGTTGTAAATAGCTGTTCCATACCTTCTCAGGTTGCTTTGTGTACTCTTCAGTTTTGTTAGTCAGGTATTCCAGAAAGAACCTGTTTTCAGCCTGGACAAGTAACTTTTCTTGGTATAGCTCCCTGTATTCCTCCAGTAGCTGTTCCCGCTGGATTTGAGCTTGTTTTATATGCTTGTTCAGAACCGTCATTTCCGCCACTATCTTTTCTTTAAGGATTGTCTCCACCTTTGTTAGCTTCTCTGGCTTGACAAAATTATTTATTAGCCTATGATACGGTGGAAGGAGCCTTCTGGGGCCCTCAGCAAACCTGAAAGAACAAATGAGACATTCCTTTCTCAGTTAATGAAACTTTAGGAAGTGCACAACTGTCCTTTATTTATACAGGAGAATATTTCTGAGCACCCAGAATGTTCCAGACATTATGCAAGGTGAGGGGAATCCAGCTAGTGGTAAAAGATGACGGATTTAGCTCATCATTTACAACGTGCGTTCACCACAACCCTGGGAGGTACTATCTCAGTTTTAAAAAGAGAAAACAGGTTCAGAGAGTTTAAGTGAATTGCCCATGACTCACACCACTAGCAAGTGGCAGAGCCTGGGTATGAAAGCCAGATCTTATGACTTACTGAACACTGTTAGCAGCTACAAAGGGCCACAGAAACAGACTGGGTGGTTGCGAGTAGAAATACTTTTCTAAGCTCTTTCATCATCTTTCCTGAGTTTCTGAGAGCCCTTCAGTGAGAAGGAAGCTCCCCTCCAGTACCTATTCGCACCTGGAATCCAAGCATTCATCCTGAAGGTCACGGCAACTGCGTAGTTCACCGAGGGTGATTACCAAGGAATGAGCGCTAGCATCAGGAACCTGCGCCTGCAACTCGCGAAAACAACGTGCAAGTGCGGAAAACTCCCGTAGTTTATCCGTTCGGTGCTCAAAGGGTCTCGGTGCTGCCCAGCAACCCTGGAGGCTGCACCCTGCTCCAGTCCTGGCTGGTCCAGCCCTGAACTGTTTAACCGCCTCGGCTACCGAATAAACCCGAGCAGCCGGTCCTCCAGTGGCTCCGCTCCCCGCTCTCTGCGGGCTCGAAATGAGAGGCATGCGCCTCGTTTTCTTGCTGTGTGAGTCCTGCCCTCGGGACCCCATCTCTTCTCGCCTTCCCCCTGGGGACAAAAGCCCTCCCAGGCTGCAGAGATCAGCGCCCTTTCCTAGCTCCCTTCAGCCTTCCTCTCGCTTGCTCAGCGCCCCCACTTCCTCGCCACTGTCACTAGTTGGCTCACCAGCCCTGCCCGATACTAAGAAGATGCCCTGGCAACTACCGCGCCCCTTCACCCGCTCCTTTCTGACGCTTTGGTTCTGTTTTCGTTCGCTGCCCAGAACATCGCGGAAGTTTCTCTAGCCATGCAGTGTCTCTATGGTCAGGTGGGCGGGGCCAGGAGGAAGATGGCGGCGCCCGCAGCTGCAGCTGAGCCCCAGGCTTCTGGGGGTCCGCGGCACCCAGTGTGTCTGTTGGTGTTGGGAATGGCGGGATCCGGGAAAACCACCTTTGTACAGGTGACGTACACAGCGTGGGTGTAGTAGGGGAGCGCAAAAGGTTGCCTCCGACAGGCGGAAGGCCAGGGAGAAAGGGAGGGAGGTCTCCGAGGATTTGGAGGGTATCGGCGCATGGGTTTCGGTCGTTTCCCATCAACTTTAGTTCCTTCCCCGGCAAAGCCTCCTCGGGCCCTAGCCAGGTTAATTAAGGCTCTCTTCTGCGCACCTTCAGTGCATACGCGGTCAGCTTACCACGTTGTACAGGAATTGTCTTGCTGATAAAATTGCCAGTTTCTCGAAGGCAGGGGCTTACAAGTAACTTTAGAGATTAATACAGTGCTAGCACACAGGTTTTGGTGAAGATTTGCCGAAGAATTATTTCTTGCACGCCTGTCATGTACCATTCACTGGGGATATAGCGAAAATTAGGTTGACAAGATTCATTCATGGGGCTAAATATTTAATGGAGGAGATAGAGAAAACCCCCATACGAAAAATCAAAACAAGTAAACAAGTGACTATGAGTAGGGGAAGTTTTGTTAGATGGATGATGAAGAAAGGTAGCATTTGAACTGAGAGTTGTATCTTGGTGGTGGATATAGTGGGTGGATATTTCAGGTAAAAGAAAATCTAAGTGTAAAACTCTTAAGGCATGGGTGGTAAAGGAAGTTCTCTCTTGTCCCCTCTTTGTCTCCTTCCAACCTTCTCCCCATATCTCTGCAGAGGCTCACAGGACACCTGCATGCCCAAGGCACTCCACCTTATGTGATCAACCTGGATCCAGCAGTACATGAAGTTCCCTTTCCTGCCAATATTGGTGAGTAAACCGGTAACATAACTTGTGTGAAGTGCTTTAAAGAGAATGGAAAAGGCCGGGCGCAGTGGCTCACCCCTGTAATCCCAGCACTTTGGGAGGTCGAGGCAGGTAGATGAAGAGGTCAGGAGTTCAAGACCAGCCTGGCCAAGATGGTGAAACCCCATCTCTACTAAAAATACAAAAAATTAGCCAGGCGCGGTGGCAGATGCCTGTAATTCCCACTACTGGGGAGGCTGAGGCAGGAGAATTGCTTGAATCCGGGTGGCAGAGGTTGTAGTGAGCTAAGATAGCACCACTGCACTCCAGCCTAGGCAATAGAGTCAGACTCTCCAGCCTGCCAGTCTTCAGTGCCTTCTTTTTTGATGTTTTCTAAACTATCTACTTTCATTTCCTTTGGATTTGCTTGAGTTCCTAAACAGCTTAGGCTTTTTATTTTGTTGTTGTTGTTGTTTTTTTTAATAGAGTCTCTGTCACCCAGGCCAGAGTGCAGTGGCGTGATTCACAGCTCACTGCAGCCTCAACATCCCAGGCTCAAGTGATCCTCCCACCTCAGCCTCCTGCCACCATGCTGGGCTAGTTTTGTTTTGTTTGAAGAGACAAGGCCTCTCTATGTTGCCCAGGCTGGTCTTGAACTCCTGGGCTCAAGTGATCCTCCTGCCTTGGCCTCCCAAAATGCTGGGATTACAGGTGTGAGCCACTGTGCCCAGCCTAATTCCTTTTTAAAAATCATGTCTGCATTGCCTTTGCATTGCGTTTGTTAGTAATAGGCAGTTAGTAAGAAGCTTTTTTTTCCCCTTGATTTTTGCCTCCCTTTTTCTAGGCGTGTTTAACTTGTGTGAAACTTCTCATTTTGTGGAGACAAAACTCTCTACCATAACTTTAGAGCTCCTAGCCCTAACATTCTTCATGAATTACTTGACATTTATTCTTTGTAAGGAAGGAAACCAGTGTGAAAGTGGAGGTGGTAGAAGAGAATGCTGACAAGAGAAGGCTAGAAGGCCAGTTTCACTTTCCTGCTGGTAGGGAATGTGCATGTATTACATTCCAGTTAATTCTTTTCTTTCTCCTCAGATATTCGTGACACTGTGAAGTATAAAGAAGTCATGAAACAGTATCCTTTTCCATCTACTTTGGTCTTGACTCATTCCTGGCTTCGTTTCTGTGTATTTTGTGGCTTGAAAGAGTGTTTTTGCCTTTTCCCTGTGAAATATACAAGCAAAAGGATGGAAGCTGATTGTGGCAGAGGTAGGTGATCAGAAATATTATTTCAGCTTGAGATTTTAGTTTTTTTACTGTCTCCCCAGATGGCAGGCTGTTGTAATTAAAGAGCAGAGAGTAGGATAGGATAACTGACAGCTACCTGGGTCCCACAAGGTAGTATTTTGCCTTGGAGGATCATCTGTTGGTCACCACCTCTTTAGACTGGGAAACTCAGAAATGAGTGGGTTTAGTTGGATTAACTCTTAGTAAATTGCTGTGTGAAATGTGTACTCTGCTTAATTTGTTTATGAGGATCAGAGCCGGAGGTGTTATACAGGTGGCCTTCATGGCCAATGCTAGTGAGCTGTCACTGCCTGATGCACCTGTATTACATTTTGGTCACTTTGCTTTCTTCATTTTGCCTGGCCATTCCTAAAGTCATAAATGAGTGAGCCAGACCTTGATACTGAATGTTTCCCTGTGTGGTTAAGGTTGTGTGGTAGTCACGGATTAGGTTGCCAGTATTCATTAATGGAACACTAATTTCATAATGCTGTTTGTGTGAATGATAGCCTGGGTGTGAACTTTATAATCTAATCTATAAGCAATTTCAGTCCTCAACTTGGTGTCTAGATATGGACTTGGACCCAATGGCGGCATAGTGACCTCACTCAATCTCTTTGCTACCAGATTTGATCAGGTATGTCTGTCTTTAATATATCAATATGGCTGTGTAAAAATCTGTGACTCTTAAATTCCTTAGCTTGATCACATTGATAAAGAAAAGCAGCAAACCTGAACATAAATACAGAAAATAAGTAGACATTTTGTCAGACAGAGAAGTAGACTATGAGAAGGTGATCAGTATTGTCAGACACTTCACATTTAATATTTGTGACAGCTAACAAAAATCTAAAAGACCTGGGTTATTTTCTTGACATGTTCTTTGCTTGTGGTATTACCCTGAAGCTGGGATGGGGATATTTGGGAGTGGGATGGACTAGCAGTCGTGGAATGGAAAAATGATGGGGCATTTTACTTGTGATAAATATTTGTCATTCTTTAGGTTTTCTTTGTCACCTATTTCTATAAGAGTGTTTTATAATCATTGTTTTTTTCACTCTGATGTTAAGCCATGAGACAGGCTGTTAACATTTTGACAAGAGATACTACTTGACATTGACAGATCAAAGTCTTCTGCTTCTCAGGTCCTTGGATTGTGCCCCAAGGTGGTATTGGAGTGCTGCTGATGTGGCTGTGTTGCTTTAGCTCAGTCTGTTTATTCCTTGTTGTCCTAAGATTGCAAACGTTCAGTAGGTGATTGAAGGATTCAGTAGGTGATAGTGCCTGTGAGGTATGCCACCCTGGAGAGGGCTCTGTGATTTTGTGTTGAAATGAGAATTTGTTGTCATTAATATCTTTTTCTTTTAGGTGATGAAATTTATTGAGAAGGCCCAGAACATGTCTAAGTAAGTGATTTCAGTAACACCCATTTATTTCTCTGTAGTTGACATATTTCTAGGCTTCATGGAGGATCTGGGATACCATCAGCCTCTGAAAGGATATAGATTGAGATGAAACCATTCCTCCCATTCTTCTTCCTCTGTTCCACACTTACCCCAGCCCTAAGCAACCAGATGTTTCCCAAGAGATTTACATTCTGGTTTTGTGTCTTTCATTTTAAATGCATTGTGTTTCTATAAAAGTTTCCCCTGTGATCATTTGCAGCAGCTCATGGTCTGCTGTTCCTGCCCATTAGCGTGAATATTGGTCACTGAACAAAGTCTAAGGGATCATCATGTGCAGTTTAAGGGCAATATGAGGAAGTTAGATTTGGCAGTGTGCAGAGGTTATTCCAGTCTTGGATAACCAGATGTTTATTGTCTTATATGATGGAATATCCTTCAGCATAACACAAATGTAACACCTCTTTAATGATCTTTCTTGACATAGATATGTGTTGATTGACACACCCGGACAGATTGAAGTATTCACTTGGTCAGCTTCTGGGACAATTATCACTGAGGCCCTTGTGAGTATTCTAGGACTTGCTACTGAGAATAGCTAGAGGGGCTAGACTGGATGAGCATTTATTTCTAATTGCCTTGGACTTTATATGGGAGGGAGTTGCACACCCTGACTAAAGTGGTTTCCCCTTGTTAAGGATGGTGGAAAAAGTTTGAGAACAGGTCATGAGCCCTCTGACCAAGGCTTTGATTTTTGTGGCTTTAGGCATCCTCATTTCCAACAGTTGTCATCTATGTAATGGACACATCGAGAAGTACCAACCCAGTGACCTTCATGTCCAACATGCTCTATGCCTGCAGGTAATTGATTATTGGTGGGGACAGTGTTCCATCAAGGTATAAGGCCTTTTTCTCCTCTTCTTCCTCTTTTAAAATTTTTTAAAAATCTGATTGCTTACCCCTGCGTTTGTGCTCATTCAGATTTGCTGTTCAGTTGAGTGGCTGTGAGTTGGGGAAGGTCAGAGGAGAAAAGATGCACATGTGCTATTGGCATTCTCTCTCAGTACCCTCTGATCTTCCTCCCTTGTTGTTACAAAAAGGTGATGTATGAATATGAGGTGTCTGATAGTTGTTCCCAGTTGAATAAAATCCAAGTCTAAAGATAATAAAGTCCTCTGGGCCGAGTCTGTCGTCCCAACACTTGGGAGGCCAAAGTGGGAAGATCGTTTGAGCTTGGGAATTTGAGACCAGGCTGGGCAACATAGCAAGACTCTGTCTCTATAAAAAAATTTAAAAAATTAGCCAGCGTGGTGGCATGCCCCTGTAGTCCCAGCTACTTGGGAGGATTGCTTGAGCTCAGGTGGTTGAGGCTGTATTGAGCCAGATTGTGCCATTGCACTCCAGCCTGGGGCAACAAGAACCTGTCTCAAAAAAAAAAAAAAAAAAGAATAGAGTCCTCTGGCCTAAATGATGATGCTGGTAGAGTGAAATTGTAACATGAGGAGATACCATGAATAAGAAGATTTATCCATAATTCTAAAATGCACAGGTGGCCAGGCATGGTAGCTCATGCCTATAATCCCAGCACTTGGGGAGGCTGTGGTGGAAGGATTGCCTGAGCCCAGGAGTTTGAGACGAGCCTGGGCACCATGGTCAAACCCCATCTCTACAAAGTATACAAAACATTAGCCAGGCATGGTGGTGTGTGCCTGTAATCCCAGCTACCTGGGAGGCAGAGGTGGGAGGATTGCTTGAGCCTGGGAGGCCAAGGCTGCAGAGCTGTGATGATGTTACTGCACTCCAGCCTGGGCAACAGAGTGAGACCCTGTCTCAAAAAAATAAAAGGCACAGGTTTGCCACGCAGAGGAAGGGCATGCCTCACTGGATTATATTAGTGCATTAAGACTGAGGAGTGGCCAGGCGCGGTGGCTCACACCTGTAATCCCAGCACTTTGGGAGGCCGAGGTGGGGGGATCATGAGGTCAGGAGATCGAGACCATGGTGAAACCCCGTCTCTACTAAAAATACAAAAAATTAGCTGGGCGGGGTGGTGGGCGCCTGTAGTCTCAGCTGCTAGGGAGGCTGAGGCAGGAGAATGGCATGAACCCAGGAGGTGGAGCTTGCAGTGAGCCAAGATCACACCACTGCACTCCAGCCTGGGCGACAGAGCAAGACTCCGTCTCAAAAAAAAAAAAAAAGACTGAGGAGCAAGGCAAGGCAGACAGTTATTAAAGCTGAGAGAATTTAATTTTGAGGGTGCACAAATGTCATCACCAACATTTGTCTCTTCTGATATGACAAGGGATGTCCCTTTTTGTTGGATGCAAGAAATCTTGATCCAAATAGAAATCTGAAGATTGACAGCATTATTTCATTTTCATATTAATTGTTTGTTTATTTATATTTTTTTGAGACAGAGTCTTGCTCTGTCACCCAGGCTTGAGTACAATGGCACGATCTCACCTTACTGCCATTTCCACCTTCTGGGCTCAGGTGATTCTCCTGCCTCAGCCTCCCGAGTAGTCACTATGCTTAGCTAATTTTGTATTTTTAGTAGAGTCGGGGTTTCACCGTGTTGGCCAGGCTGGTCTCAAACTCCTGACCTCAAGTGATCTGCCCGCCTTGGCCTCCCAAAGAGCTGGGAATACAGGCATGAGCCACTGTGCCTGGCCCATTTTCATATTAATTGTTTAAAAGAAAATTATTTGATTTGCCTGATGGTGGTAATCATTTCTTTACAAAAATATATATTATTTATTTATTTATTTTTAGAGGTGGGGTCTCGCCACGTTGCCTAGACTGGTTTTGAACTTGTGGGCTCAGGCAGTCCTCCCAGCTTGGCCTCCCAAAGTGCTGGGATTACAGGCATGAGCCAACACCCCCAGCTGGTAATCATTTCGTGATGTAAACATACAGTTGACCCTTGAACAATTTGGGGGTTAGAGGAGCCAACCCCTGCGGAGTGGAAGACCTGACTATAACTTTGACTCCCCGCAAACTTCATTACTAAAGGTCTGCTGTTTGGAAACCTTGCTGGTAACGTAAACAGTAAATTAGCACACATTATATATATTATATGTATTATATGCTGTATTCATATAATAAGCTAGAGAAAATAAGGGGAAGATATATTAACTATTCATTAAGTGAAGTGGCTCATCATAAAACTCGTCATCCTAATCATCTTCACTTTGAGTAGTCTAAGAGTAGGAGTTGGTTTTGCTGTCTCGGGGTGGCAGAGGTGGAAGAAAAGTAAATCTCACAGTTCAAACTTATGTTGTTTAAGGGTCAACTGTGTATCAAAATATCCCTTTGTACACCTTAAATATACATATAATTTTTATTTGTCAACCATACCTCAATAAAGGTGGGGGTAGAAACATTTTTAAATGTTATTTTACAGATTGAAAAAAGTTTTCATGTTCTTTTCCCACCTTACTGAGGTACAATTGACAAATAAAAATTGTATATATTTACATGTTATTTGTAAAGAATAAAGGAGATAATACATATAAAGGTGCTTATTAGCACAGTGCCTAGACTATACAGATTGAGCATCCCATATCCAAAAATTTGAAATCTGAAATGCTCCAAAATCTGAGACTTTTTGAACACTGACATGACACTCAGAGGAAATGGTTATTGGAGGATTTTGGATTTTCGGATTTGGGATGCTCAACCAATAAGTATTTACAAATGTTCCAAAATCTGAAATTGAAAACACTTCTGGTCCCAAGTATTTCAGATAAGAAATTCTCAACCTGTAATACATATTCAATAAATGTTCATTTCCTTCTCTGAAAAATGCCAGTTTGGTAAAAAGCAAAACAAAAACAAGTTCAATATTAAGGCATTATTACTTCAAACGAGAGTGAGAGTTCGTGTGTTGTTTCTGGGTGGTGGTGGTTTTCCTGTTGGGAGAGACTATATGAGTGTTAGGTAAAAATGGATGACTACTTTTTGGATTCTGAACTCATTCCCCTTCTCTTACTTAGCCCGACATACTGACACTGGACAAGCAAGAGCTTATGTGCTTTTACTAATAACTTCTCAATGTTTGGTTTTTCAGCATCTTGTACAAAACCAAGCTGCCTTTCATTGTGGTCATGAATAAAGTAAGTGTATTCTTCCTGTTGTGATTCACCATTTTTCATCAGAACCTTGTGGTTGGAAGGTTTGGGTGGGTGAGAAAGATTTTTTCAGATGCTGGAGACCAGATTCAGGCTTTACTGAAACAAATTCGTAGGCACTTCGAGAAAATGAATCAACCAAATTGAATGAGCAGTTATTACCAACTCTTGTCTAAAATTATTTTAGGCTAGGTAGAGTAGCACTTCAACCATAGTGTGTAGATTATCCCTCAGAGTCAAGACTGTGTAATTACGAGAGGGACAGCTAGTGTACTGGAAGTGGCAAATTAAAAAACACTAAACTTCTCTGTTGGTTGATGGCTAGGATGCAGGAGACATTTTGACTTCAGAGTCTAGAATGTGCTGGTGTCCATTCTGGCCCTGGTTACTTGGCAGTGGATGGTAGAGGGTGAACCAAGAGAATATATATCTTCATTTAGTTACACTGACTACACAATGATCGTGGTTCTTTGTGGCTTGTTGCAGTGGAGGGGGAAATAGAAGCAGAGAAAGAAAATATATGGATGATACGCTCTTTGCTGTCACCACTTAATTAGAAGAATAAATTTTGTGTTTGTTGTCTCTGGTTGCTCATAATTGACTTCTCTCTGGTACAGACTGACATCATTGACCACAGCTTTGCAGTGGAATGGATGCAGGATTTTGAGGCTTTCCAAGATGCCTTAAATCAAGAGACTACATATGTCAGTAACCTGACTCGTTCAATGAGCCTGGTGTTAGATGAGTTTTACAGCTCACTCAGGGTAAATTTTCTCTCCTGCTCACACTGACAGCCTCTCCAGATAATCTGTTAACCCATAGGACTGGCTTTGAACCTGGCTGAGAAAGGAAGCTTATTACCTACTGAAAAGTAACTTTTAAAGCATTGCTTATTAAAAATTGTGGAGTGTACAAGAAGAATAAGATAGGGACCCCAACTTCAGAGTTTATAGTCTATTTGGGAGAGAAGGCTACACACAGAATTAAAACAGATGATATAGTAAGTACCTTAAGAAAGATTGGAAGTTGGGCGGCAGATCGAAATGACAGATTTTGGAGGATGTAGCATTAGAGGTATGCTTTGAAGAAGGGTAAGATTTATGTAGGCAAAGGCAGAGTGGGTTAATTGCCCAAGCAAAGGCATAGACAAAGCAGAAAGTGATTTGGTTTGGTTTGTTAGGGAATAGATAATAAGTCCTGTTAATTGTTCAGTCCTAATTATATCTTTTTTTTTTTTCTTCTTTTTTCCTTTTGGAGAGAGGATCTTGCTTTGTTTTACCCAGGCCAGAGTGTAGTGACAGGATCACAGCTCACTGCAGCCTTGACCTTCTGGTCTCAAGGGATCCTTCTGACTCAGCTACCAAGCAGCTAAGACTATAGGCATGTGCGGTATACCATACCCAGCTAATTTTTTACATTTTGTAGAGACTGGGATCTCGCTATGTTCCCCAGGCTGGTCTTGAATGCTTGGCCTCAAGTGTACCTCCTGCCTCAGTCTCCCAAAGTACTGGGAGTACAGGCATGGGCCACTGCACTCAGGCCATATCTTTCTTTTTCAATTTTTTTATTTTCCATGGACTTATTTCTGTGACTTTTGACTAGGTGTGCTGTTCTTTTTTAGCCTGGCTTTTTGCCAAAGACTTCTCAAAGCATAAACCTCTCTTACTAAGATTTTATGACATTTGAACAAGTTAATATACTTCATTAAAAAATATGTGGCATTGATGATGCTTTTTGGCAGGTGGTGGGTGTCTCTGCTGTTCTGGGCACTGGATTAGATGAACTCTTTGTGCAAGTTACCAGTGCTGCCGAAGAATATGAAAGGTGAGGATAGAGGAAAATTCTATTGATGACATTCTTAATAACCTACAATTCTGATATGAAAGCAGTTTTTCCAGGAGAAGCGTTAAGTTTTCATGATGGATGTATTATATTTGCCTTGCATATCTGTATTGAATCAGATCACACGTAGGGGTAACAAGTTCCCTTTAACTTTTTTTTTTTTAATGGAAGTATAAATCTTCATTGTATTGAGTGATTAAGAGCAGGGATCATCAGACTTTTCTGTAAAGAGCTAAATAATAGATATCTCAGGCTTTGTGGACCATACAGTCTCTGTTGCAACTGCTGAAGTCTGCCATTGTAGGACAAAAGCGTCCTTAGACAATTCGTAAATGAATGGGCGTGGGTTACAGTAAAACATCATTTATGAAAACAGGCAGTAGGCTGGATTTGGCACTAAGGTTGTTGTGAAGACTGAGAAAACATGTATACAGCACTTATCACAATCGCTGACATATAGTAAGCATATTTTATAATAAATGTTATAACTGTTGTCATTGTTAATACTGGAATTCCATTTAACTAAAGGAAAGTGGAGTCAGAGTCCTGTGCACTTTCCTTAGGCCTGTGGCACGATAGCCGGCTTATTAGCGTGTGTCTTTGGCTTCATATTTTGCAAGATCCTAACAACCATGTTTTGGTTTTCAGACACGTTATTTTGATTTTGATTCATTAGACACAGGCGTGTTATCAAAACCTTAGGATACACTCTTCTCTGTATCCTTTCACTGTTGGTGTTCAAGGAAAGCACATAATTGTATGTTGCATATCCTGAGCTCAACAGGCTTATCTTTTACTTATCTCAGCCTTTTATCTCAAATGAATGATGAGTTCATCAGTCATGTTCTCACCAGTATTAATCTTTCCAGCCCAGCAGTCAGGATTGTGTCTCCTGGTTCCAAGGTGGGAGCGGGCACCTTGGCTTTTAATTCCATTGGGTAGACTCTACCAGTGACTAAGATTTGTTACATCTGATGTTGAATGAAGTCAGATATTTTATTATTGTCAGAGTCTTAGGAAAACAGAGGACATAAGGGATGTGGAGAGTGAGTAGGATAGATGATTAAGCAAAGGAATTTAGAAAGTGTTTCTCTTTACAGGGAGTATCGTCCTGAATATGAACGTCTGAAAAAATCACTGGTAAGAAGGGAGGCTGTTTGTATATTTTAGAAGGGCCATTAAAAAAACCCAGCTCAATCCTGATGACATAAGTGCTTTTGTTCTGGTTATTAATGTGTCTTTTATTTAATTAAAAAAGTTTTTTGTAGCTTTATTGAGGTACAATTGACTAATGAAATTTCAGTGTATCTTCTAAATACTTGTTAGTTTAAATGTGTACATTTGTATATATGTTGTCTGGGTGCAGAAAGGCTCCTTAATGTTTCTTCCCTTTCAGAGGTCAATTTAAAACTAGTTGTAGAATTTTGTGTAGAGTATGGTGGTGATTCACAACTCCTTTTTTCGTTGTTGAGAAAGGGTCTCACTCTGTCACCCAGGCCAGAGTGCAGTGGCATGATCACGGCTCACTGCAGCCTCAACCTTTTGAAAAGCTTAAGCGATCCTCCCATCTCAGCCACCCGAGTAGCTAGGACAACATGTATATACCACATGCCTGGCTAATTTTATTTTGTAAATTTTTGTACAGACAAGGTCTCACTATGTTTTCCAGGCTGGTCTCAAATTCCTGAGCTCCTGCGATCCTCCCTGCTGGGCCTCCTGTAGTACTAGGATTACAGGCTGAGCCACCATGCCCAGCCTTCTCTTATCCCAAATGATTGAGTGTCCTGCTTCCATAGGCTCATTGGATCCCTTGTCTTTGAGCCTTCCTGCTATGTCTACTTCAGGTTTTTGTGTTTTTTTCCCATATAATAAATTTTATTATATCTTTTGTTTTTTCATTTTGTAGGCTGGGGATAAATAAAAAGAATAATGCTTTCTATCTAGGCATTTTGCCTAACCAGTTGAAATGTTCCAGTTTAATTAACAGAGCAGGAGATCCACCCTGGACTGAACTCAACATTTCGGAATTGAGGGTTCTTTTGAAATCTTTTTGTGTTCAGTTTCTGAATCCTTTAAATCAGTCTGCAGAGCTCTCTAGTGTGAACTTCTGCTGCAACCCAGGCCCACGCTACTTAGTGTTTCTGTCCCTATACCGGACGTCCCTTATCTGCATCAGTTTTGATGTAGCCTCTAGTATTTGTATAATTCTTCATCTCCACTGAGAAGTCTGGCATCTAATTTGGGACTCCTTTTTGAATATGATGACATTTTTCTCTATATATACAGGCCAGTGCAGAGAGCCAACAGCAGAGAGAACAACTGGAACGCCTTCGAAAAGATATGGGTTCTGTAGCCTTGGATGCAGGGACTGCCAAAGGTATTGGAGGGTTTCTTGGTGTTAGGAACTAAAAAAAGGTTACACTTACTTATTTCTTTTTTTTTTTTTTTTTTTGAGACCGAGTTTCGCTCTTGTTGCCCAGGCTGGAGTCTCAGCTCACTGCAACCTCTGCTTCCCAGGTTCGAGTGATTCTCCTGCCTCAGCCTTCCTGAGTAGCTGGGATTACAGGCATGCGCCGCCACCCCTGGCTAATTTTTATTTATTTATTTATTTATTTTTTTGAGACGGAGTCTCGCTCTGTGGCCCAGGCTGGAGTGCAGTGGCTGGATCTCAGCTCACTGCAAGCTCCGCCTCCCGGGTTCGAGCTATTCTCCTGCCTCAGTCTCCCGAGTAGCTGGGACTACAGGCGCCCGCCACCTCGCCCGGCTAGTTTTTTGTATTTTTTAGTAGAGACTGGGTTTCACCGTGTTAGCCAGGATGGTCTCGATCTCCTGACCTCGTGATCCACCCGTTTCGGCCTCCCAAAGTGCTGGGATTACAGGCTTGAGCCACCGCGCCCGGCCCCTAATTTTGTATTTTTAGTAGAGATGGGGTTTTTCCATGTTGATCAGGCTGATCTCAAACTCCCGACCTCAGATGATCTGCCCACCTGGGCCTCCCAAAGTGCTGGGATTACAGGCATGAGCCACCACGCCTGGCCGGTTACACTTATTTCTACTCAGCAGAATTCTATTTATATATGAGAGAGATAAAGAGAAAAAGATAAAGGAAATGTGGTTATATATATACACACACACACACATACACACACATATATACACACACAACACACGCATATGCTTACATATATTAAAAAATAAAGGATTTGGAAAGGCAAACAACTGGAAGTTATATATAGCTATATCACTTTGGATTCCTCTTTCAGGAAGTTTTTGCTTTACTTTGGCAATATGCTTGATGTCTGCTGTGGTTTTTTTTTGTTTGTTTCTAACACTTTTAACCCTCCTCAATTTTTTTTATAATTTTTTTTTTTCTTTATGGTTTGACCTTAATTTCAGATTTACAGAAAAGTTACATGAATAATACAAATAATTGCCATAAATCTTCAATCAGATTCCCAAAATGTTAACATTCTATGTTTACTTTATTCTTTTCTCTATCTGTATATGACTTTATATGTTATATAAATATATATTTTTCCTGAATCATTTAAGTTACAGATATAATACTCTTTTACCTTGAATAATTCAGTGTCTTTTTCATAAAAACAAGGATATAATTTTATATAACCTCAGTGCAGTTATCAGAAATCAGGAAATTAGCATTGACATAATACTATAATATTAGCTAACATATAGATCTTATTCAGATGTAGCCATTTCCCCATGATAGCAGGAGAAAATCCTGGATGTGTGTTGTATTCAATTCTCACATGCCTTATACTCCTTTAGAATCTGGAACAGTTCCTTAGTCTGTTTTTGTATTTCATGACTGATATTTTTTAAGCATGTAGGACAGTTATTTTATAGAGCATCCTTCAATTTAGGTTTGTCTCATGTTTCCTTGTGATTTGATTTGGGTGACTAATTTTTGGCAGAACTTTACAGAAGTTGTGTTTTTTCAGGGAGTCACATCGGGAGGCACATGATGTTGATTTGTCCTGTTACTGGTGATGTTAACTTTGAATATTTTTATAAAGTGGTGTATGCTACATTTTTCGTAAAGAATTACTATTTTTAGGCCGGGCGCAGTGGCTCATGCCTGTAATCCCAGCACTTTGGGAAGCCCAGGTGGGTGGATCACTTGAGGTCAGGAATTCGAGACCAGCCTGGCCAACATGGTGAAACCCCATCTCTACTAAAAATACAAAAAATTAGCCGGGCGTGGTGGCACATGCCTGTATTCCCAGCTACTCACTAAGGCTGGAGAATCTCTTGAACCTGGGAGGTGGAAGTTGCAGTGAGCAAAGATCGCGCCACTGCCCTCCAGCCTGGGTGACAGAGTGAGACTCCCTCCGTCTTAAAAACAACAACAAAAATTACTATTTTAAAATATGGCTGTTTTTCTCTTTGTAATAAGAATTTTGTGAGGTGATGCTTTGAGACTATAAATACCCTTTTAATTTTCTAAGGTTCATCCATTAGTTTTAATATCCATTGATATAATAGGAATATCAATTTTTCTGTGATTATATGTTGCAAATATTTAATATTTTCTCCCTATCAGTTATCCTTTGACTTTGTTCATGATGTTATTTTGCCATGCAAAAGTTCTTATTTTGTTTTGATGTAGTCAAATTGATCTATCTTTTATTGGATCTGGGATTTTAAGTCACAGTTAGGAAGCCTCTATATACATCTGTGTTAAAGAGGAGTTCACCTATGTTTGTTTGTAGATTTGTCTGGTTTTATTTTCTAAATTTAGATCCCCGATTCGAGTTTATTCCTGGGTATAGTATGAGGTATATAGGTTGGTGTTATTTTTTTCATAAATAGTTGTATCTGTATGATTTATTTAAAAGTCTGCCTTTGCCTTAGTGAGTTTTTTGTTTGTTTGTTTGTTTGTTTTTGGGGGGGTAGTGTTTTTTTTTTTTTTTTTTTTTTAAGAGATGAGGTCTGAGGCTGGTCTGGAACTCCTGGGCTCAAGCGATTTTTCCATGTCAGCCTGCCAACTAGCTCGGATAGGTGTATGCCACTAAACCTGGCTTGTAACAGCGTTTTGAGATTCTGTGTGTATAATATACTAAAGTTCCATGCGTACTTGAATATATTTCTATATTATTTCACTGGACCATTTCCTTTTTATTTATTTATTTATTTATTTATTTTTGAGGTAGTTTCTCACTCTGTCACCCAGGCTGGAGTGTAGTGGTGCAATCGTAGCTCCCTGCAGCCTTGAACTCCTGGGCTCAAGCATTTCTCCTGCCTCAGCCTCCAGAGTAGCTAGATCTACAGGTGTGTGCCACCACGTCTGGCTAGTTTTAAGGAAATTTTTAATAAAGACAAGGTCTCACAATGTTGCCCAGGCTGGTCTTGAACTCTTGGCCTCAAGCAGTCCTCCTGCCTTGGCCTCCCAAAGTGTTGGGATCATAGGCATGAGCCACCATCCCCAGCCAACTTTTTTTTCTTTTAACTTGCTTTGATGAGCAAGGATTATTTACTTTTATGCCTGTACCGTGTTCTTTTAATTATGTAATTATGTTCCAATATCTGCTAGATCAGATTCTCCTCCTAATTTTTATTTGGCTGTCCTTACATGTTCTTCCACATGAACTGAGTATCAGCTTTATCTAGTTCCCTTAAAAAAGCTTTTTGCTATTTTTGTTGGGATTACATTATATTCATAATTAATTTAGGGAGAAGTGACATCTCTATGATGTTCAGTCTTGCTACCCAAGACCACAGAGTGTCTTTGTATTTGTCAGTTCTACTTGTGTCTTTCAGGAGTGTTTATAGTTTTCCACATGTAGATTTTTCTTATTTCTTTTCAAAATATTTTTGTTATTTTAGCCAACCTTTTTGAACAAGAGTTTTTGCCTGTTTCTTTTAAATTTTTTAAAAAAACAAATCATGTTTATGTGTTTATTTTGAGACAGGGTCTTGCTCTGTCACCCCGACTGGAGTGCAGTGGTGTGATCTTGGCTCTCTGCAGCCTCTGCCTCCTGGGTTCAAGCTGTTCTCCTGCCTCAGCCTCCCAAGTAGCTGGAACTAGAGGCGCCTGCCACCATGCCTGGCTAAATTTTGTATTTTTAGTGGAGATGAGGTTTTGCCATGTTGCCCAGGCTGGTCTCGAACTCCTGGGCTCAAGAGATCTGCCCGCCTCAGCCACCCAGAGTGCTGGGATTACAGGTGTGAACCACTACACCCAGCTTGAAATGTATGTATGTATGCATGTATGTATTTTTGAGGCGGAGTCTTGCTCTGTCACCCAGGCTGGAGTGCAATGGCGCAATCTTGGCTCACTGCAACCTCTGCCTCCTGGGTTCAAGCAATTGTTGTGCCTCAGCCTCCTGTGTAGCTGGGACTATAGGCACGTGCCACGACATCCAGCTAATTTTTGCATTTTTAGTAGAGACAAGGTTTCGCCATGTTGGCCAGGCTGGTCTTGAACTCCTGACCTTAGGTGATCTGCCCATTTCAGCCTCCCAAAGTGTTGGGATTACAGGCATGAGCCACCATGCCTGGCCCCAGCTTGAAATTTATTCTAAGTATTTAACCTTCTTCGTTACTGTTGAAAATGGGATTTTCTGAACCATTGTATCTTATAACTGGTTTATGTTTGTATGTATGAAGGCTTTTGATTTCTGTATATTCATCTTTTATTCTGCTACTTTACTGAATTTTTAAAATTTTTTTAGTTAGTTTTATCATTGGCTCTCCAGGGGTTTTTAGGTTAGTTTTCATTTACAGCCCACCTTCCATCCCCACCCCTGTATATTGAGGGACTGCCCTCAAGATTCAGGTGCAAGTCTGTTGCAGCTTAGTGGGATCCTGCAACCAAATTGACTGTACTTAAAAGAAAAGCTCCATTTATTTATTTATTGTAATAAATTGTACATTTATTTTTTCTTCTCATTAGCAACACTAGCATTTTTTTTTTTTTTTTCTGGGACATCTTTCTTTTTTTTTTTTTTTTTTTTTTTTTTGAGACGGAGTCTCGCTCTGTCGCCCAGGCTGGAGTGCAGTGGTCAGATCTCAGCTCACTACAAGCTCCGCCTCCCGGGTTCACGCCATTCTCCTGCCTCAGCCTCCCGAGCAGCTGGGACTACAGGCGCCCGCCACCTCGCCCGGCTGGTTTTTTGTACTTTTTAGTAGAGACGGGGTTTCACCGGGTTAGCCAGGATGGTCTCGATCTCCTGACCTCGTGATCCGCCCGTCTCGGCCTCCCAAAGTGCTGGGATTACAGGCTTGAGCCACCGCGCCCGGCCTGGGACATCTTTCTTAAAGGAGTGATGTTTCTGTTCATGAAAGTTACTGCTCTGTGTTTAGTAGAGAACAGCAAAGCTAGTAACGGACCGGGTTTACCAGTTAAGTGAACTCACTTGTGCCATCCTGTTGCATAGCTCAGCAAAATACATTCCTATGTGCCACAGCCCTTTAGAATCACTTCTGAATATGTGAAGTGAATGTTAAAACTACTGCTGCAAAGGGTCTGCTGTAATCAGCTAACCTGTTGAAGGTTGAGAGAGTTTTAAGTCAATCATTTCAGGAAAGTCACAAGTATAGTTGCATAATTGTTAGTTGGGCACAGAATGAAGCATTTACTGTCAGCATGTCCTGTCCTCCTCCTTTTTGAGGCCCACGGGCCCCTTGAGATTTGTGCCAGTTGATATTGCTGTCTCTGGCCACCCTTATTCTCTAGCTGAGCTCTCGCAAGCCTCATAGGCTCCTGTAAGAGAGAGTGGCCATGTCCTGCCATGGCAGTAGTGACTTGATTAGACTCCTTTCTGATTACTGGAGCTCAGCCCGTACTAGTTTTTCTGAATAAGGAATTTTACTTCTATTAGTGTATTTGATTTTCTATTTTTCCCCTCCCTCCTCCTCTTAAATAATACCCTGGCTCCTCAATATCATTTCACCCTGTATTTTCTGCAGACCTTCTCTGAACTTACATTTCCACCAGGAGGCTTCCTTAGCACTACACACTTTCACTGTGACTCACCAGCACACTGGATCTGCTCAAATGTTGTTAGCTTTCATAGGAAAAACCATCACCCCTTCCAAGCTATGAGCCAGTAAGAAAGAATGATGCTACTACTAAGACAAGTTTCTTGAAAATTATTTCCCTCAGCTTATATGGTACTCCTAGGGCTATTTGCCTTATGAAAGCACTTTGTGAACTAAGCTATTATAGAAATGTTAAGTGGTATTAACAATACATTTAGAAGAGGTAAGATCCTGCATTTATATGTATCGTGAGCACTTTCATCCTGCCAGTTTATGATCATAGTTACTCAGTGATTCAAAATCACCTTTTTAAGGAGGCATATGCACTGATAGGTGTTTTCACTGTAGACAGCGTATCTCCTGTGCTGCACCCTTCTGATTTGATCCTGACTCGAGGAACCTTGGATGAAGAGGATGAGGAAGCAGACAGCGATACTGATGACATTGACCACAGAGGTGAGAGGTGGCTGAGGTGGCCCATGGCAACAGAGCATCTGCTTATCCTCACATTGTTTGCCCATTATTGTTAAGCATGTAGCCAGTAATAGTGGGGGAGAGGAGATGGTAAAGGATACAGCACCAGAAAAGAGTTTCCTATATTGAGAGTTCCTGTCCTGCTTACTGGCTGGTTAATACTGAGCTGATTACAGGCCTTTTGTTGGTCTTATGTCTTCTTATCTTTAGGTCCTAACTTGATTTGAGGGATCCAGGACTTTTGTTTGTTGTTATTCGTATTTTGTTTTAAGAATATGTAAGGGCTGGGTGTGGTGGCTCATGCCTGTAATCCCACCGCTTTGGGAGGCCAGGACAGGAGGATTGCTTGAGACCAGGAGTTCTGGACAAGCCTGGGCAACATAATGAGTCTCAGTCTCCACAAAAAAGAAAAAAATAGCTGGGCGTGGTTACTCACACCTGTAGTCCAAGCTGCTTGGGAGGCTGAGGTGGGTGGGTTGCTTGAGCCCAGAAGTTTGAGGCTATCGTGAGCTATGATTGTGCCACAGCACTCTAGGCTGGGTGACAGAGCAAGACCGTCTCAAAAACAAACAAAAAGAATACATAAGGTGGTATGGACTAAAACAGTAAGGATAGATTGGCTCTGGAAACCCAAATTCCACTTGGCATAGTTTTATGACCTGTGAGCAGAATCTAATTGTTACTATTATTTTTTGAGACAGGGTCTTACTTTGTTGCCTAGGCTGGAGTGCAGTGACACGATCTCGGCTGACTGCAACCTCTGCCTCTTGGGTTCAAGCGATTCTCCCACTTCTGCCTCCCAGGTTCAAGCAATTCTCCCACTTCAGCCTCCCGAGTAGCTGGGACCACAGGCACACGCCATCATAGCTGGTTAATTTTTTATATTTTTAGTAGAGATGGGGTTTCGCCATGTTGGCCAGGCTGGTCTGGAACTCCTGGCCTGAAGTGATCTGCCCACCTCGGCCTCCCAAAGTGCTGGGATTACAGGCGTGAGCCACCATGCCCTGCCAGAATCTGATTCTTGAAACAACCATAGGCTGGGCGTGGTGGCTCACGCCTATAATCCCAGCACTCTGGGAGCCCGAGGTGGGCAGATCACCTGAGGCCAGGAGTTTGAGACCAGCTTGGCCAACATGGCGAAACCCCATCTCTACTAAAAGTACAAAAAATTAGCTGGGCTTGGTGGTGGGCACCTGTAATCCCAGCTACTTGGGAGGCTGAGGCAGGAGGATTACTTGAACCTGGAGGCGTAGGCTGCAGTGAGCTGAGAGCTCATCATTGCACTCAAGCCTGGGTAACAAGAGCGAAACTTGGTCTCAAAAAAAAAAAAAAAAAGGCCGGGCGCGGTGGCTCACGTCTGTAATCCCAGCACTTTGGGAGGCCGAGGTGGGTGGATCACGAGGTCAGGAGATCGAGACCATCCTGGCTAACACAGTGAAACCCTGTCTCTACTAAAAACACAAAAAAATTAGCCGGGCGTGGTGGCGGGCACCTGTAGTCCTAGCTGCTCAGGAGGCTGAGGCAGGAGAATGGCATGAACCTGGGAGGCGGAGCTTGCAGTGAGCCGAGATTGTGCCACTGCACTCCAGCCTGGGCGACAGAGCAAGACTCCGTCTCAAAAAAAAAAAAAAAAAAAAAAAAAAAAACCAACCATAGGATTTAGGTCTTAGCTATGGCCAAGAGCAAACCTCGTTATTCTTTGGCTGGGTTTTACATGTAAATTGCCTCATTTAATCAGGTTTGTTAAGATGTAATTTACCAACAGTAGAACTCACCTTTTTGAGTATATAGTTTGATGAGCTTTAACAAATATATACTTTCTTGTAACCACCATCACAATTGGAATGTAGAACATTTCCCTCGCCCCCCAAAACTTCCTCATGCCCCCTTTTTTTCAGTCCCCATCCTGAACACCTAGTGCCTGGCAACCACTGACTGATTTCTGTTCCTTTGATCTTTCCTTTTCCAGAATGCCGTAGAAATAGAATCACAGTATTTAGCCTTTTGCATTTGCCTTTTTTGACTCAGCAGTGTAGTCTCTCCGTGTTGTTGCATGTATCAGTAGTATATTCTTTTTTTTTGCTGAGTGATACTCCATTATTGTGGATGTACCACAGTTTATCCATTCCCCAGTGGATTGATGTTTGGGTAGATTTTAGCTATTATGAGTAAAGCAACTATAAACATTTCCAAATCTTTGTGTAGACATATGTTTTCATTTCTCTTGGTTAAAAATACCTACAAGTGGGACCTTATTTTAGTTACTATGAGGGAGGTATTCTTTCTACTTATAAAGAAACTACATTTTGGGCAGCATGATAGAGCATGCTTCTAGGTGACATTTCCTTTTTGAGGGAAGTGAGTACTTAGTTTCTTAGAAGTAACGTACTGTTTTCTGATGGATGGGTGACAGGGGCTCTAATCAGTTTATCTAATGAAAGAGTTGAAAAAGAATTGCCCTTTTTCCTTGCAGTTACAGAGGAAAGCCATGAAGAGCCAGCATTCCAGAATTTTATGCAAGAATCGATGGCACAATACTGGAAGAGAAACAATAAATAGGAGACTTTAGGACACTTCACTTGTTTCTAGAAGTCCAGAATTTTGGACCTCCACGTGAAAGAACTATCCTTACCTCTGACTGGGGGCTCCCATAAGGGACAATTTTCCTCAGAGTAGCAGAGTTTCTCTTATTAGAGAAATCTTGTGACTCAGATGAAGTCAGGGATAAAAGATCCTTGGACCTGGCAGGTTAACACTGATTATCCCTTGGCCTTTCCCTTGTATTTATGCAAGGAAGGATATACTGAGCTGATACTCTTCCAAGCCTACAACTTCAAGTTTATCATCTGAACTCAAGTACTTTTGCTGCTGAGGAATGGAATCAAAAGAACATAGTCTCCTCATGACCACCTCAGATCTCTATTATTAGGCTAGATGTGTAGCCTTTACTCCCCCAGCTTCTTGCCCTTGACCCTGCACCGTGAGTTGCCCTTCTATTAGCAGCTAGGGAAAAGGGAAACATGAGCTTATCCAGAACAGCAGCAGAGTCTCCTTGGCAATCAACCAACGTTGCTACGAAATATGCCTCACACTGTATAAGCTCACTATAGGACATCAGGTTTGTTGAAGAAAATGGGCAAGACATGATTAATGAATCAAGAATCCTGTTTCATTGGTGACTTGGATAAAGAGTTTTTAATTTTAAATTTGTTGTAAGACTGCTTGTCATGATTTCAAATTAGAAAATTATATAACTGCAAATAGCTTCACTTCTCCTGTTCAACAGAGGCTTAAGGCCACATGTCCAAACTTGTCTCAATAAGGAGGTGATATTTTACTAAAGTTTCCCACGTGCACATACTGAGTAAATACAGAGCTACGCCCAGTTTGTATTGTACTCTGAACTTAATGCAAAGTCTCCTTGGTGATTTACACAAAGGTTGTGGATTTGGGTCAGAGGCACATTTCATACATAACAGCCCTTATAAAGGTTTGCCCTGCCTCCACATTTTCCAGTATCTTAAAACAGTACATTTATTTTAAGGAATTTTCTCTTTGTGAGTCAGTACTCAAACTTAGTGGTTCTCACAGTGTGGACCAGGAACATCAGTATCACCTGGGGAATTGTTCAACCCACTTCTTAAAACCTATGAACTCAGAAACCCTGGGGGTGGGGCTGAGCAGTCTGTTTTAGAAAGCCCTCCATGTGATTCTGATGCATAGTAGCCTATGACAATTTCAGACCAGGTGAATCTCAGATACTAATCCTCACATCACCCTTGTCTTGACCATCTGGTGCCTGTTCTACAGTTTTAACATTCTGCAACAGTAAGTGTTTTATTATAAAGTATTAATTTCAATGCTCTATACTTAGGGGGGACTACTGGTCTCAAAATTTGAAACTATTCTTTAAGAGGAGAACATTCACAAAGCAAAACTTAGGCATACTTGGTTTTTCTCTGTAGTACTTTTGAATGCTTTATCTTCCTTACAGAATAACTTGTCTTCCTTATGCTTTAAGCTCCAAAAGGGTAAGGAGTGTTAATCATCTTTGTATCCCTTGCACAGGACCTAGCAAATAATTGGTACTCAATGTTTGCTAGATGAAATAAATTCCCAGTTGGCTACTTTATGGAAACTGTCTAATGGCCACTTTCATTATAAACAAAGGAAAATGAAGGTAAGACTGCAACAGAGGCCAGGCGCAGTGGCTCACGCCTGGAATCCTAGCACTCTGGGAGCCTGAGGCGGGCAGATCACTTGAGGTCAGGAGTTTGAGACCAGCCTGGCCAACATGGTGGAACCCCATTTCTACTAAAAATACAAAAATTAGCTGGGTGTGGTGGCACGTGTGTGTAATCCCAGCTACTCAGGAGGCTGAGGCAGGAGAGTAGCTTGAACCCGGAAGGCAGAGGCTGCAGTGAGCCAAGACTGCACCATTGCACTCCAGCCTGGGTGATAGAGCAAGACTCCATCTCAAAAATAAATAAATAAATAATTTTTAAAAAAGACTGTGACAGAAAGGGTTTAGATAAATGTGCTAAAGAGTTACAACTGGCAAATGTATAAATTATATGTTAAACTATAACCTCATTTTAGTTCTATCATATTCATTCTCAATAATACCTGGGACATTTAAGGCATTCAATAATGAATTAAAGCTGTGCCTTATTTTGGTCTATATTAAAGGAGTGGTCTAAATTTTACAAGATGTATTCTGCATCAGAAAACCAAACTTCAGCAGTTTTACATGTTGGCATCCATTACCAAGGCATGAAGCAACACATTTGCTAATTATTCCTAATCACTACAGTGCTACAACATTTACTTAATAAATACTGATTCGGTACTTAAATGTACAGATAGTCTGATGGATGAGTAACCACAGTTACGTTGTTCAGGACAATGATATAAAGTTGAAAGGTGCATATTACTATGCTTTAAAGGCTGCCTTTACAGTAGCAGAAGCAAAGTGTGCTTAATGGACTGCTGTCCTCTGATGACCAAGCAAATGCAACAAATGAAATATGCACAAGGTTGTCCTTGGACAGTACTTGTTTGCTTTGCTCACAAAGGAGAAAATGAAAGAAACAACTGAAAATATGTATATGGTGAAAATATGTGAGTCTGAGCAGAAATAACAAAGGCCAAAAGGATGAGGATAGATGGAATAAATCTAGAGAAGAATATGTGGATGATAGGAGAGAGCTGTCTGAATAAGCAAAAAGGCTGTCACTGTAGACCTCTGATCTTATAAATAAGACACTTCAAAAGCAGCAAAAACAGTTTTAAGAAGGTGACTAACAGATAAGGTATGTTGTGTTTCGCTATTTCCTGTTAGGTATTAGTAATGGATTCCCAACGACCTGAGCCAAAAATGAATCAAGTTAAAACTGACATCTGATATGAACATATATTATTAGTCTATTCAAGCAGAGTTTTGAAGTTAGCAAACACCTAAATCCTCACATCTCTGCAAGGTAGGTCAAAGAAGTATGATTCTCAGTTGTACAAGAGAAATGGCTGTAGAGAAGCTAAGTAACATGTCTAGTCATAGTTAAGACAACAGTTGAGGACGGTGCTTTGCTTTGATTGCCATGCCAGCATCATATTTCATCTGTGAAAGGTGGCTTGGTTGTGGAAAACTATAAAAACTGGATGCAAAAGTAAAATGCAACCTTGTTTGGTGATGTCCAGGTCCTCTGGAATAAGGACAAACCACTTGTGTTTAAGAACAGGAGTCAAATCAATTTTTATGGAAACAGATTCTAATACAAAAACTTTTTCTGTTGGGTCTAGTAGGTCTGGACAAAAAATCTCCCTCTTTTCCTTTTATATTTTCCTCATCCTCTTCTTGCAGCGCTGGTTGAAAACAGGGGAGGACCCCATGAGGCTGTCAGTGGAGTGGGAACCATAGCTGCTATCTGAGTCATCAGGGCTCTGAGGAATCCCAGCTTCACTCATGCCTGACATGGGCTCCTCGAAGACATCACTGCCCAGCACACCATGCCCAGAGACATTGCCTTCTTCACTCTCTTGAGGCTCCATTTTCACATGGGCCAGATTCCAAAGAGGAGAAGCATTTACCTCTGCACCTAGAAAGAGAGGAAAGGTGGACATACACCTTGTGGTAAGCCAAGTGTAGAACAAAGTAGAGTAAATATATCACTCAGGACCAACTAATATTCTTTGAGCTCAGTTTTCACTCTGATTCTGTACTTGTCAGGAGAATATGGTTGTTATTCTCTGCTTCAAAAAGTTAACCATCACAAAAAATTACCAGCTCTGATTATCTTCTTTTCCATTTCTTCTACCTTTCTTTCCTCTACCTCACCCACTCCCATTTTCCCTAAACCAGGGAAGTGAAACTAGGCAGGTGGAAAGATCCCCTGTCTCACAGCCCAAAGACATGCACAACCACAGGCCTTGTTCAGCTCTTTAGTTTGCCTGTCCTTCCTTCTTTTATGGGGCCATCTTGTTTTCCTGCCTTTTGTTTGGGTCTCTGGTCATCTCTCACATTATGAAAAGGTAATGGTCACTACATAATGCTAACAACAGTTCTCTACCTGGTGTCCTTTGAAGAGACATGGTCCCGAAGTCCGTAACAATTTCTCTTTGGCTCTCCCATCTCTCTATGTGTTCTAGCAATGCTGCTCTCTTATGGTTATTTTTCCATAGTGAAAGGCTGTCTGCCCAACACTTTTAAAAGTACGACCTAATTCCATTTAGACCGCATTTGAGGATTTGCTGTTTGAGTCATTTGTGCATTGATGAAATGACAATTTATATGTGTAAATAACTGAGTGCCCAGGCTAATTGGCAACCTAACTGACACATAACCAGTTAGTTGTCCTGGCTCCTAAGGTAATCACAGAGCCTGGAAAAAGAAGCCAGATACCTCTAACTGGGAAGCCTTTTTTTTTGTTTTGAGACAGAGTCTTGCTCTGTCGCCCAGGCTGGAGTGCAGTGGCACGATCTCGGCTCATTGCAAGCTCAGCCTCTGGGGTTCACGCCATTCTCCTGCCTCAGCCTCCCGAGTAGCTGGGACTACAGGTGCCCACCGTCATGCCTGGCAAATTTTTTGTATTTTTAGTAGAGACGGGGTTTCACCATGTTAGCCAGGATGGTCTCGATCTCCTGACCTCGTGATCCGCCTGCCTCGGCCTCCCAAAGTGCTGGGATTACAGGCATGCGCGACCACACCTGGCCGGACGCCCTATTTCAGTGTCTTTCATCTTCCATTTGTTAGAGTACTTTAGCAGGGAAGCAAAACTCTGAGAACATCCTTGAGCAATTACCACTCTCCCATCTATCTGGCAGCTGTCTTATTCAATGAAGTACAAGCATCAGGAAGGACCAATACAGAATACTAAAAAAAAAATACTGAAGGAGGAAGGGGATAGCTTCCCAACCAGCTGGATCAGCTGAATCAGCCTTGGTAATCAACAGGACAACACATATTGCATCTACATCTTAACTAGGGATTATTTTAAAGAATGCCTGTAAAGCTGCTAATCCTCTCTTCACTAATTAGAAAGAGAAGAATGCTGAGATCTCTAGATAGGTGAAACTGTATTCATTTTAGGACTTTCCATTGTGTCCACTGCTGCTTTTGTTCTTCTACTTCTTGAGCTTGATTCCAAAAAGCGAAAAGTACTGAAATTGGCAGATCTCCCAGAATCAAAATGAGTAAGTTTATTTGTCTTACTTGAAGCCTGTGGTGAAGCTTCAACCTCCAGGTTAGATGGGAAGCGTTCACTCTGAGCCCCAAGCACTCCCATAGGCAGTGACTGGTCTCCAGAAGCAAGGTCAGCCTCCAGCTCCTCACTGACAGGAAAGGTGATGTCGCTCACAGGTTCCTCCTTGATCTTCACAGGTTTCATGTCCTCTGTGGCCTTCTCAGGATTGACAATCCTTTCATATTCTTCAGAGAGTTGCTTACTAATCTGTTGGCAAGCAAGAGTCAATTTTCCAAGGAAATGTTAAAAGCAAGTTATATAGTCAGCTTGTGACATCCCATGGAGAAGCCAACAGAACATGAATAACAGAATTTTAAAACATTCACTGCCAATGGTAGGGATTTGTTTAAGGTGTTGAGTTTGCATTTATGAGTGATAGAGATATGTAAAGAAAATTGGTTTGGCAGAGAATGTGTATGTCATTAATTAAAAGTAACATAAAGGTAGCCGGGCGTGATGGCTCACACCTGTAATCCCAGCACTTTGGGAGGATGAGGCAGGTGGATCACCTGAGGTCGGGATTTCAGGGCCAGCCTGACCAATATGGAGAAACCCCATCTCTACTAAAAGTACAAAACTAGCTGGGTATGGTGGCACATGCCTGTAATCCCAGCTACTTGAGAGGCTGAGGCAGGAGAATCGCTTGAACCCAGGAGGCGGAGGTTGTGGTGAGCCAAGATTGCGCCACTGCACTCCAGCCTGGGTGACAAGAGCGAAACTCCGTCTCAAAAAAAAAAAAAAGTAACATAAAGGTAAAAAAAAAAAAGTGTTAAAACAGAACTGGGACAAAAGATTACATTTTTTTTTTGGCTATAAAAATTAACAGGAGGCTGGGCACAGTCATTCACACCTGTCATCCCGGTACTTTGGGAGGCCAAGGCGGGAGGACCACTTGAGCCTAGGAGTCTGAGACCAGCTTGGGCAACATCTAGTGAGATCCTATCTCTACAAAAAAAAAAAAGAGCTGGGCATGGTGGTTCACATCTGTGGTCTTAGCTACTTGGGAGGCTGAGGTGGAACGATCACTTGAGCCTAGCAGGTTAAGGCTGTAGTGAGCTGTGATTGTGCCACTGCACTCCAGCCCAGGCAACCCTGTCTAAAAAAAGGAAGAACAAATTGACATATGTATCCTAGGTGAATAATCAATGGTGTGGGAAATCTGGATCACTTAGCAAAGACTTTTCTTGGGTGTTAAATATTTTAGACCTGCAGAGACTGAAACAGTGAACAAATGACTTAAGAGCACAAGGGCTGAAGAGGTTAGCTGGTTCCAACCAAAATCACCCCTCACCAACCCATCCTCCAGGCAATATCATTTTACTTTTTTTCATGGCACTTAACATTATACAAAATTGTATTTTTGTAAGTATGTGCTTAGAGACAGCTAAGTCTTGCTATATTGCCCAGGCTGGCCTTAAACTTCTGGCCTCAAACAATCCTCCCACCTCAGCCTCCCAAGCAGCTATATTAGAGATATATATTACAATTCTAGTCAAACCATTATATTAGCTGCTTGGGAGGCTGAGGCAGGAGGATTGCCAGTAGGAGATCTATGTTTTCTTTTTTTTTTTTCAGACAGGGTCTTGCTCTGTCACCCAGGTTGGAGTGCAATGGCACAATCATGGCTCGCAGCAGCCTTAACTTCCTGGTCTCAAGTGATCTCACCTCACACTCCCGCGTAGCTGAGACCACAGGCATGAGCCACCATGTCCAGCTAATTTTTATTTTTAAATTTTCTATAGAGATGGGGGTCTCACTATATTGTCCAGGCTGGTCTTGAACTCCTGGCCTCAAGCAATCCTCCCACCTCAGCTTCCCAAGTAGCTGGGATTACAGGCATGTGCCATCATGCCCAGCTCCTGAAATTGTTTTGATCATTTTTTGTTGACTTGTGTTTGTTTCCCTTCAAAAACAATGTACGCTCAGGTAACTTAGTAACTGCTGAATCCCACAATGCTTGACTCTCAATAGGCACTCAATAAATACTTGATGAATAAAGTCAGACTACCTGCATTCTCTCAGATTCCATATATTTGTGGATAGTTTCTTCCAGAGGAAGTATCTGTGAATGTGGCCATTCATTGACTAAAGGAGACCCATTTGGCCAGGAACATCGCTAGGGCCATCATAAAAGTATGTTAAGTTCACTCGGTTCCAAGACTCTGTGCTCTGCACTCTAGACCAAGTGTTGTGGGATCCTGCTGAACACTCCTAGATTGCACAGACATCTGTGCCCACTTTTCAACAGGGTCGCCTCACCTGTAGCATGTAACTGTGATAGTCCTTGATGCGGTGCTGCCAGAACTTCTGGAGGGAGAGCACACTGCCGATACCCACTTCATGGAATACCTGCTCCATCACATCTGGAAAAGGAGTCTGTCCCAGCCGGGCCTCCCGGTCCACAGCAAAACGCAACAACTTGGTAAACTTAAGGCAATACTCATGTGCCACATCAGTTAGGGTCTCCAGGACACTTTCATTAGCACAGTCAAAGCCTGCGTGGGCCAGGATTGTGGCCACTGCCTGGTAAAGGAGCTGCCGACAGGAGTGCCAGCTGAGTTCAGTCACAGGTTCCCCTTTCCCACTGAAAGTGGAGATATGATGGTGTTATTAATGTTCTTGCAAAGGGGTGACCTCACCTGTCTCCCCAGGAGTTTTACAATTCCAGTCAAGCCACTAGCCTAGCTTTCCAGGGAAATTCTATCCAAGTTACATAGCTCAGTTTCATCCTGCTGCTATCAGGACATGTCTTAGCAACCCATGGTCATATCTTTGAGCTCCTCCAAAGACATAGTTTGAATAGGCAATACATGTCTATAATACACAGTCCAAAAGGATATCTAGTGAAAAGAAAGTTTCCTTCTAGCAACTGTTAAATTTTGATCACTTTTAGGATTAAGTTTAACAGTATAGCCCAGACACTGCTCAGTGATGCTCTAATTATTTTACCACAACCTAGTTTTCATACATGCTGGGCAATATATTAATACAAACTTTTAGAAATTCGCAGTTCCAATAAAGAGATTCTTCACAGCTTGCCAGGAGTTTAAGATTCTTAGATTCTTATAAAATTACAAGGGACCATTTCAAAACAGGTAAGGCAACTCAATTTTATAAAAGCAATTTAAAACGTATATAGCTTATAAAGCATTTTCATCCTATCCTGTGTTGTGCAATGGGTAGGGTCGGCATTATTATTATTTCTATTTGCCAGGAGAGGAAACAGGTTCGGAAGGGCTGACTTGCCAAAATTTGTTTACATGTTATTAATAAGTGGTAAAGCTTCTGACTCCAGAAACCGTATCCTTCATAATACACCATTTTGCCCCAATCACCACTACAGAAATCTTAATATTTCTAAGAAAAAATTTAAGAAAGCTATTTGATCTAAAAATAACTTAAGAAGCTTTTAATAATTTACCCATCTCTTGAAATTTCCTATTGGCTTCTGCCTATCCCTGACAAAGGAATTTATTTTACCAATAAAAATAAAATAGAGCACAGAAAATCGTATTTCCCTGGTTCATACTTGGCATGTGTCATCACGCACTGTACAAAAGTACCTGAGGGGTTATCCACCCACTAAACCCTGACCTGTTCAATAGCAACTATTGCAGTTTACATAATAGTTTTGAGAATAAGACAATTAATTGCCAAGTAACTTCATTTACTATCGTCATCATTTCTATGGCCAGTGTCTCTGGGCCAAAAGCTAAAGGCCTCAGAGGTACCTAATAAACAGAGACAACTAAACCAATATCACTTTCCTAGAATAATATGTGGACCTCTTTCAAAGGAAAATAATTTTTTGGTGCCCTCATAGCTGATGTGAATTATTTTTGTTATACAGTTTCTTAAATATGTATAAAATAAAACCATGTAAAAACTTTTGATGGTTATGGCTCTTACTAACACTATAAATTTGATACAAAACTAAAAATGAATAAATAACAGTATCAATTTAATATGATAGATAACATTATGTTGTTGAAATTAAATTGCCCTCAGTATGTGAATACAGTATTGATCACCACAGAGCAAGTTTTTTGAGTTGGGCATGTCTATGCTAGCATATATTTGCTGTGTATGTAATAACAGTTATGCCTCCCCTTTTCATTATTCCAGTGACTTCAGAACTTTTTATTACAGTGGACCTTGATATAATCTGGCCTTCACCTGGCCCAACTGCAATGCAACCCTTATGTATTTAGTCTATTTCTGTACTTTTCTCGTTAGTTTGGGAACCATTAAAATAGTATTATTGGTGGCCGGGCGCGGTGGCTCAAGCCTGTAATCCCAGCACTTTGGGAGGCCGAGATGGGCTGATCACGAGGTCAGGAGATCGAGACCATCCTGGCTAACACGGTGAAACTCCGTCTCTACTAAAAAATACAAAAAACTAGCCGAGCGAAGTGGCGGGTGCCTGTAGTCCCAGCTACTCGGGAGGCTGAGGCAGGAGAAGGTGTGAACCCGAGAGGAGGAGCTTGCAGTGAGCTGAGATCCGGCCACTACACTCCAGCCTGGATGACAGAGCAAGACCCCGTCTCAAAAAAAAAAAAAAAAAAAAAAATAGTATTATTGGCAACAGGTAGATGTAATAAATAACATATAATATCACTTCTGTAGTATTCTTGCCAAACATATTTAATCTGAATCTAATCTTGAGGAGATAATCAGCAAATCCAGTAATTGTGACATTCTACAAGTGACCTGAACTCATAAGACTCTAAAGAGGCATAACAACCAGATACAACGCATGAATCTTTGTTAGGTCCTGGACTCGGGGCGGGGGAAGATATTTACAAAGGATAATTGGAAGAATGTGAATATGAACTTATTAAGTAGTATTTAATGTTCATTTACTTTGGTGTGTTGATGGTATTATGATTATTCAGGAAAATCTCCTTATTCTTAGGATATGCATGCTGAGGAATTTAGGGGTGAAATATGGCGATGTCTGCAACTTCCTTTAAAATGTTTGGGGGAAAATGTGTGCATATACAAGTATGCATATAGGTATGTGTATGTGTGTATATATGTGTATACACACACATGTGAGAAAGTAAATGTGGCAAAATGTTAAACATTGGTGAATCATGGTGAAGGGCATTTGGATGTTTGTTGACTACAACTTACACATTTCTGTAGGTTTGGCAAATTTCAAAATGAAAAGAAAAAAAGTAATTGTTTGGCCTGAAATATAACTTGCACACTGACATCTAGTAGCAGCTCTAGGTTATAAGGCAGTCCCCTTCAGAGGATGTGGAGCAGGGCTTCTCAAACTTAAATGCACATACAAATCTCCTGGAGATCTTGTTAAAATGCAGATTCTGATTCAGCAGGACTGGATGAGGCCTGAGATTCTGCATTTCTAAAAACCTCCCAGGTGATGTTGATGCTGCAGATCTTGGATCAGATATTGAGTAGCAGGGATCAATAATATTTTTATATTATTCTTTTTTTTTTTTTTCCAACAGGGTCTCAGTCACCCAGACTGGAGTGCAGTGGAGCGATCTGCAATCTCTGCCTCCCCTGGGTTCAAGTGATTCTCCCTGATTAATTTTTGTATTTTTAGTAGAGATGGGGTTTCCCCATGTTGGCCAGGCTGATTTTGAACTCCTGGCCTCAAGTGATCCACCCACCTTGGCTTCCTAAAGTGTTGGGATTACAGGCTTGAGCCACTGTGCTCAGCTTATATGATTATTTCTTAAACTATGTTATCAAAATGAAAACACACAATTTAAAGATTTTTGTATAGACTTGTGGATTCCTAAAAATACCAGAATAAGTCCATGAATCCCAATTTGAAGACACTGAGTTAAACCCATAATATATTTTTTATATTAAAGAGAAAGACTAGATCCTAAGAACTATGAGGCCATGGCCTTTTTTACATACCAGTGTATTACCCTGCTCCTAGTAAAGTGCTTGGCACATAGTAAGCACTCAAAAAATTAAAAAATACAGACCCTGAATTCTGAAGACTGGCATTCAAAACTTAGACATCTCACTAATTACCTGAGAAACCTTGGCCAAGTCAATTACTCTTATCCTCATTTTCCTCGTGTGGAAATGGAAATGCTATTACAAGCTTAACAGGGTTGTTGGGAAGATGACTTGAGAAAAGTAAGATACAGCAAAGCCTTGCCTTACCGATAAAAGTCACTCTCTGGGTCACTGTGCCGGATCTGGAATGGTGCATTGGGATTTTTACAATCTAAAGGCAGGAGGTCATCAGGGAGAGGAGGTGACCCAGGGCACGAGGGAAGAGGTTCACTCTCTTCAGTTTTTACACCTTCTGTCTGCTGCTGATTCTGGGCCTGCGCTGTGGCAATAAGGTTGCGAAGTCGTCGGTTGTGCTGAATCAACTGAATCGTATGGATGGTGAGACTACATGGCTCTGAGGGGATGTCCAGCATAGTGGGGGGCTTCGGCTTGTTGGCTGAGGGTTGGTGCAGGGGTGGGTCATGGACTTCCACCAGACGGAACTCCCGTGGGAGCAAATCAAAGGAACTTCTGTTGGTCTGGCTTGATGATATTGGTATCTCTCCCCAGTATCTCAACATTTTGGAATAAGAAGAGAAGAGGTCTCAGGATAAATGTAGATGATAACCTAAAAGTAATGTGTTTAAATCCTGGCAACTTTAGATTATAGGCTTCTGTAGTGAAAAATACGAGGTCTAGCCAGTTATTTATGTAAACAGCAGGCTATTTGTGACCACTTAGAAAAATGTCAGTGTCAGCAAAACTGTAGGACCAAAGATGTTCTCCCTAAACAAGAGAAATGTAACTGTTAGATGCTGGTTATTGTCATACTATGACAATTCCTACTACACTGAACCACAGGGTAGAATTTGGGTCATTTGTAGACCAATAGCTACAACAGCATCTGGAGCTCTAGTATCCCTATTTCCATCTCACTCACTAACTCATTACCAGAACTACCATCATGCTCAATCCTGGACAATAAGCAAGGCCTGATAAAGTATCTTGATACATCTGTGCTGGATCAATAGGAGAGAAGCAAGTAGCGTTAAAGATAGTAAGAAGTGGTTCTTATTATGTGTATCTTAGGCATGGTCCTGCTGGAAAAATTTATGAACCACTAATATAAATGGCATTATGCTTTCAACTTTTGCAATATAGAATGTGAGGAATGTGAGAGATTTCTGCTGCCTCCTAATTGGTATCCCTTCCTCCAATCTCTCTTTGTATGTAATCTATTCTCTACACTGCTGCTAGACTTACTCTTTTTAAAACTTAAATCTAATGGCTTCCCATTGCCTACTGGAAAAAGTCAGAATTCCTTGGCTTATGATTCAACAAAATTCACAATCTGGTTTCAACTCACCTTTGCAGATTCATTGTCCATATGTCTCTTCAAGTTCAACAAACATTTATCAAATGCCTGGCATTCTGGGCGGGTCAAAGACTGATAATGTGAGATCCTTGCCCTGAGGTGAGGAAGAGAAACAGAAGCAGAATATTTCAATATGAAAGTACGTGGTAAGTACTGTTCTAGAGGTATATGGACCTGGGGTAGTGGAAGCACAAAGGAGGAACTCCCTGGGTGAAATGACTACCTTTGTTCTAACAACGTTATACTACTCAGTTTCTTGAGAATGCTGTCCATTTCCACAGTTGACACTTCCAGCTGTGAACTCTGCCAGAAATGCTCTGCCAACCCTGCACATCCCTGGCAGACTCATATTCATTTTTAAGTACAGCATAAGTCCCCACCCTCCGTCACTTCCCCAGTGCATCTCCCTTTCTCTATTCTCACAGTGCTTTGCATGTCTACGTCACAGCATTTATCTTTGGATTTTAATTAGTACTTATCACAATAGATTTTTTCCTCCCATCTATTTCTTATGGCCATGGTCTTGTTACAGGGCCAGGCACAGAGAAATATCTATCTGGCATTTGTTGAATGTTTACTATATACCAGACTTCACCTTTTTTGTTTGTTTCTTTTTTGAGACAGGGTCTCACTCTGTAGCCCAGGCTAGAGTGCAGTGGTACAATCATAGTTCACTGCAGCCTCAACCTCCTGGGCCCAAGAAATTCTCCCATCTCAGCCTCTCGAGTAGCTGGGACTACAGCCATGCGCCAGTCTCTTTTTTTTTTTTTTTTTTTTTTTCGAGACGGGGTCTCGCCATGTTGCCCAGCCTCCTCTGGAACTCCTGGGCTCAAGCAACCCTCCCGCCTCAGCCTCCCGAAATGTTGGGATTACAGGCATGAGCCACCGTTCCGGCTGACATTTATTGTTTAATTCAATTCTTCCAACAACCCTATGAAGCTAATAATCTTATCCCCATTTTTCAGAGTGAGGGCTGAGGCCTAGTGTCTTGCCCAATGTCACAAATGGCGAGGTCGAAAATCGAGTCTCCAGAGTCTGCACTCTTAACCACTAAACTATTCTGCCTTAATAATTAATTTCAGAAAAAAATAAATAAATGAACGAAATAAAAAAAAAAAGTCGCCCTCTTCCCTTACTTTACCGAAAGGAGCAGGAAGAACAGGCACTGAGCCCAAGGAATGCCCAAGTCCCTCCAGGGGTTTTCTCGGTCACGGTCCGCCGGCGCAGGCGCCAATCAGAGGGTCCTGAGGTCGCCTGCTGTCCAGAGCAGCCGGAAAAAGGGGAGGTCTGGACCTGAACCGAGACAAGGAGGTACCACACTACTCACTGCTGCCTCACAGAGCGGGCTGGGCGGCTGTCAGGACCCCGAGAGGCCTGAGGCAAGGGTCGCGTCAAGCCCCAAAAGCTGGTTTGTTGATTAGTGAGCTAAGACCGCCGGAAGCGCTTCTTCTCACTCAAGCTATGCAACAGGAAGTCATTACGATCTCGTTGTAACCTCTAAAGATGTCCCCGTTCTGCACAGCATCCCGATAACCGTTTTTTCTCGTATTATGACCTTCTCATGTTAGCACCAATTTGCAACTCTCCAGGTCGTGAAGGAGCAACTTCACCACCGCCGCCTGCAGACGCCACTGGGAGCTTGGGAGAGTGGAACGTGTACAGGAACGTAAAGACCGAAGGGTGAGGTTTCGAAGGAGCGGATTTCGAGGTTGCACTGATTGAGGATGGCTGACATTCTCTCTCAGTCAGAGCCGCTGGCATCGCAAGAGCTCAGTGGGGACTTCAAGAAGCCAGCTCTGCCGGTGCCCGCAGCGGCGCGGAGTAAGGCCCCGGCCACCAGTTCTTCAAACCCTGAGGAGGTGCAGAAGGAAGGGCCCACTGCGTTGCAGGACCCCAGTTCTGGGGAGCCCGACGTCCCTCCTCCTCAGCCGGACTGCGGGGATTTTAGGAGTCTACAGGAGGAGCAGTCGCGCCCCCCGACAGCGGTTTCTTCCTCTGGCGGTCCAGCCCGGGCTCCCCCCTACCAGGAGCCTCCATGGGGTGGCCCTGCCACAGCCCCCTACAGCTTAGAGACCCTGAAGGGCGGCGCCATCCTTGGCACCCGTAGCTTGAAAGGGACGAGTTACTGCCTTTTCGGGAGGCTGTCTGGCTGCGACGTGTGCCTGGAGCACCCTTCGGTGTCTCGGTACCACGCAGTACTGCAGCACAGGGCGTCCGGCCCTGACGGAGAATGCGACAGCAACGGGCCGGGCTTCTACCTCTACGATCTGGGAAGCACCCATGGCACTTTTCTCAACAAAACTCGCATCCCACCTCGCACCTACTGTCGAGTCCACGTTGGACATGTTGTTCGCTTCGGAGGCAGCACCCGGCTCTTTATCCTGCAGGTAGGTAGAAAAACCTAGAATTGAAATCTCGGGCTCATTGGGCTGCGTTCTTGTGCTTCTTAAGCTTTTGATGAGGAAGAAGAATCTCCCATTCAGCGATTACAAAAGTGAAGGAATCAAGTCTGGCCTATCATCTCCAGAGTGCTGTACACATTGCCGTATTTCTGAAAGTCATGTTCACAATCCCGAACTCTAAAATAGTTTTTTTTTGTTTGTTTGTTTGATTTTTGGCCAGGTGCGGTGGCACGCGCCTGTAATCCCAACACTTTGGGAGGCCCAGGCGGGAGGATCCCTTTAGCCCAGGAGTTTGAGAGGAGGCTGGGCAACATGGCAAGACCCTGTCTCTAAAAAAAAAAAAAATTAATTAATTAGCCAGGCATCATGGTCCCAGCTACTCGGGAGGCTGAGATGGGAGGATCACCTGAGCCAGGAGGTCAAGGCTGCAGTGAGGCGTATTCCAGCCACTGCACTCCAGTGCAGCCTAGGCGACAGAGCAAGACCCTGTCTCTAAATAAATAAATAACCTTTTTTTCCTTGGTTCATCAGGGACCAGAGGAAGACCGAGAGGCAGAATCCGAGTTAACAGTAACACAGTTGAAGGAATTGCGCAAGCAGCAACAAATATTGTTGGAGAAGAAGATGCTAGGAGAAGACTCAGATGAAGAAAAGGAAATGGATACCTCTGAAAGGAAGATAAATGCTGGTAGCCAAGATGATGAGATGGGTTGCACCTGGGGAATGGGTAAGAAATTAAAATTGCTGCCGGAGGTTAATATTTTACGTTCATTACTAGTGGTACCCTTAAATGTTTTTCTAAATCATACAGCTTTTCATGGGTCACATGAGGTAACCAAAACCTGGAGTGATTCATTAACTTTACTGATGTAAAGAAATTGACTTATAGGCACTTTGGATTTTTTAAAAAATTGTTTTTAATGCACTCTATTGTTCAAAACTTGTCCTAGGCATAAAATTATTATTTTTACAATTCTAAAATTTTATATTTATTAAATACTGACCTTGTGCTATGTGATTATCATTGGAGGGGGTGGAACTCTATTCAATCAAATAAATGGGATGTTATTCAATATAGGATATTCTCTTGAATTTTTTGTACTTTGTGAAAATATCCTGAAATGTGGAATATCTAATCAGAGAAAGCTAGTCCCTTAGCCAAAATAATAAACTTTCTTTAACACTAGATATTTTAGAAAATGGATATTCAGGAGATGGGAGTATAAAAAGGTAGAAGATGGCCTTAATATATAGTTGGGAAGACAGGAGAAGTTACAAAATTACTTGTGGTAAGTGCCAAACAAAAGCTAGAACCATAAGTAAGCTAGAGTGAAAGTTTGGAGAAGAGAGAACAATCACTGGGGACTTAGACCTGTGTTGTCTAATACGGTAGCCACTAGCCACATGTGGTTACTGAGCACTTGCAGTGTGGCTAGTCCCAATTGACGTGTGCTGTAAATGCAAAATACACACTGAGTTTCAAAGACTTAGTCTGAAAAAAAGAATGTAAAATATCTCTTTCATGGTATTTTTATACTGATGACATGCTGAAATGACAATTTTATCTGTTTCTTTTATTTTGTAATGTGGCTAATAGAAAATTTAAGATTATACATACAGCTTTCATTATATTTCCGTTGGACAGCATTGACTTAGATCTTTGGGAAACTTTAGTTTTTTTATTTTAGTAAAGACGGGGTTTCGCCATATTGGCCAGGCTGGTCTTGAACTCCTGACCTTGTGATCCACCCTCCTCTCCCCCGCTTGGCCTTCCAAAGTGTTGGGATTACAGGCATGAACCACTGCACCCAGCAGGGAAACTTTATAAGCATAAGGATTTTTGAGCTGGAACTTGAAGGAAAGGAAAAGCCTTGTGAAGCTGAGTATTGGGATTGGTATTCAGGGTAGGGATTGATGATTTTAAGGAAGTTGTGAGTAGACCAGTCTATTTGGCAGATATAAGAAGTATTAGGAAATTATATTGGAAATGAAAGTTAGATATGAGTGTGAGAGAACAAGAATGCCAGACTGAGGAGCTCAAATTTTTTTCCACAATGTGGTAGGTAATTTTACTTTTAAAATATAGTAATGGAGGAAAAAAAATTAAGGTGCCATGAAAACAAGTTTTGATTTGTCACACAATTTAGAAAACCTGAATATGCTCATACTGGTGGGTTGCGTTTGTTCCACCCGTTGTCCCTGCAAGTATATATTATTTTTCATCACAGATAAACTACATCTTTTTTTTTTTTTTGGAGACAGAGTCTCACTCTGTCGCCCGGGCTGGGGCTGGAGTGCAGTAGCACGATCTTGGTTCACTACAACCTCTTCCTCCCAGGTTCAAGCAGTTCTCCTGCCTCAGCCTCCCGAGTAGGTGGGATTACAGGCACCCACCACTATGCCCAGCTAATTTTTTGTATTTTTTTTTGAGACGGAGTCTCGCTGTGTTGCCCAGGCTGGAGTGCAGTGGTGCCATCTCGGCTTACTGCAAACTCTGCCTCCCGGGCTCACGTCATTCTCCTGCTTCAGCCTCCGGAGTAACTGGGACTACAGGCACCCGCCACCATGCCTGGAGAATTTTTGTATTTTTGGTGGAGATGGGGTTTCACCGTGTTAGCCAGGATGGTCTCGATCTCCTGACCTCATGATCCGCCCGCCTTGGCCTCCCAAAGTGCTGGGATTACAGGCGTGAGCCACCACATCCGGCCTAGTTTTTTGTATTTTTAGTAGAGATGGGATTTCACCATGTTGGCCAAGCTGGTCTCGAACTCCTGACCTTGTGATCCACCTGCCTCGGCCTCCCAAGTTGCTGGGATTACAGGTGTGAGCCACCATGCCCAGCCTAAACTATGTCTTTATGCAGCCTGAAAGAATAGTGGGTATCATTCAAATAGTCTCTTCTCATGTCTGATTGTCTTTTCTTTCTTTCCCATATCCTGTAGGAGAAGATGCAGTAGAGGATGATGCTGAAGAGAACCCTATTGTCTTAGAGTTTCAGCAGGAAAGGGAGGCCTTTTATATAAAGGATCCCAAAAAGGCCCTCCAAGGCTTTTTTGACCGAGAAGGTATGTAAACAGATTCTGACCCTACCACTAAAATGTATCCAGAGCAGTATGGTTTTCTAGAGCTTCAGGTTGAGCTTTATACTAAGATATGCTGTAATTTTATTGCTGTCCTTCTTGTTCACTTTTAACTCTTGTGGTCAGTTGCTTTAGGTTTATTTTGAAAATTATTCCTCATTAGTATAGCAGAGGGAAAAAAATCATAAAAATCTTGTTAGTCTTTCTTCTTATCTTAAAAAAAAGAAGTACTTTTTCCTGACTCATCTCATTCTTCTCAAAAGATCCTGGACTTTGATGGTGGGGAAATTGAGCCAACTTCCTGTAATTTTTAAATTCCAAATTCACCTGATCTTTTGTAATTCTTAACATTATATTATATGTTTTGACTTTATATTATATGATTTAAAATTTTTTTCTATAGAGGATTGTTTTGGTAGAAATACTTTGAGAGAATATCTATGTATATGTATGTGTATGTGTAAATATTTTATATGTATATATAAATAATATATGAAACAGCTGTACACTTAATATCTGTGGTTCTAAAAACCAGGCAACTGTGTTAAAATAACCGCTTAGGTCTACAACTTACAAAAGTGAAAGATACTATACAGTGAACAAAGCTATGTATGGAGAATTGATTACTTTGAGTTTGCTTTTTTCTCTGCCTCAGACTTACTCTAATTTTATTATCAGACGATAATCCCTAGGAATGAGAAGTGAAATGCATTGAAATTTACTGAGTGTAATATGGGAACTTGTTCTTTTTTTGACAGGGTCTCACTCTGTCGCCCAGGCTGGAGTGCAATGGTGCAATCTTGGCTCACTGCAATCTTAACCTCCTGGGTTTAAGCTATCCTCCGGCCTTAGCACCCATAGTAACTGGGACAAAAGGCATGTACCATTATGCCTGGCTAATTTTTGTATTTTTTTGTAGAGATGGGGGTTTGCCATGTTGCACAGACTGGTCTCGCTCTCCTAAACTCAAGCTGTCATCCTGCCTCAGCCTCCCAAAGTGTTAGGATAGGAACTTGTTCTTATTTAACATTTGTTCTCATTTCTCATTGTATCAACTAGTAATTTTTGGATTCTATTAAAATTGTTTTGTCTGTCTTTCTCCCACAGGAGAAGAATTAGAATATGAATTTGATGAACAGGGACATAGCACTTGGCTCTGCAGGGTGAGGTATGTTTTTTTCTTATTAATGTTCATTTCTGGAAAATGGCCAATTTCAGGTTTAATGTATGGTTATAGATAACAACCAAAAAGTAGCTTTCATCTAATTTTAAGCTATTTCTAAATTTGAACCTTCATAGTTTAGTAACCCTTATATTATTGGAGAGTAGGGTGGAATGGGTAAGAAATAGAAAGAAAAGATTTTAAATCCAACATTGGCAAGATAAAAGAAGATGGATTCAAAGACTAAAAGGCCATCTAAAAAAAATGACTATTATCATAGCATAGTAGTTGTTTTCATGAGAATTGGAGCTTAATGCTGTGCTGTAATTCCCACCAACCCAATGAAGATTACCTGTGGATGATTCAACTGGAAAACAACTGGTGGCTGAGGCCATTCACTCAGGAAAGAAAAAAGAAGCAATGATCCAGTGCTCATTGGAAGCTTGTCGGATTCTTGACACTTTGGGATTGCTTCGGCAGGAAGCAGGTCAGTATATAGGAGCCCTTTTTTTCTAGGAAAAAAAAAGGAAAATTCGACACGAATGGTAATAAAACTTCTTTATGGGGGAATATATAAATTGTACAGAATTTTTTGAAGTGAAAAGAAAAAAATTCTCAATACCCTAAGGTGGCCACTGTTTATGTTTTCCCAGACATTTTCCATGCATATATAGATGTGTGCTGAGAACTAGATCCCTTAACAAAAAACAAACACTCATACACAAATGTAGTCATATTAATTACAATCTTTTGTGACTCACTTTTTTAACATAAGAATATATCATGGATATTATTATCATTATTATCATTATTATTATTATTATTTTTGAGATGGAGTCTCACTCTGTCACCCAGGCTGGAGTGCAGTGGCATGATCTCGGCTCACTGCAACCTCCACCTCCCAGGTTCAAGCCATCCTCCCACCTCAGCCTCACTAGTAGCTGGGACTATAGGCACACACCACCATGCACAACTAATTTTTGTATTTATTTATTTATTTATTTTGAGACGGAGCTTTGCTCTTGTTGCCCAGGCTGGAGTGCAATGGCATGATCTTGCCTCACTGCAACCTCTGCCTCCTGGGTTCAAGCAATTCTCCTGCCTCATCCTCCCGAGTAGCTGGAATTACAGGCATGCACCACCATGCCTGGCTAATTTTGTATTTTTAGTAGAAACCAGGTTTCTCCATGTTGGTCAGGCTGGTCTCGAGCTCCCAACCTCAGGTGATCCACCTGCCTCGGCCTCCCAAAGTGCTGGGATTATAGGCATGAGCCACCGCACCTGGCCAATTTTTGTATTTTTAATAGAGATGAAGTTTCACCATGATGGTCAGGCTGGTCTCGAACTCCTGACCTCAGGTGATCTGCCCGCCTTGGCCTCCCAAAGTGCTGGGATTACAGGCAGGAGCCACTCTGCCTGGCCGTATCACGAATATTACATCAATACATTAGTATGTATCAATATGTTAATTATGTATTTTGCTTTTTTTTTTTTTTTTTTAAAGTCTGAGTAGAGCATCATTTATTAGTAAGGCTTATATTATATTTTTATTATTGCAAAGTAACTTGTCTGGTTCAAAACTACCAAAAAGCTTATAATAAAATATACTTGTTCCTTGCCCTACCCCTCCTCAGCCTTCTTCCCTAAAGGCTTTCAGTTCTTTCAGTTATTTATTCTGGCATTTAAAAACACCTGTATTTCTTGGTCGGGCGCAGTGGCTCACGCCTGTAATCCCAGCACTTTGGGAGGCCAAGGCAGGTAGATCACGAGGTCAGGAGATTGAGACCATCCTGGCTAACACGGTGAAACCCCATCTCTACTAAAAATAGAAAAAAAAAAATTAGCCGGGCGTGGTGGCAGGTGCCTGTAGTCCCAGCTACTCGGGAGGCTGAGGCAGGAGAATGGTGTGAACCCGGGAGATAGAGGTTGCAGTGAGCCAAGATCACAGCACTGCACTCCAGCCTGGGCGACAGAGCAAGACTCCATCTCTAAATAAATAAATAAAATTTTAAAAAATAAAAACAACTGTCTTTTCTTTTTTGAGGTGGAGTCTCGCTCTGTCGCCCAGACTAGAGTGCAGGTGGCATGATCTCGACTCACTGCAACCTCTGCTTCCCGGGTTCAAGCGATTCTTCTGCTTCAGCCTCCCGAGTAGCTGGGACTATAGGCGCGTGCCACCACATCCAGCTAATTTTTGTATTTTTAGTAGAGACAGGGTTTCACCATATTGGCCAGGCTGGTCTCGAACTCCTGGCCTCGTGATCTGCCTGCCTCGGCCTCCCAAAGTGCTGGGATTAAAGGTGTGAGCCACTGCACCCGGCCTAAAAACACCTGTATTTCTAAGAACAAGAGTATGCTGTTACAATTTGAGTCATTTATTTTAGACATTATATGTCGACTCTGCTAAATTAGTATTTAGTATTTACATGATTATGCTTATGCCAATATTAGTCATAACTGAGCAGTTTTATTTCTTTTTGTTTTTCCTAAGGGTAATAATTGTGTTTACTTTTCATGTGTTTGGGGCTTTTTTGTATTTCTTGCTCATTCCTCCCACACCTTTCAGGAGCCTCACCATATCAAACAACTTAATTAAGTTGTTTATCAGTTCTGATTTTTTTTTTTGGAGACACTTTTTCTGAAGAGCACTATTTTTCTTTCAGGGCTTATTGCTCTGCAGATCTGCTATAGAACTGTCACCTGGGACTTAACTTTCCTATCATCCTTGAGATTCCCTTGTCTTTTCTCCAGGGTTGACTTTTCTGTTTCTTGATTCTCATATTCTCATATTTCTTGGTTTATTTCCTTGCACAGTAGTACATCCTTCTGTACTTTTAGCAGATAAAAAGCTGGTACAACACTAGAGGGCATGGGTGATGATAGTCTTCAATGAATTTCACATCTTTCCTTTTCTTGGTCTACTCTCTTGTTTTGGTAGACATACTCTAGTAGATTTCAGAGAAAGCATGTATAGGAAATATACTTTATTAACCCTTCTCTTCTGAAAATATAATTATTGTAGCTTCACTCCTGATTAATAGTTTGGCTGGGAATACAATTCTAAGTTGGAAAAAGTTTTCCTTATTTTACATTCAATGTTGCTTTTGAGAAATCCTAAACTGTTCAGATTTTGATCCCATTGTATGTCATCTTCTTTTCCCCTTGCCAGAGTTTGTAAGTTTCCCTTTGTTCTAAAGGTTCTAAAACTTAACTATGAAGTACTTTTCTGTGGGTCTATTTTTGTTCATTTTTCTTGTGGGATCCTTTTGATCTGGAAATCTTGGCTGTTCAGGAAGTTTTCTGTAATTATGCCATTAATTGTTTCATCCGTCTGTTTTCTATGGAATTTTATTATTCAGACTTTGGACCTCTTGGACAGACCATTTAAGTTTTTTTTCTTCTTTTTTTCATTTGTATGTCTTTTCATTCTTTCTGAGAGATTTCTGCACCTTTATCTTTCTGCCTTCTCTATTTTGCCATCAAAGTTTTAATTTCTTTCTCTTTTTTTTAAGGTTTTAAAATCAGGCAGTCTTTCATGCCAGAGAAGGCTCAAAGACTCCAAGGTTTTAATTTCTAAAAGTTCGTTTTTGGTTTTTGAATTGTCCTTTTTAAAACATAATATCCTGTTGTTTCGTGGGTTGTAAATATCTCCTTTCTGTTTTCTCCATGTTATTTTTCTTTTTATGTGGTCTCTGTTTTGCATGTTAAAGACTTTTCTTAGGTGTCATGTAATTCTTCATTGTAGTTTTTTAATTTGGGTATGTAAAAGGTGATTGACAGTTTGGAATATATAAGTGGGGTTTGTTGACTTTGAGCAGTACTGTTGAATGATGTGGGTCAGCCTTTTGTTGGGGAAACCTTGATGTAAGTATCCTTTTAGTTTTCCTCCTCTGTGAGCAAGATTCCCCCAGAAAGTGCTCTTCCAATCTCCTGCCTGAAAGGAAAAGACTGGCTGCCAGCATTCCTAGAGCTACGTGGTAGAAGGTGGCTGAGTAGCTTCTCATTTAGCAGTTTTCAGGACAGTACTATTTTTAGATTATAGTGCCCATGCCTTCAACTTTACTAGTCAACTCATAATCCAAAGGCTTTCTGTTTTACCCTTTCCAGAGATTAACCTCTGGATTTCTACTGCAGATGGAAAGGAGATGAGTAGGCAGGGAGGAAGATCTATTTCTCAATCACTTTTTACTTAGTCCTCCATGACCGTACTATCCATCCCCAGTTACAGATCCATTTGAGGATTCTGCAGTATAATCACTTTGGCTCTCAGCTTTCCCCACTGTTTAGGATTTATCTTTTTAAGTTCTGCTAAGTTAGTTTCTACTCATAGGTCTACTTTCTAGTTTTCTAAAATTTAGATCTTTGTGAATTTCTTTCTTTCTTTTTTTTTTTTTGAGACGGAGTCTTGCTCAGTCGCCCAGGCTGGAGTGCAGTGGGGCGATCTCGGCTCACTACAAGCTCCGCCTCCTGGGTTCACGCCATTCTCCTGCCTCAGCCTCCCAAGTAGCTGGGACTACAGGCTCCCGCCGCCACACCCGGCTAATTTTTTGCATTTTTAGTAGAGATGGGGTTTCACGTGTTAACCAGGATGGTCTCGATCTCCTGACCTCATGATCCGCCCACCTCGGCCTCCCAAAGTGCTGGGATTATATATTTTTAATAAAGACAAGGTCTTGCTATATTGCCCAGGCTTGGGTAACTATACTTAAAAAACATCTCTTTACTATGGTTTAGTGGAGTTTAGGAAAAGAGGGAAATTAGGTATGTGTGTTTGATGTACCATCTTAACCTGGAAATTAGGCTTATGTTAATAAGGACTATTTTGCTTGCAAATAAGAGAAGTCCAATTCAAACTAGCTTGGGGAAAGGTTATTGGCTGCAGAAGCTGGGAAGAATAGCTCAGGGTGAAGGAACAGGAATGAAGGACCAACTACATGAACCAGAACCTCAAGTTTGGTACTACCAAACTGGACTCACATCACCAGGACATATACAAGCTGTATGTGTGTGTGTCTCTGTGAGTGAGTCTGTCTCATGAGTACGTTTTTAAACTTTGCAGACAAATTCTTACCCTGTGCTGAAAAGCTGATTGCTTACAGCTCTGAACTTACAGTCTGTCACTTTAATAACCTCATTGTAAAGAGAACCTCTTTACCCCATCTCTAAATATAAATATGAGGGAAAGAGTCTTACTGATTTGGCTTTGGTCCTGTAACTATCCCTAAACCAGATAAAATGGGGGAGGAATTTTCTAGGGAAAGAGGTACTTTTATCAGAACAGAGGGAGTAGAATGTTGTAGGGTGGACAAACAAGTAGTAGCTGTCATAGTCTCTTATTGATGGACTCTCTACATATTCACTGTTATAAATACTATTGCATTGATATTTATAGAATAAATTTCTAGAAGTGAAATTGCTGGATCAGTGCATTTTTAATGGCAGATATTGTAGGCTTGACCATCAAAAAGGTTGTATCAATGTACATTCCCACCAATTATTAATATTTTTATGTTTTTCTAGTTTAATAGATGAGAAGTATCTAATTTTTAAATTTGTACTTTTTTTAAGGTAACATCTTTTAAAATATTTATTGTATTTTTCTGTGAACTGCTTTCATTATTCTTTTTCAAATTTTCTTTTGGGTTATTGGCCTTTTTCTAATTTCTTGTTTTCCTTTTTCCTCATTGATTTTTTTTTTTTTTTTTTTTTGAGATAGAGTTTCTCTCTTGTTGCCCAGGCTGCAGTACAATGGCGCTTTCTTGGCTAACTGCAACCTCTACCTCCCAGGTTCAAGCAATTCTCCTGCCTCAGCCTCCTGAGTAGCTGGGATTATAGGTGCCTGCCACCATGCCCATCTAATTTTTGTATTTTTAGTAGAGATGGGGTTTCACCATGTTGGTCAGGCTGGTCTTGACCTCAGGCGATCCACCCCTCTTTGGCCTCCCAAAGTGCTGGGATTACCACACCTGGCCATCCTCATTGATTTTTAAAAGCTGTTTGCTCATTAAATAAATTAACTGTTTGCTTTAATGAAAAATTATTTAATAAGAAATTGTGGAAAAATAAACATAATAGAAAAGTGTACCATTTTAACCTTTTTAAGAGTACCACTCAGTGGCATTAAGTACATTCACAATGTTATGGAACCATCAACACTGTTCATTTCGGAACTTTTTTTATCATTCCATACTGAAATTCTGTACCTGTTAAACACTAACTTCATTCTCCCTCCTTCCCAGCTTCTGGCAACCACCATTCTACTTTTCTGTCTCTATGAATTTGACTACTTTAGGTACCTCATATAATGCAGTAAGTGTCCTTTGATGTCTGGCTTATTTCAGTTAGTATAATGTCTTCAAGGTTTAGCCCTTTGTTTTTATATGTAGTTTGGCAGCTTGTAGAACCTCTCTTTCAGTAGTTGTTGGTGACATTTTAAGCTCCTTGCCTACTTGCCTTCTTTCTTTCTATTTTCTTTTTTAAAAACTTATTTATTCATCATTTTGTCTACCTCTAGTATCTCGGAAAAGGAAAGCCAAGAACTGGGAAGATGAAGACTTTTATGACAGTGATGATGACACATTTCTTGATCGAACTGGCCTGGTCGAGAAGAAGCGTCTGAACAGAATGAAGAAGGCTGGCAAGATTGATGAGAAGCCAGAGACCTTTGAATCATTGGCAAGTTTTATTTATGGAAGTAGCTGTGGTATTTAATAGTTTAATTTTTAATAAAATAATGTATTATTTAAATATGTTTTATGATAATTATAATTTTTAAAGTAGTAGCATTGAAATCTGATACTGAAATATAACTTTTGTGGTCTGTTAATTTAATGGTAACAAACAACTAGTCTTATCCAAGTTGTTTGAAAAAGATTTGGCTTGCTGCTAGATACTTTCCTCCAGGATATTGATCCATTAATTAACATTCTTTGGATATGATAGTACCTCTCTCAAAGAGAAAGGAAAAAGTTCCAAGTTAGGGCATTCTGAGGTGAAATTGACTTTAGCCTCCTGGCAGTCAAGAGAAGTCAAAGGAATTTTGAAGAATGTAGTATGGTAATATGTAGTCTGAAACAGTATATTATCAGGAAATTATCACAAGGTGACATGTGCTAACGGGTAGGTAACAAACAATAATAGGTAGGTAATAGGCTTCCTATTTGACTAGAAAAAAACATAAGATTAATAATGCAGAGCTTGACCAGAATATGGGGAAGTGGACTCTCAATTGGTGGGAATGTACAATACAGCCTTTTAAGTGATCAATCCTATGACATCTGTCAACATTAGAAATGTATTGATTCAGCAGTTGCACTTCAAGGAATTTCTTACAGGTATTAATTTATAGTAGGATTCAGAACTTAAAACATTACCCAACATCTATCCTTTCGACTTATGTGAAAACCAATACCTTGAGCTCTTTCTTCTGAGTAAAATAAAGTCTGAGTTATTCATTCTGTTTAATTCTGTGTTTTTAAATTCAGAAATAAATTAAATTTGGATTTAACACATAAAAAGTGTTAACTCCAGGCCAGGCGTGGTGGCTCACGCGTAATCCCAGCACTTTGGGAGGCCGAGGCAGGTGGATCACCTGAGGTCAGGAGTTCAAGACCAGCCTGACCAATATGGTGAAACCCCGTCTCTACTAAAAAAAAATACAAAAATTAGACAGGTGTGGTGGCGTGCGCCTGTAGTCCCAGCTACTCTGGAGGCCGAGACAGGAGAATTGCTTGAACGTGGGAGGCAGAGGTTGCAGTGAGTTGAGATTATGCCATTGCACTCCAGCCTGAGTGACAGTGCGAGACTCCGTCTCCAAAAAAAAAAAAAAAAGCATTAACTCGGGCCAAGTGTAGTGGCTCACACCTGTAATCCCAGCACTTTGAGAGGCTGAGGCAGGCTGATCACGAGGTCAAGAGATTGAGACCATCCTGGCCAACATGGTGAAACCCTGTCTCTACTAAAAATACAAAAATTATTTGAGTGTGGTGGCACGCACCTGTAGTCCCAGCTACTCAGGAGGCTGAGGCAGGAGAATCACTTGAACTCGGGAGGCAGAGGTGGCAGTGAGCCGAGATTGCACCATTGCACTCTAGTATGGCGACAGAGCGAGATTCCATCTGAAAAAAAAAATAAAGCGTTAACTCCATAAGTAGCAGTTTAACTGGACTTTTGAGTTATTCTTCTTAAAACTTCTAGTAACAATAATGAAAACAGGAGGATGATAAGGAAAAAGTTTGAAAGAAGAAAAACTTTTTAACCCTGTTGATTTGGGTGTTACAGGTTGCAAAATTAAACGATGCTGAAAGGGAGCTTTCTGAAATTTCTGAGAGATTGAAAGCCTCAAGCCAAGGTAAGTTTTTCATCAAATATTTATTATTATACTATATATAGTGCTCTGTGCTAGGCACTGGGGCTACATTAGTTAATAAGAAATACCATACAGAATATGGAGCCTTTCAAAGGAGCAACATACTGTTTTAGAACTAGAAAGAACATTGTAAATAATTTGGTTTAACCTCTTTATTTAATAGTTGAGGGGAATGAAACCCATTGAGACAAAATGACTTCCCAAAGTCTCATGGCTATAACCTGTTCCTTATTCCTATTACTAGTGATGTCCTCTTTCCAGTTTTATGTTAGTGACTTTTTTATGGAAACTTTGGCTGAATTTTAAAATATTTGGGATCATCTTTCTAAACATGTGTTATTTTTTTTCTTGGACAGTTCTATCAGAGTCTCCGTCTCAGGATTCTTTAGATGCGTTCATGTCAGAAATGAAATCAGGCAGTACATTAGATGGTGTGTCCCGGAAGAAACTTCACCTGAGAACTTTTGAACTGAGAAAAGAACAACAGAGACTTAAAGGGTTAATAAAAATTGTAAAGCCAGCAGAGATTCCAGAACTAAAAAAGTAAGTCTTAGTTATATTTGGAATTCTAAATAAGTATGGTAACGTAGATAACATTTTCAATTATTGCTTTATCTTCTTAAATAATCATTATATAATACAAATGTAATACAAGAAACCCTTTAAAGCACAGAAGGCAGTGGTTTCATAGAATAACTGAAAACCTGTTTCATATTTGTGAAATACAGTCTGATAGAGGATTTTCTGAGAAAACTATGTTGATTTCTGATACATTGGAAGGTTCTGAAGGTTTTTTTTTAATCTTTTAGTGTGGAATAAACTCCTTTAAAAAGCATCATGCACAAAAAGCTAATTTATCTAATATGAAAAGACCTCTGAGGCTGAGTGTAGTGGCTCACGCCTGTAATCCTAGCACTTTGGGAGGTTGAAGCAGGCAGATCACTTTCAAGACCAGCCTGGGTGATACGGCCCAACCCTATCTCTACAAAAAATAAAAACATTAGCCAGCCATGTTGGAGCATACCTGTGGTCCCACCTTCTTGGGAAAGCTGAGGTAGGAGGATTGCTTGAGCCCAGGAGTTCGAGGCTACAGTGAGCTGTGATCGTGCCATTGTACTCCAGCATGGGTGACAGAGGAAGTTCCTATCTCAAAAAATATTAAATTATTAATAAAAAGACCTCTGAATGATAAGTAGACAGCCAACCACCCAGGAGAAAAATCGGTAAAGGATGTGTACTCACAGACCACAGAAAAAGAAATACAAATAGCATCTTTTATACAAAGACGCTCAACTTCATGATCATGAGAGAAATACAATACTACAACCTAATACCTTTTTTTTTTTTGAGATAGGGTCTCACTCTGTCACCCAGACTGGAGTGCAGTGGCACAGTGACAGCTCACTGCAGCCTTGACTTTCTGGGACCAAGTGATCCTCCTGCCTCAGCCTCCCAAGTAGCTGGGACCACAGGCATGCCCCACCATACCTGGCTGATTTTTAATTTTTTGTAGAGATGGGGTCTTGCCATGTTGCCCAAGCTGGTCTTGAACTTCTGGCCTCAAGCGATCTGCCAACTTCAGCCTCCCAAAGTGCTGGGATTGCAGGTGTGAGCCACTACACCTGGCCTTAATACCATTTTTATATATGAATTTGATTAAGATTAATTATGATTTTATACTGTGCTGATGAGGCTGACAAAAAGGCACTTTCTTATATTGCTCATTGAAGGACAAATTAGTTACATTCTCTATCCTGATTACAAATGCACATGCCCTTTCATCTATTTCATTTCTAGGAATTTGTCCCTCACATACTTAGGAAATGATGTACAGCATTGTTTATATTAATAATAGTAAAAGATTAGAAATCCCCTAAATGTTTATCAAAGGGGATGGATTAAATTATTTATAATATAGATATACAATAGAACACCATATAGCTGTTAAAAAAAGAGGCAACTATATGTAAGATATGAAACACTATCAAGATGAGTAACAAAAGCAAGGTGCAGAACGGTGTGTATAACAGACACTGTCTGTAAAAATGATGGCGGGGGAAGAATACATAGGTAAGTAGGCCATTGCTTATGTTCATAATATCTGTTTAGGTCAGGTTCCCTAAAAACAGACTGAATCGGAGATTCATCTGCAAGTGATTTATTAAGAGAGTGCTCTCTGGAGAAATCTATATGGGAGTGAGGGAAGCAGGAGAGGGCAGGAGAAGAAGCTGGACTAAGATATGGTTTCAGGAGAGCCTGAATGGCACCACAGATGCCATGGAGGCAAGGGGCTTGGGTTTTCATACCCCGTCCTCCCAACCCTTCATTGGTCATAGGCTGCCCATGACTTGGGGGTGGGAGGGACCCACAGTAATTCTGGGAAGGGTGCAGATGTAAACCTTTAGCAGCCGATGTCTGCTGTAGCTGTTTGGCCTGATAAAGGGAATCTGGGAGGGATAGCACCTGCTACTGTATCTCTGGAAAGATTAGTTAAAAACTAGTAATACGGATTGCCAATGGGGAAGGCAACTGGGTGGCTGGGGGACAGCAATGGGAGGGAGACTTTTCACAGTATATGTGCTTTATACTTGAGTTTCAAACATGTGAATATACTTTCTATTCTATTCAGATATACTGAATTTTGAAAAGAAAATCCTATACCAAATAGCCATACCACCTTAGGTCTAAATTTACTGTAATATAGTTGCAGTTCTAGTTTTAAATAACAAATAACTGGAAAAAGTAAGAATCATATAATAATTTTGTTAGAGTAAAACTATTTGTTAATAAAGTGGCTGGGGACAGTGGCTCACATCTGTAGTCCTAGCACTTTAGGAGAATGAGTGAGGTGGGAGGATGACTTGAGTCCAGGAGTTTGAGACCAGCCTGGGCAACATAGTGAGACCCTGTCTCTACAAAAAATAAAAACTGCCGGGCGCGGTGGCTCACGCCTATAATCCCAGCACTTTGGGAGGCTGAGACGGGTGGATCACGAGGTCAGGAGATCGAGACCATCCTGGCTAACACGGTGAAACCCCGTCTCTACTAAAAATACAAAAAATTAGCCAGGCGTGGTGGCGGGCGCCTGTAGTCCCAGCTACTCGGGAGGCTAAGGCAGGAGAATGGCGGGAACCCGGGAGGTAGAGCTTTCAGTGAGCCGAGATCGTGCCACTGCACTCCAGCCAGGGTGACAGAGCGAGGCTCCATCTCAAAAAAATAATAAGATAAAAAATAAAATAAAATAAAAAAATAAAAACTTAGCTGGGTATGGTGGTGCTCATCTGTAATCCCTGCTACTTGGGAGGCTGAGGTATCACTTGAGCCTGGGAGAGTGAGGTTTCAAGACCCTATCTCAAACAAACAAAAACAACAACAAAAAAAGCAAATCTCTGCTTTGGAAAACAACAACAACTTTTGGGGCAATAATAATAATAATAATAAAATGAAAACGAAATACGTCTCAGCTTCCTCCAGAGCCTCCTTTCCTACTATCAGTCTGTGTGCTTGCCTGGTTTTTCCTCCCTTTCTTATTTTGGATACTGGCCTAGATGTGTATCTTCTTCCTCCTCTTTTCACTTAAGGGTTGAACTTCCATACTTTCTGCCTCCTACCCTAACCCCTGCAAGCAATCTTGATTGTGATTCCATCTTCCACTTTTTCATCTCCTTTGAGCCAGTCTTAGCTTATCCTCTAGGCCAGCCCAGCTTTTTAATGTAGCTGAAAACATCTCTGTTGCTGTTGCTTCTGTCTTTCTATGCCAGAGCCTTCCTGAGGCCTGTGGGGAAGGGTGTGAAGGATAATGATTTGACGAAATGTCCTTCACAGCCAGGCAGGCAGCATTCTTCTGGTGGCCTTAGCAAGGGAATGGGTTTTATCTCTGGTAGGGAGAAAGGGGGTTGAGGCTGGACCTAAGAGTGCTACTAAGGGGGTAAGACTTAGGTAAAAGAAGGCAGTAGTAGCAAGGAGGGCTTCAGGGAGGGCCAGGTAGCCAGCATCTGGTATGGGTGACTGTGAGTCGAGTGTCAGTACTGTCCTTATATTCCAGTTTGCAGGGCTGTCACATGGTCAATGTGAAGAAAGCATAGGGCTTTCTTTTTGGTCTAGTATGGTTATTCTGGGGTTTCCTCTGTCTCCTCATGCCATATTGTCACTGTCACCTCTGCCTGCTCTGAGTATCTTGTCAACTCAACTGCCATCCCTTTTGTTTTTGTTCTGTTCTCCCCCTGCCTTTCTAATTTCTACTGTCTTTTCTTTATACCCTTCCTCAGCTTTGCCCTAGTGGGCTTAGCTTTTATAACTCTCTCCAGCCATTGAGAATGCTGACAGTCTCAGCAGCTGCAGTCTCTCACTAAATCTTTGTCATTACTACACTGGGTATCCTGCATACTCTACCCCCATCCCCATGCACACTTTTTTTTTTTTTTTTTTAAGCGCTCAGAGCTATTGCAGTTAAGTGGGAGCTCCAGATAAGTAAGACACCTTCAGAGGTTGGTGGGAAATAGGGCTTTACATCATGGATCCATCTCCTGCTGCTTACATGTTCTCCTTTGCAAGTGACCTTTGTACTGTAGTCATTTCATGGGTGTGAAGTCATGTAGCATGTTGTAAATTACTTGACTAAGGAGCAGCCTCATCAGGCCCTTAATAGCTCTGTGTCTGTGACAGTCAGCATTGTTCTTGTCCATTCAAAAACTGTTGGTCTGAATACCTCTTTCTTGTTGTTATATGCTTAGATATTCATTTTGTGGTAATTTTTATTTTGCCAGAGGTTTCTTTGTCAGTGTCATGGTATTTTTAGATAAAACTTTGGACTCACTGGAATAGATGTGTATAATTATTCTTTCTTCCTAGGACTGAAAGTCAGACTACAGGTGCAGAAAACAAAGCTAAAAAGCTTACATTGCCTCTGTTTGGTGCCATGAAAGGAGGAAGCAAATTCAAATTAAAAACTGGAACAGTAGGGGTAAGTTGTGAGTCAGGGTGTTAAACTTTTAGCCCTTGAGTTATCCCTGAGCTAATTTTTCTCTTTTCTTTTTTGAAACTACAAATGACTCATTCCATAGTAATGTGAGAAAGGGCTGTGGGCTTGGTATGATCACATCTTTCCCAGAACATGGTTCTTGGATTCTTTTTTTTTTTTTTTTTGGAGACAGAGTCTCGCTCTGTCACCAGGGTGGAGTGCAGTGGTGTGATCTCGGCTGACTGCAACCTCCACCTCCCGAGTTCAAGCAATTCTCCTGCCTCAGCCTCTCGAGTAGCTGGGACTACAGGCGCGCTGCACCACGCCCAGCTAATTTTTGTATTTTTAGTAGAGATGGGATTTCACCATATTGGCCAGGATGGTCTCAATCTCTTGACCTCGTGATCCACCTGCCTTGGCCTCCCAAAATGCTGGGATTATAGGCGTGAGCCACTGTGCCTGGCTGGTTTGTGGATTCTTTTTCTCAGCTTAGGGTTATCAAGAATTGATGAATTAATTTATGCCAATCAATTTGCAAGTAAATGGTTTGTAAATTAGAATACTAGTTTATTAATTTCTCATGAATGTTGCATTTAAGAATTGGTCTCCTGCATTAAATGCTTTTCCCCAGGTGGATAGATATAGTATTCAGACTCACCAACATTTGTTAAGAACATAATGTGTGCACCTGCCTCTGCCAGATGATTTTTTTTTTCTTCATTTAATCCTTCCAACGCCTTGTGCTGTGTGGGAATTATTACCTCTTACAAATGAGGAAATAGAGTCAGAGAAGTTAAATACCAGATCACACCAGCATTATGTAACTAAGCTGGTAATCAGATCTAGGTCTGTCTCTTGAGCTTTATGATTTCCCTGCTATCCTCCAATATATGTCTGTATGTTTTTGCTTTATCTATATTCCTATTCATGGATTCAGTTTTTAAAAGGTTTTCATTACCCCTAAGAGCTGAACCTTGAGTAGTTTGCTAGGGCCACCATAACAAAATACTAGGGATTGGGCAGCTTAAACAACATCAATTTATTTGCTCACAGTTGCCAGCAGGGTTGGTTTCCTCTAAGGCCTCTCCTCTGCTTGCCCCCTTGCTGGCTCTTCAGATGGCCATCCCTCTGTGCACTTGCCCCCTGGTGTCTCTTCTTCTTCTTCTAAGGACGCGAGTCATACTGAGTTAGGGCCCCACCCTAACAGTGTTATTTTAATTCAATTTAATTTAATTTACAGTCATATTCTGAGGTACTGAGGGTTGGGACTTCAAACAAGAATTTGGGCGGCAGGGGGCACAATTCGTCCAAAACACCCTGAATTAGGGTATACTGCCCTCTGGTGGCAGAGGTCTGAAGTCCCAGCTATGTATTCTCGTTTGTTTTGAGACACAGTCTCACACTGTCGCCCAGGCTGCAGTGCAGTGGCGATCTCAGCTCACTGCAACCTCCTCCTCCCGGATTCAAGCGATTCTCCCACCTCAGCTTCCCAAGTAGCTGGAATTACAGGCACCCGCTACCACACCCAACTAATTTTTTGTATTTTTTTTTTTTTTAGTAGAGACAGGGTTTCACCATGGCCAGGCTGGTCTCGAACTCCTCATCTCGTGATTCACCCGCCTTGGCCTCACTATGTATTCTGAATGAGTAATGGTTTACCTAACAAGGAGGCTTTTCAATCTGTTGTGGTGGGGACTTAGGTTTTAAGTAGAAAACTTTTTACTAAAAAGCCCTCCTTAGAGGATGTTAGAACTAAGTCCTATATTTAAAAGATAATATAGGCCGGGCGTGGTGGCTCATACCTGTTATCCCAGCACTTTGGGAGGCTGAGGTGGGCGGATTGCTTGAGCTCACTAGTTGAGACCAGCCTGGGCAACATGGTGAAACCCCGTCTCTACTAAAAATACAAAAATTAGCTGGGCACGGTGGCTCACGTGCCTAAAACCCCAGCTACTGAGGAGGCTGAGGTAGGAGAATCGCTTGAACCGGGGAGGTAAAGGTTGCAGTGAGCTGAGATCACACCACTGCACTCCAGCCTAGGCCACAGAGCAAGACTGTGTCTCAAAAAAAAAAAGATATAACCAAGATACGCTTTGGTTCCTTCCCTCTATTCCATAACCGTGATCAGCTTTTTCTAATAAGTACTTTTATTGAATGGCTTTGATTAGAATATTTAGCTTTATTCTTTGAGAAATGTCTTCCTCCTTTTCTTCAGGATCTGTTTGACTGATTTACATGCCGTTCCCTTGAAATTACTCTAAGTCTAAAATGAAAAAGCAGCACAAATGACTTATTTCTGATTGTCTGATTTATTCCTTAGAAGATTTTGTAATCAATTGAGATTCTTTAGTATCATGAGTTATAACAGGACAGAATTCCTGTAGCTGGCACTCATCTGAAATAACTATTTTAGTTCCCTACAAGCTATTTTCAAGTGTTTTGTATTTAGTAATCTTTGACTCTAGGAAATAATAAAAACACTTGTTTAGGGTCTGTAGAGGGGTAAAATTTCCCCCCCTGCTAGGGGTGAAAGTCCCACCGCTAGCAGACTTCTGTGTAGTTCATCAACCTAAAGAGGGTAAACATTCAACACATTTAGACTGACCTCCTTGAAAAGATTTATCTCTTGTTGTCATTAAGTAGAACTACTTGTTCATGGTTTTGTTTCCCTCTTAGAAGTTACCCCCCAAGCGTCCAGAACTCCCTCCAACTCTAATGAGAATGAAAGATGAGCCTGAAGTAGAAGAGGAGGAGGAAGAGGAAGAGGAAGAAGAGAAAGAAAAGGAGGAGCATGAAAAGAAAAAACTGGAGGATGGAAGCCTCAGTAGGCCACAGCCAGAGATAGAGCCAGAAGCAGCAGTGCAGGAAATGAGGCATCCCACAGATCTCACACATTTTAAAGAAACCCAAACCCATGGTAATATCTTTCTTCTCCTTCCTGTGTTGTTCAGTGGGCAATTACATTGATTGTGGATAGGTTTTAAAAAGCAAGGCCAGTTCTTATCTGCGCATTTGACTTTGTATGTGATATACTGACTCTGTAGTAAGGAAACATACTTTCTTGGTCTTCTTTCTTTGACTGCCAGTCATTATTTGTCCTCATTGGAAATTAAGGGCAGTTATTTCCAATCCATTCCAGAATTATAGAAAATTGAAGGCTATGGAATCTGAAACCATAGCTGCTGTGGAATAATGCTGAGCTGCTGCCACTGTGTGAGTTGGAGGGCAGTGGAATAGGGTAGATGATGGAGCCTGATCAGGTGGTCTCAGGATAAGTCAACCCCTACTCATTTTTTCCTCCATCCCTAAAACAGAGGCCAAAACATAATTGTACCCATTGGACTAAAGTTCTTAAGAAGGATCTTGCTTCATCTTTTTGTGTTTGTAACCTAGCAGAAAACCTGACACATATCCACCTGCCTCAGCAAATAGTTGATGAAAAATGTTGAAAGACAGAATAGATTGATATTCATATAGATATAGATATATACATCAATTCTGTCTTTTCTATATATAGAGAATATATATATATATATTCTAATTACAAAGGATTATATGTTCATTTTAGAAACTATAGATCATACATGAAAGTCCAAAGGGAAAAAAAGAAATCCCCACAATCCCACCCCTAAAGATCATTGTTTATCTTCTTAGTATCCTTCATCCCTTGTCAACTGCAGGGGTTATTTTCCTGCTGGTTGGCCAAACTGGTTAGCAAGATAAAGATCTCAGAAAATAAGGAGTATGAGGAGAAACAATAAAAACTGGCACTGAATATATGGGAATGCATGCGTGTCTACTTCCAAAACAAACCAGACTTGGCTATGTAAAAATGCCAGGCCTGGTACGTAGCCCTTCTCTTGAATCACCTTCATTTGTCTGGGAAACAGAAAAGTTACTGTTTCCTCATCTGTGAGAGTTAAGTATTCTGTATCTGCATTCCCCTTTTCAAAAAGGTGCTTACATGAGCTTGGTCTTTGAGCCATATATTGTGAGGGTGGATATAAACAGTTCAGCAGGAAGGGAGCAATAAGTATTATAATTTTTTTGTTTAACAGACCAAAGTAAATATGTATGTGTAAAAATAGCTTAGATTTTGAAACTTGGTTTATAAGATTAAATAATTAGTAAATTTGGCCAGGCACAGTGGCTCACGCCTGTAATCCCTGCACTTTGGGAGGCCGAGGCGGGCGGATCACCTGAGGTCAGGAGTTCGAGACCAGGCTCGCCAACATGGTGAGACCCCCGTCTCAACTAAAAATACAAAAAAAATTAGCTGGGCGTGGTGGTGCATGCCTGTAATCACAGCTACTCGGGAGGGCTCTGAGGCAGGCAGGAGAATTGCTTGAAATCAGCAGACACAAGTTGCAGTGAATTGAGATCATACCACCGCACTCCAGCCTGGGTGATAGAGTGAGACTCTGTCTCAGAAACAAAACAAAAAAAATTAAATAATTAGTAAATTTGCAGTGATGAGGGATTACCCTAGCCCTTTTTTCCTGTGGTTTATTTTTATTTTTACTTTAATTTTTACTTTTATTGGGACAGGGTCTTACTCTGTTACCCAGGTTGGAGTACTGTGGTGTGATCTTGGCTCACTATAGCCTTGACCTCCCAAGGCACATACCTGTAGAGAAAATAGAGTCATAGGGTCTCCCTATGTTGCCCAGGCTGGTCTCAAACTCCTGGCCTCCAGCAGTCCTCTCACCTCAGCCTCCCAAAGTGCTGGGATTATAGGCATAAGCCACCATGCCCAGCTTATATATTGCTATTTTATAACCTAGGTTTTTTTTTTCCTATGCCTTAAACTATTCTTTTTAAAATGTGGTTTTGGAGAAGGAGCATAGTGGTTCATCACATGCATATGCCATAATATATTTAGTCAGATCTCAATTATTAAACATGTAGGTTATTTCTTAATTTTTGCTATTACAAACATACATATAATAAATTTTGGGTCCAGGCTGGGTGACTCACACTTGTAATCCCAACATTTTGGGAGGCCAAAGTAGGAGAATCACTTGAGCCCAGGAGTTTGAAACCAACCTGGGCAAGATGGTGAAACTCTGTCTCTACAAAAAAAAAAGAAAATTGGCTGGGCATGGTGGTACATGCCTGTAGTCCTAGCTACTCTAGAGGCTGAGGCAGGAGGATCTCTGTAGCCCAGGAATTCAAGGCAGCAGTGAGCTATGATTGCACCACTGCACTCCAGCTTGGGCAACAGAGAAAAACCCTGTTTCTAAAATAATAATATTTTGGTGTTCATCTCTGATTTTTAAAAAAATATGTTTTGGGAGTAGAATTTCTAGGCCAAGGAGTATGTACATTTTTGAGGCCTTTGGTAAGTATTGCTAAAAAGTTTCACCTCAACGTTAGTTAGTGTTTTAAGTGGAAAATCGGCAGTCGTCTGTAATATATTTGGAAATATTTATTTAAAACCTTAAGATTAGTTGAAGCTGATGATAATAAAACTGGATGATTGTGTACTTAGCTTCTGTTTCTCTTGTGTTTGTTTGTTTGGCTTTCCACCATGAATTAAATAATGACAATATGCTTTGATACTCCTTTTTATAGAAAACATGTCTCAACTTAGTGAGGAAGAACAGAATAAAGATTATCAAGACAGTAGCGAAACCACTTCATTGTGCGAGGGACCCTCAGGCAAGTAGTACAGCAGCCTTCGTTGCTGCTCTGCACACAGGTGGCTGACTAGTTTCATAAGGGAGGGGTTGGCAGCTGACCTGAAGGCAGCACAGAGAATGGTCCTTCAGTTATGCTGCCACTAGGCCCCTGGACAAAGTTGGAATATAAGAGAGGTTTGTATTTGGTGCCATCCCATTTGCCTTTCTTTTACTCCTCTTCTACCTTCTGGGGTTCCCTCTCCCTGCCCCACAAAGCACCTAATGCTTTGATGCTTCCCTCCGGCTGTGCAAAGCTCTCCACAATTTTACATCTCCCAAAGTCAAATATGTACCTATTATGGGAGTGATTCCAAAACTATCTTAAAAGAAATTGTTAAAAGGACTGCTTTACTCTGGTTTTACCTGTCATGGTTAAACTGTGGACTAGTAAAATCAGCTTCATTTTTTTTTTAACTTGTTCACATAATGTGGTTATATTCAAGCTTGTGGAACAGCCTTAGGGTTTAAAAACTAGGGTTATTCATCCAGGAAAAATTTTCTCTTAATGTAGTTTTTACAGTAGTAGAAGGAATTGTTGAGAATTGCATTGTCATGAGCATCTTTTCGTCAATAATTGTAATGTTCTTTTAGGAAGAATTTTTCCTTTTTACTTATACTGAAAATAGCTATGGCCAGTTTTTTGTTTGTTTTTTGTTTTTCTTAAATTAGCATCAAAGAATGAATATGAGAAAAGCAGAGATGAATTGAAGAAAAAGAAAGCGCCTGGTCCAGGCAAAGTAAGTATTTCACTTGTCTTGGAGTAAAAATGAATCCCCTTGTCATGGACCACATCCAGAAGAGTGAATCTTTGGAGACTGACTTAACACAGTTCGCAGCAGCCTTATCCCCTCTCCTAGAAATCTAGATTCTTTGATTTTTATTTTTGAATTTTCTGTTGTCTTTATCACTCTCTTCCCTATAACTGCTCATATACAAGCATCTCTTTTATTAATTTATGAATCTTTCTTTATATCCTATTATGCCATATAAAGACATTTGAATAACATACTCTTATTTTCCTCCTTTTATTACACAAAAGGTAGGATGTAACGTACTCCACTCTACATCTGTTTTTTGTATGTTTTATTTATTTATTTATTTAAACCACCCATGGAAATTATTTTGTATCAGTATATTGAGAGTTTCTCACCATATGGAGGACCTTATCTAACCAGTTCCTTATAGAAGGACACTTGGGTTGTTTTTAGTCTTTTATTACAATAATACTATAATGAACAGTCTTGTATATATATAATTTTGTGTGGAAATAGTAAGCTCCCAGAAGTGCCAGGTTGTGTCAGGAGGTCCCCAAGACCACTCACAGGTTAGGTAATTCATAAGAGGACTCAGATCTCAGCGTATGATTGTACTTGCCTCTATGATATACTACAGCAAAAGGATACCAGGCACCATCAGCAAAGGGAAAGGGAACATGGGGCAAAATATGGTGGAAACCTGGCACAGGCTTCCAAGGATGTCTTCCAGTAGAGTGACACAGGACATGCTTTATTCCCCTAAGAACAAGTTGTGGCAACACTTGTGAAATGTTGCTAACTAGGGAAGCTCATTAGAGACTCAGTGCCCAGGGTTTTTACTGGGGACTGATCGCGTAGGCATTCCCTGCCTGGCATCTACCAAAATTCAGACTTCCAGAAGGAAAGCAGGTGTTCAGCATGAATCATGTTGTTTGCACAAACAGTTTAGGCACAGTCATTCTTGTCAGTTAGGATGGTAGAAACCTTCCCAAATTCCAGATTCCCAAATGCCAGCCAAGGGCAAACCCTGCAAACAGGTTTTCAAAGGATAGTCAGGTTTGCTCTGTTAACTTTTCTAAACCTTGGCCAAAAGGTAAATGCCGAATTTCCCTCTCTGGGGTCTATACCATTTAGCAGTCATACCTGCAGTGTGTTAACTGCCCCTTTTAAAGAGTGTCACATAACTCACTGGCTGAAAATCAGCTTGCGATGCTTTATGGAAAAAAGGTTCAGAGAAAATATTCCCCCAAGTAGGTTACTTATGTCAAGATCATTAATAGAAACTGTTCTCTCTTAGTTTTTGTTTGCTAACAGGCATAAGGACAATAATTCTTAGAGTTAAAATTATACCTGTATGTAATTTTTCAAAAATAGCTTTTGGGTTACAAGTGGTTCTTTGGTTACATAGATGAATCATATAGTGATGGAGTCTGAGATTTTAGTGCACCTGTCACCCAAGTAGTGTACATTGTACCCAATATGCAATTTTTTATTCCTCATCCCCTTCCGAGCCTCCTTCCTCTGAGTCTCCAAAGTCCATCATACCACTCTGTATGCCTTTGCATACCCATAGCTTAGCTCCCACTTATAAGTGAGAACATATGGTAGTTGGTTTTCCACTCCTAAGTTACTTTACTTAAAATAATGGCCTCTACCTCCAAGTTGCTGTAAAAAAAATTTATTTTTTATGTTTTTTTGGTTTTTTTTTTTTTTGAGACAGGATCTTGCTCAGTCACCCAGGCTGGAGTGCAGTGGTGTGATCATGGCTCACTGCAACCTTCAAGCTCTTGGACTCAAGTGATCCTCCCACCTCAGCCTCCTGAGTAGCTGGGACTACAGTTGTGTGCCACAATGCCCGGCTAATTTTTGTGGGTTTTTGTGTAGAAATACATCTTGTTTTGTTGCCCGGGCTGGTCTCAAACTCCTAGCTTGCAATGATCCTGAGATGCTGGCTTTTATTGAATGCTTTTTCTGCATCTATTGAGATGATCATATGGTTTTTGTTTTTAATTCTGATTCTGTGATGTGTCGTATTTATTGACTTGCATATGTTAAACCATCCCAGCATCCCTAGGATGAAACCCACTTGATCATGGTGTATTGAATAGGGTGTATTATCTTTCTGATATGCTGTTGGATTCAGTTTACTAGTCTTTCATTGAGGATTTTTGCATCTGTGTTCACTAGGGATATGGGTTTCTAATTTTCTTTTTTATGTGATGTCCTTTCCTAGTTTTTGTATCAGGGCAATATTGGCGTCACAGAATGAGTTAGGGAGGATTCCTTCTTTCTCAATCTTTTGGAATACTTTCAGTAAGATTGGTTCTTCCTTGAATGTCTGGTAGAATCTGACTGTGAATCCATCTGGTCCTGGGCTTTTTTTTGTTGGTGGTGGTAATATATTTTATTACTGACTCAATCTCACTGCTTGTTATTGGTCTGTTCAGGATTTCTGTTTCTTCCTGATTGAATCTAGGAGAGTTGTATGTTTCCAGGAATTTATCCATTTCCACTAGATGTTCTAGTTTGTGTGCATAGAGGTGTTCATAGTAGTCTCAAATGATCTTTTGTATTTCTGTGGTGTTGGTTGTAATGTCTCCATTTTCATTTCTAATTGAACTAATATAGAATATTCTTTTCTTGTCTAATCTAGCTAATGATCTATCAATTTAGTTTATCTTTTCAAAAACCCCTTTTTTTTTCATTGATCTTTTGCAATTTCTTTTGTTTCAATTTCATTTAGTTCTGCTCTGATCTTTGTTATTTCTTTTATGCTAGCTTTGGGTTTAATCTGTTTTTTTTTTTTCCCCCCCAAGACAGAGTCTCATTCTGTTGCCCAGGGAGTACAGTGGTGCAATCTCAGCTCACTACAACCTCTGCCTCCCGGGTTCAAGCAATTTTCCTGCCTCAGCCCTCCTGAATAGCTAGGATTACAGGCAGCACCACCAAGCCCAGCTAATTTTTTTATTTTGTTAGAAATGAGATTTCACGATGTTGACCAGGCTTGTCTCAAACTCCTGGACTCAAGCAATCTACCCACACTAGCCTCCCAAAGTGCTGGGATTATAGGCATGAGCCACTGCGCCCAGCCTGGTTTGGTCTGTTCTTGTTCCTCCAGTTCCTTGAGGTGTGACATTAGGTTGTCAATTTGTGATCTTTCAGACTTTCTCTCTCTCTCTCTAAATAGAGATGAGGTCTCACTATGTTATCCAGGCTGGTCTTAAACTCCTGAGCTCAAGCAATCCTCCTGCCTTGGCTGGTCTTGAACTCCTGAGCTCAAGCAATCCTCCTGCCTTGGCCTTTCAAAGTGCTGGGGTTATAGGCGTGAATCACCATGCCTGGCTCAAGATTTTTTGATGTAGGCATTTAGCACTATAAATTTTTCCTCTTAGCACCGCTTTTGCTGTATCCCAGAGGTTTTGATAAGTTGTGTCACTATTATTTATTTTGAAGAATTTTTAAATTTCCAGTGAGTTCATTGTTAACTCAAAAATCATTTAGAAGCAGATTGTTTAATTTCCATGTATTTGTGTAGTTTTGAGGGTTCCTTTCAAGTTGGTTTCTATTTTTTTTTAATTTGAGATTTGTTTTGTGGTCTATCATATGGTCTATCTTGGAGAATATTCCATGCACTGATGAGAAGATTGTATATTCTGCAGTTCTTGAGTAGAATGTTCTGTAACTATGTTAGTCGATTTGTTCTGGAGTGTAGTATAGGTCCAGTATTTGTTGACTTTCTGCCTTGATGATCTGTTTACTGTTGTCAGTGGAGTGTGTAAGTCTTCCACTATTATTGTGTTGCTGTCTTTCTCTTTTCTTAGATCTGGTAGTAGTTGTTTTATGAATCTGGGAGCTCCAGTTTTAGGTGCATATATATTTAGGATTATAATATCTTCTTGTTGGGTTGATCCTTTTATAATTATATAATGGCCTTCTTTGTCTTTTTTTTAGTGTTGTTGCTTTAAATTCTGTTTTATTTGATATAAGAATAGCTACTCCTGCTTGCATTTGACTTCCATTTCTGTGGAATATCTTTTTCCACCCCTTTACCTTCAGTCTATAAGAAACCTCGCATGTTAAGTGAGTCTCTTGAAGACGGCAGATATTTGGTTTTATTTATTTATTTATTTATTTAATTTATTTTTGAGATGGAATCTCACTCTGTCGCTCAGGCTGGAGTGCAGTGGTATGACCTCAGCTCACTGTAACCTCCGCCTCCCGGGTTCAAGTGATTCTCCTGCCTCAGCCTCTCAAGTAGCTGGGACTACAGGCACGCACCACCACACTCAGCTAATTTTTGTATTTTTAGTAGAGATGGAGTTTCGCAACATTAGCCAGACTGGTCTCAAGCTCCTGACCTCAGGTGATCCACCCACCTCAGCCTCCCAAAGTGCTGGGATTACAGGTGTGAACTACTGCGCCCAGCCTGTGACTTTTTTTTTTAAGTAGAGCATTTAGACCATTTACATTCAATGTTAATATTGAGATGTGAGGTGCTGTTCCAGTCATCATGTTGATTGTTAACTAGCTATTTTTCTTCCTTCATTGTATTATTTTTTTATAGGCCCTGTGAGTTTTATGCTTTCAAGAGGTTCTAGTCTGGTGCATGTCAACCTTTTGTTTTAAGATTTAGAACTCCTTTTAGTATTTCTTGTAGGTCTGGTCTGGTAGTGACAAATTCCCTCAGCATTTGCTTGTCTGAAAAAGACTTTATTTCTTTTTCATTCATGAAACTTAGTTTTGCTGGATACAAAATTCTTGGCTAACGTTTATTCTGCTTAAGGAGGCTAACAATAGGACCCCAATCCCTTCTGCAGTTGTAAGGTTTCTGGAGAGAAATTCTTGTGAATAAAACAATCCATCTTTTCTTTTTAGCTTCCACCAACACTTTCTTCCAAATATCCTGAAGATGACCCAGACTACTGTGTGTGGGTCCCACCTGAAGGTAGATTGTTTTTACTTTTTTTTCCTCTAAGGTTCATTTATTTATATTTTTGAATAGGTAATATAGATTTAAGGTTCAAAATAAGAAAGTTACAAGAGTATGTAGTGGTAATTTGTACACCATGTTTGGATCCTTATTCAAACAAACAACTCTTTAAAAAAATTATTAGCCAGTCAGATAATTTTGAACACTACCTGGATATTTGACGATACTAAGAAATTGTTGATTTTTTTAAAGTGTGAATGATGTTGAGTTATGTTTTTCGGAAAAAGTCCTTGTCTTCTAGGAATATATACAGAAGTGTTTACAGATGTAATGTTATCTGGGTTTTACCAAGTCAAAAGAAAGGAAAACAATTCTGGCTGTGCCTCAGCTACTCAGTTGTTTTCCTCACAAGACAACCAATTGTTGTTAGTTTCTTATGGATACTTATATATAAAATGCTAAGTACAGAGGAGCATCTGTAGAAAAAAATTCATAAAAGTTAACCTTCTGGATCAAAGGTATAAACATTTTGAAGATAATATAAATTGCATTCTATAGAGATTGTACCAGTTTTATGCTCATACACACACCCTTAAAGCAATGTATGAGATACTTACTTCCTCATATGTTCATCACAGCTTGAGATTTCTAACATATTAGTAACTAATAGAATTTAGTTACTAGAGATGTCTACTTTTTCTATGCTAACAAATGTTAGGGTAGAAGTGAAAAGAAGGCTGTATTTTGAAATTTCATACAAAAAGTAAAATTTCTATCAAAGAATAAACCTTTTTGTCTATTTTACTTTTTGGCCTACTGATATCTGAATATCTTTTCTCTCCTGACTTTGGAAAAGTAAATAATGTATTTCTTTTTTTATATTCTGATCTAGGTCAAAGTGGAGATGGCAGAACCCATCTTAATGACAAGTATGGCTATTGATTGCTTCAGAATCCCAAAAGAAGAACTTGTGGACCATGTGACATGGAATATTTGGGATAATGTATCAAAATCAAATAGCCAGAGAAGTTTAGATGATCATTTGTAAGATCTGGTGACTGGCCTTTCCTTCTGTGTTCTTGGCTTCCTAAATTTATCTGCCCATATGATTCTCATGCATTTGATATTTATGTTTAAAAGTGTTTATATATATATGTAAAAAGGGAACCATATGTTTTGAGAATTTGTAAAGTGAGAGACATGATCCTATTAAAATCAGAAGACAAAAATGTTCATAATTTTTTTTTTTTTTTTTTTAAGAGGGTCTTACTCTGTCACCTAGGCTGGGGTACAGTGGTGCAATCCTAGCTCACTGTAGCCTTGAACTCCTGGGCTCAAGCAATCTTCCCACCTCAGCCTCCCAAGTACCTGGGACTATAGGCATGTACCACCACCACACCTGGCTAATTATTTTGTTTAAAGTTTTTGGAGAGATGAAGTCTTGTCATGTTGCCCAGGCTGGTCTTGAACTCCTGGCCTCAAGTGATCCTCCTACCTCAACCTCCCAAAGCACTGGGACCTAATTTTTTTTTCTTTTTTTCTGAGACAGGGTCTCACTCTGTTGCCTAGAGTGAGTGCAGTGGCATGATCACAGCTTACTGCAGTCCCAACTTCCCAGGCTCAAGTGATTCTCCTGCCTCAGCCTCCTGAGTAGCTGGGACTACAGGTACATGCCACTGTGCCTGGCTCATTTTTATATTTATAGAGATGGGGTCTCGCCATGTTGCCCAGGCTGGTCTCAAACTCCTGGGCTCAAGCAATCCCGCTCTCCTCAGCCTCCTAAAGTGCTAGGATTACAGGCCACTGCCTCTGGGACCTAATGTTGGGACCTTACGTTGATTAAAGGTCACAGCCTCTTTCATTATGACTTAAGGACTATGCTTTTCCTGAGCAATAGGGTGCTTCTGGTGGTTGGGTTGCAGAACTCACTGATATTGCCTCCTCAAATAACTGTTGAAATATGAGGTTATGCTATGGGTGTGATTCTGGGTGTCCCTGTCATTCTTGGTACTAAAAGTAGGTTCACAGTGGGGGCTTCCTACAACCTTCAACTATAATCGTCCTACCAGGTTTGAGAATAGACCCTGACTTATCAGGACAAAGTTAACTATGGCACCACCTTGTGCATTCAGGCACTAGTGCTGATGAAAACTCAGCCTGCTGAATGTCCAGAACTCTGACCAATCAGTCATTCCTTTTCTTGTGGAAGGGTGTAGATAAGGCCATGGAATGAAAAGCTGCATGTGTTCTGCCCATTGTGGGGCTTCTCACCTCTGCGGAGAGGGGAATAGGAAGAATTTCTCTGGGAACAGGAAGAAATGCAAGAAGATGTCTTATATCCTCCCCTCACCCTCCCCATCATTAGTGCTTCACTTCCATAGAAAGGAAAGCCCAAGAGTGAAGCAAAGTGGAGAGCATTTGGGGTAGGCTGAGGCAGACATAAGCAGCGGGGAGGAAAAATGCTGCCTGAGCTAGAGAGTGAATGAGGCTGATGCTTTCCTAAAATGGATTACACAGTATGCACGGAGGTAGGCAGGAAGCAATAATGAGCAACTTCAGTTATCCTGACAGATGTGGGAAGTCTGGTCTGCTAAAAGTGATAAGTTCTTCATCTCTCAAAAAGGAATGTTGGTATTATGAGAAACTATTATTTTGGACTTCATGTAGACCAACAAGGAAAAACTGGTTGATGATGTAAGAAATGACAGGAATTTGGGTACAGAATGACTATGCCATTTTGGATTAAAACACTGAACAAAAAAGTCTGAGCTAGATCAATGATCTTCAGAGGTGAAACTCTATTCAAACAAAATTGTATATGGGACCCTAATACTTGAACAAGTAAAAATATATCTGCTGTGGTTGAAGTGAAGGCAAAGGGATTGGAGACACACACACACACACACACACACACACACACACACACACACACACACCNGGAGACACACACACACACACACACACACACACACACACACACACACACACACACACACACACACACACCCACCCCACCCCACCCCACTCCTCCCCCTACCCTCACAATGACCCTGAGGAATTGTAGGCAGATGTCTTAAATTCTTCAAGTCTCAGTTCTGTCATCTGTGAAGCAGGGACAGTAATGCTTCCTGCTCTTGGAACCTCAGATTGTTCTAAGGATCAAATGAGATAATGTAGGTGAATATAATTTACAGGGTTTTATAGATGTTAATAGTTGTTATTACAAAGGGGGAATAGATCCTAACATCTGGGCCTAACTTTCCTCATCAGTGAAAGAGGAGATAGGATTAGATCAGTGATTCTCAACTGTGGCTACATATTAGAATCACCTGGAGAAATGTAAAATTTTTTAATTGCAATATTTGCTTCCCACCTCAGACAGATTTAATCAGAATCTCTGAGGTGATCCTTTTTTTTTTTTTCTTGAGGCAGAGTCTCGCTCTGTCACTCAGGCTGGAATACAGTGGTGTTATCACGGCTCACAGCAGCCTCTGCCTCCTGTCCTCAAGCTATCCTCCCACCTTACCCTCTCAAATAACTGGGACTACAGGTACATGCCACCATGCCCAGCTAATTTTTATATTTTTTTATAGAGATGAGGTTTCACTGTGTTGCCCAGGTGGTCTCAAACTCCTGGGCTCAAGCAGTCTGCCCACCTCAGCCTCCCAAAGTGCTGGGATGACAGGCGTGAGCCACCACATCTGGCGAGGTGATCCCTTTCACAAGTACTCCAGGTGACTCTAATGTGGAGCCCATGGTGGGAAACCTCTAGAGCACTGTTTTCTATAACAATCCTTTTCTGTTTAGGGTCAGATATTTTAGGCTTTGCAAGCCATATAGTCTGGTGTAACACTCAACTCTACTGCTTTATGCAGACAGCATTGGCAATACACAAATGAATGAGTGTGACTGTGTTCCATTAAGTGTTTGTTTATCAAAACAAATGGCAGGCTGGATTTGGCCCACAGACTGTAGATGGCCAACCCCTGCTCTACATTAATTCATCTTTAAGGTCTTACCTGGCTAAAAATTTTCTTTATGACATCTTTTGAAAATGTATATCTCAGTTCATGGATATTTGAAAGTTTCTATTCGAAGGCTAATTATCTCTGAACTATATGGGTTACAGTTTTATGGGTACCAGATTTCAAAGTAATCCTGTCTCCTTTTCTCAGAAACAAAAGGTTATTAGTCATGAAATAAAATATGCTGTTACAGCAGGAACACAAAGAGTTAACTGTAAGCAAGCTGTCCCTGGTCTGCCGTCCTGGCCTCCCTGCGAGTTCTGTATTATATCTGCCTCTATATTTAAAGAGCAATGGGAAGCCATTGGATTGTTAGTGATGGTGAAATGATTGGGTTTGGATTTTTTTTTTTCTTGAGCCAGAGTCTCACGCTGGTTGCCCAGGCTGGAGTACAGTGGCACGATCTCGGCTCATTGCAACCTCCACCTCCCAGGTTCAAGCGATTCTCCTGCCTCAGCCTCCTGAGAAGCTGAGATTACAGGTGCCCGCCACCACGTCTGGCTAATTTTTATATTTTTAGTAGAGACGGGGTTTCACCATGTTGGCGAGGCTGATCTTGAACTCCTGACCTTGTGATCTGCCCGCCTCGGCCTCCCAAAGTGCTGGTATTACAGGCATGAGCCACCATGCCTGACCAGGTTTGGATTTTTAAAAGAAGACTCAAGCTACAGTGTGGAAGAAGGATGGAAGAAGGCAGGAGGATGCAGGAAAAACAAGTTAGAAGTCTGCAGAAGTCCAAGTGAAAGATCATGGTGGACTAAATTAAGTGAAGACTGAGATGGAAAGAGGTAAATGGAGCCCAACAATATTTTAAAAAGTAGAATGGCTAAGACTGAGTGATGGGATTGTCTGGGGGTAAAAGGGAAGGAATTGAGCATGTGTCCCAGATTGCTGGCTTGTACATCTCAATGGGTGATAGGCCATTCATTGAGGTAAGGGGAACAAGTTGAGCTTGATGTTCCTTTGAGACACCCAAGTAAAGATGTCAAAAAAGCAGTTGGTTGGATACATACGTCTGGATCTCAGAAGAGAGACCTGAAGAACAGTTGTGGGCGGGTAGGGTTGGATGGCAGGTACTAGTAGGTGAGGTTAAAGACTAGGTGACAGGAGTTTTGAAAGCAGACTTCAGTCTTGGACAGCTGGATCTCCCTATCTTTGGTACAAGGAACAAAACTTTTCCTGGGTATGGGTACTCATTTGTTGGGGGAAAAAGTGAAATATGTGTATCAGAGTAAGCAGCGTTTTGAACAGAAAAAGTCAGGCATATGTATTTAACATTAAAACAAGTCTCTGTCCACTTTAAAAATTTTCTTTTTTTGAAAAAGAGTCTCACTCTGTCGCCCAGGCTGGAGTGTAGTGGCACAGTCTCGGCTCACTGCAACCTCCGCCTCCCGGCTTCAAGTGATTCTCCTGCCTCAGAGTCCTGAGTAGCTGGGATTACAGGTGCGCACCACCACACCCAGATAATTTTTTATATTTTTAGTAGAAACAGGGTTTTACCATGTTGGCCAAGCTGGTCTCAAACTCCTGACCTCAAGTGATCCTCCTGCCTTGGCTTCCCAAAATGCTGGGATTTCAGGCGTGAGCCACTGCGCCCAGCCACTTTAAGAATTTTCAAGGGACCTAAAAACACGTCTAGAAAGCCAAAACTTTATTAACTATTTTGTATTTAAAATTTCCAATAGTAATAATAATAGGTAAGGCCAAATGTGGTGGCTCACACCTGTAATCTCAACACTTTGGGAGGCTGAGGTGGGAGGATCCCTTGAGCTAGGAGTTTGACACCTGCCTGGATAATACAGTGGGACCCCATCTCTACTAAGAAAAAGGAAAAATAGGCCAGGTGCAGTGGCTCACACCTGTAATCCCAGCACTTTGGGAGGCCGAGGCCGGCAGATCACCTGAGATTAGGAGTTCAAGACCAGCCTGGCCAACATGGTGAAACCCCATCTCTACTAAAAATACAAAAATTAGCCAGATGTGGTGGTAGGTGCCTGTAATCCCAGCTACTCGGGAGGCCAAGGCAGGAGAATTGCTTGAACCTGGGAGGCGGAGGTTGCAGTGAGCCAAGATTGCACCATTGCACTCCAGCCTGGGGGACAAGAGCAAGACTTTGTCTCAAAAAAAAAAAAAGAAAAAAAAATAGGCTGGATACGATGGCTCATGCCTGTAATCCTAGCACTTTGGCAGGCCAAGGCGGGTGGATCACCTGAGGTCAGGAGTTCCGAGACCAGGCTGGTCAACATGGCAAAACCCCGTCTCTACTAAAAATACAAAAATTAGTCGGGCATGGTGGCAGGCACCTATAGTCCCAGCTACTCAGGAGGCTGAGGCAGGAGAATCACTTGAACCCAGGGGGCAGAGGTTGCAGTGAGCCAAGATTGCGCCACTGCACTCCAGCCTGGGCGACAGAGCGAGACTCCGACTAAAATAGTAATAATAATAATAATAATAATAGCTAAGATTTATTTAATGCCCTCAATGTGCCAGGCACTATGCTAACTGCTTTGTATGGATTCTCATTTAATCTTCCAAATTGTTCAGTGAGGTAGGTACTATTACTTCCTTCAGTTATACAGCTGAGGAAACTGAAGACTTGAAAGTTAAAACACCCCGGTTTAAGGCCACTTAGTCAATGAATTGGACTGGAGCACAAGCAATCCAGTTTCTGAGTCTAACTTTTAACCCCCAGTATATTGCTTTAATTTTTAAAAATAGACTTTTTAAGAGCAAGTTTAGATTTACAGCAAAATTGAACAAAAAGTGTAATACAAGGAGTTCCCATTTACCCGCCCCCCCACCCCCCCCACACACAGTCTCTTGTACTAGCAAAGTCCTGTACCAGAGTGGTACATTTTTTACAATTAAACCTGAATTGACATGTTATCAAACAAACTACAGTTTACATTAGGATTTACTCTTAATGTACATTCTGTGGGTTTTGATAAATATATAATGACATGTATTCACCAGTATAGTATCATACAGAGCAGTCTCACTGCCCTAAAAGTCCTGTGTGCTCTGCCTATTCATCCTCCTCTCCCCTCTCAGCCCTAGGAGCCACTGATCTTTTTATTGTTTCCATAGTTTTATATTTTCCAGAATGTCATAATGTCATATGGTTGGATATTGCCTTTTTTTTTTTTTTTTTTTTTTTGGAGACAAGGTCTTGCTTTGTTGCCCAGGCTGGAATGTAGTGGCACCATCGTAGCTCACTGCAGCCTCGAATTCATGGGCTCAAGGGATCCTTCCACCTCAGGTTCCCAAGTAGCTGGGACTACAGACGTAAATCACCATGCCCAGCTAAGTTTTAAATTTTTTGTATGGATGGGGGTCTCACTATGTTGCCCAGGCTGGTCTTGAACTCCTAGCCTTAGGGATCCTCCCCTGCCTTGGCCTCCAAAAGTGCTGGGATTACAAGCATGAGCCACCTCACCTAGCCTAACTTTTTATTACTAAAACTCTTTTATTTCTAAAATTAAGGATATTTTGAGAGGAGGAAAATATTTAAAGCAGTATAGTAATTTTAAAGATATTTAGAGAAAAGGGAAAAAATGAAGCATGGGTAAAAAAAATTAAATGCCGGCTGGGTGTTGTGGCTCATGCCTGTAATCCCAACACTTTGAGAGGCCGAGGCAAGATGATTGCTTGAAGCTAGGAGTTCAAGACCAGCCTGGGCAACATAGTGAGACCCCATCTCTACAAAAAATTAAAAAATTAACTGGGTGTAGTGGTAGCACCTGTAGTCCCAGCTACTTGGGAAGCTGAGGTGGGAGGATCGCTTGAGCCTCGGAAGTTGAGGCTGCAGTGAGCCATGATCATGTCACTACACCTAGCCTGGAAGACAGAACAAGCCCCTGTCTCAAAAGCAAATAAAAATAAAAAAATTAAATGCCTAAGCATCTCAGCATCACCATAACATGACCACTATTATGATTCTGTTTATTTCAGTTGGGCATTGAGAGTTCATTGTATTGTGCAGGAAAGAACACTGTTCTACCAAGACTAGATGGAGTTGGCCCTTTCGGGAAAGATGACACAATTCCCAACAAACATTGAAGCCGTTAGCCACAGCCTGAGGATCTGTTGCTTTACCACTGAAATGCTGCCACCTCCCAGATAGGGTGTGACAAGTGGCCAGCAGCTGTGGATGGCTTCCTGAGAGAGTGGGAGCCAGAGGGAAGCCCGCCAGCCCTGTGGCAATCAAAAGCCAGAATCAAAGCCTCTGTGGGGGAGGGGGAGCCGCGTTCCCATACAGGGTTTGGTCCAACCAGATTCTTGACTGCTGGGAAATGACAAAACTCTTTGACCTTTGAGGAGTGGGTCCAGCATCAAACTGGTATAGTCTTCTTGTGACAGGCCACTCTGATTCTGAGATTCCTCACTTGATGTGGGCATTGAGAACAATTTTCAGGATTTCACTGCTGGTCTCTGAGAAGACTTTGCCCTGCTTTGGTTTTAGAGGTTTGGCACATCATAGTCCAGGGTGGAACCAAGACTTCTATTCAGTAGGATTCTGGAAATCTGCCCCCACCACCACCATAGGACCTGGCATTGATGAGGCAGGTTGGAGGGCTCAGCATGTGACTGTAGTGTTTCCCATCAAGGGTACCTCTGCCTTCTGTATTCCCCTAGCCCATTTTAATTTCTCCATGTGGAGATTTTAGGATCTATGCCTTTGCATTGCCCACCGCCCTAATCTAAGCTCCCTTCACCTCATGACTCCACAGGTCTCCCTCTCATCTCTGCCGTATCAGTTCTCCTCCACATATGTCAAATACATCCCTGAGCAGGGTCCCTTGCTCTGAAATCTCAAAAGGTTTTCCAATGTCCAAAGCGTGAGGGTCCAAATTCCTTTGAGGCTTTAAAAGCCTTATCATAGGGTTCCTGTGCTTTTTGATCATCATGACCCCACACCTGCCCTTGTCTCTCCCTTTCTGCCACCCAACAAGGCATACCTGCTACTCTAGAAATAACAGGTTATTGCCCCAAACACACCTTTGCTTTTTCCTCTCCCTATATTTTCTATCAAGCCTTTCTGCATAGGCCTCAGTTTCCTTATCTATTAAATAGAGAAAATAATACCCACCCAACAGTATTGTTGCAGAGATTAAGTAACAAATATAAACTTTTAGTCATGTGCAACACATAATCACCTCCCCCCACCCCATGTAGTTATTATGAGTATCATTGTTGTCTTCCTTGCTCATGTCTGGTAAGTAAGGTACTACTTTTTTTTTTTTTAAGACTTTATTTTTCAGAGCAGTTTTAGGTTCACAGCAAAATTGAGCAAAAGATACAGAGATTTTCCATTGTCCCCAGTCCTCTCATACACAGCCTTCTCCACTATCAACATTCCCCACCAGAGTGGTAAATTTGTTATAAATGATGAACTTATATTGATACATCGATATCACCCAAAGTCCACAGTTAACATTAGGGCTCACTCTTGGTATTGTACATTCTCTGGGTTTGGAGAAATGTATAATGTCACGTATCCATTACAGTATACAGACAAAGATGGTTTCATAGCCCTAAAAATCTTTCTCTGTGCTCCGCCCATTCCTCCCTCCCTTCCCCAGGCCCGACTCATTTTTAACCCAGTTTGCCTCGAACTACCTTCAGGAAGTCTCCCTGATTGCGGCGGCTATCACTAATCCCTCCTTCCCCACTAGTGCTGTAGCACTTTATTTCTACTTCTATTATAGCCCTTATTCCAACGACTTGATATTCATTACTGATATGTGTGTTTGGGTTACTTACGCTTGTCACTTATGTGTTCTTGAGGACAGGAACTACATATCTTGTACTCCATCCATGGCAAGTAGCAGTTCACAAATTGGTGCTCAGTTAGTTAACTGATGGTTTCAATGGGTGGAGGGCTGAAGGGCAGGTCTTAGCCCCAGCCTTTCCTATCCTTCGGTTTTTCTGTCAGAGAAGGGATACCTTCCAGCCACCTTCAGTTTCAGGACCTTGCTTCAGACAAGCTGGACAATCTAGGAACTGACCATTTCAGCAAGTTTAATCCAGACAGAGGGCTGGATTTAATGTCCTACTTGGGGCAAAACCAGGCAGGAACTACTTCCCATCAAGGAGCTCTGCACTCCAGCAGCTGGTTTTAATTTGGCTCGTCCAGGGCTAGGTGCATTCAGCTGGGGTCGGTTGGGTTTCCTCAGGTCTGCGTTTGTCACGCACACCCCGTCGGAAGTTAATGCAACCATGGCAGGGAGTGACCACAAGAGGGCAGTATAGACCCATTACAATGCGGTCAACTTGCGCACGGGACTGAAAGAAGATTAAGGTTTCAAAGCAGAAGAAAGAGTAAGAATCAGAAAAAAGGGAGGATTGTGAAAGAGTTAGGAGCAGCAAGCTGGTTTCGCTCACCGACATTCCTGGGCCCAAGACCTGGCAGCAGCAAGTTAGCCAGGGACACTGGTCAGGCCCAAATGGTGCTCCCAACTCTCCTCCCAAATTCTTTTCCAGTGCTTAGTTTCACCTAGAGAAAGTCGCTCTCCATTTATAATGCCAATATTCTATGGAGGACTTTGGGCATTGCCTATTTATTCCTTACACACTGTATTGCAGCTTTACAGTTTACAGAGGATTTTTTCACACCTGTTAAAAAAAACTGAATCCCCTATTAAACTTAAAAGGTAAAAAGGGATGTTAATTACCTCTGTTTAAAGAAACTGAGGCGTTCAGCATGGTGACTCATTCACGCCTGTAATCGCAGCATTTTGGGAGGCTGAGGTGGGTGGATCGCCTGAGGTCAGGAGTTCGATACCAGCCTGGCCAATATGGTGAAACATCGTCTCTACTAAAAATACAAAAATGAGCCAGGTGTGGTGGCCCCTGCCTGTAGTCCCAGCTACTCAGGCTGAGGCAGGAGAATCGCTTGAACCCAGGAAGCAGAGGTTGCAGTGAGCCCAGATTGCATCACTGCACTCCAGCCTGGGCATTGCAGTGAGTCTCCGTCTCAAAAAAAAGAAAAAAAGAAACCGAGGCTAGACACATGAAGTGACTTGCTCAAAGGCACACCGAGTTTGTGGTGGAACCAAATCCACATGTGAGTTTCTTTCATTTATGTTTCTTTGCTTATTCCTTCTAGTTTTCAATTGTTTATGTTTGTAAGCTTAGTGAGTTTTTAAGAGCAAGGACCGTATCTGATTCCTCTTGATATCCCTGAAAGGTGCCCCTTAATCTTTAGGGCTATGGCTGGGTGTGTTGTATAACACCTTTTCCAGAGTTAGAGTCCATGATCTATCTCTTATCCTCCATGAATAATTCTGTGATTTTCAGGCACAGCCCTAACAAAGACAGTGGTGTCTATGAGTGATCCTACTGGCTGAGCATTTCAACAAGGGCAGCCACTTGGCTGTGTCCTTCGTAATACAGGGAGGGTGTGAGACAGTTTTCCAAAGTGTGCATGAGTGTCCCTGGTGTCACGAGAGTCGACTTTAGGGGATGAGGATGAAAATGTTTAATTTTAGTAGCTACACATATAAATACATATAAACAGTATAAATGTAATGTGTCACATTACATATACTAAAATATATATGTATAAATATATACACACATATGTATTGTAGCTTAGAATGAAGTTAACTTTTTTATTTTAACAGATTTTAGGGTACAGGTAAGTTTTTGGTTACATGGGTAAATTCTTTTTTTTTTTTTAATAGAGATGGGGTCTCGATATGTTGCCCAAGCTGGCCTTGAACTCCTAGGCTTGAGAACCGCCCCCCTTAGCCTCCCAAAGGGCTGGGATTACAGGTGTGAGCCACCATACCCATCCCGTGGATAAGTTCTTTAGTGGTGATTTCTAAAGAGATTTCAGTGTACCCATCACCTGAGCAGTGTACAATGTACCCAATACGTAGTATTTTATCCTTCACCATCCTCCCAGCCTTCCCCAGTCAAGTCCCCAAAATCCATTATAGAATTCATGCCTTTGCATCCTCATGGCTTAGCTCCTACTTATAAGTGAGAACATATAATGTTTGGTTTTCCATTCCTGAGTTACTTAACTTAGAATAATGGCCAGAATGGGGTTAACTTTTAAATTGTGTTTATTTAAGAAAAATATTACGTAAATAATAGTATGGTGGTATGCAACAAGGCAGAAAGCCTGAAGCAGGTATACCAATGACAAGTTCAAGGAATTGTGGTGAGGTGGGAAAATGTAACAAAACTCATTAGTCACAAAACTCACTTCAAGTCTGGCTCTGTCACACTTAAGCCATGTAACCCTGATTAAACTGCTGACCTTAAATGAGCCTGTTTCCTCATCTGTGAAGTTGAAAAAGAACACCTACCCTCCTAAAGTCACATTAAAATACGTAGAAGCATGCTGAAGCCCGGGACACACCGTGCAAATAGCCCGTGGGGCTGATATCCCAATTTCCTCTTTTACCAAAGTCCATCCAGGGCTTCCTCTCCACCACTCCAGACAGTGCCTCCCAAGTGGCCCCTAGTTCCCAGGATCCCAAGGACCGAGTTCTGTTTAGTTTGTTGTCCACACCTGGGCCTGCCATTCTGAGGGTGGGAGGCGGGAGGGGCTGGAGAAATCCTGGAATCAGTCTGGGAACAAGTCCCAACACATGTCACTGTTTGCTTTGTCATCCTGATTCAATGACCTCATACAAGGAAGGGAGGGAGCAGAAGGAGCTGTTCCCTTCCAGATACCTAAGGAGGCTTCTGACATCTACTGTTTTCCTTGGCACGAGAAGAGCAGGAGCTGGGCTGTGATTTTTAAGGTCTGAGCTAATCTTGGAAGTGGTGAACAGCACCTCCCACAGCTGGCCAGACTGCTGCTTGGGGAACTGCCTTGAGCAAAGGGGCAGAGGGAGCTGGAATGGGCATCAGAACCCAGGCTGCTGCCCCTGCTCCTTGAAAGGGTTTCAGAACACACTGCCCTATCCATCCCCAGGATCTCACCAATCTTAGTTCTAATAATGCTAAGAATGAGCATGTCACCCAGTTAGAGAGAAAAAGTCTGAGGCTAGGACAGCTTTTTTTTTTTTTTTTTTTTTTTTTGAGAGTCTCACTCTGTTGCCCAGGCTTGAGTGCAGTGGAGTGATTTTTTACTTACTGCAATCTCCACCTCCTGGTTCAAGTGATTCTCATGCCTCAGCCTCCCAAGTAGCTGGGATTGCAGGTGCCCGCCACCATGTCTGACTAATTTTTGTATTTTTAGTAGAGATGCGGTTTCACCATGTTGGCCAAGCTGGTCTTAAACTCCCGACCTCAGGTGATCTGCCTGCCTCGGCCTCCCAAAGTGCTGGGATTATAGGTGTGAGCCACCGCACCTGGCCTAGGGCAACTCTTGAATGGATTCTTAGCCTGGCCCCTCATGGGACACTCAACTGGGGTTGACAGAGGCTTCATTGACCCCAGGGCCAGAGAATGTAATCGTCCTCACGCACTCATACATTTAATGCATATATTTTTTGAGCACCTACTATGTACCAGGCCTTTTGGGGAAATGAGGCAGCCATATTGTATCAAAAGGCTAGACAGGACCTTTGAGTCACCTTTTTACCAGCAGGAGTCCTTCTGTCATCCTTATCCCACTCCCTCTACCATCCTGGACATAATTAAGATTTAAACAAATTATTTTGTTGGCCAAAAAAATTGAATTTAGTAACTATTCATTTCCAAGTTTTTGGTAATCACATATTTACATATCTGCAAATAAATTCTGATCAAATAACACAAGATAATAGCTAATATTAGTACACTGAGTTAATATCCAGTCAGAAAAAAGCAAAGAAATTCAGCGTTTTAGCTATCCTGTTTATTCTGGTTGGGCTTTTTTAAATTTAAAAAGTAGCTGGCCGACTACATGGGGAATCAGTTCAAGGTTTTAGAAGCGGTGACATAACCGCTGGGTTTTGAAGGAGAAGAGTTCACAAGCAGAGCGAGAGGATGTTACAGGCAGAGGAGGCAGAATGGTCCAGGTGCTAGTCCTGATACCTCCATCCCCAGGTTGATCAACTGAATCAAGCTGTGGCTTGAACTCAATGGGTAGGAGCCAGAGTTTGGAATGGAACTCATGATGGTGGAGGTGAGAACCAGAAAGTGTATAGTTGAATGTTCTAGTCTTTCCATATCATAGTCCTAGAGAAATCGAGGCAGGGAATCCCACTGAAGTCCTCTTGGTTCCCAAGGCAGGAGGAGAAAAGAACACAGCAAAGGATAAACCAAAATTCTGCCCCAGAACTGGCCTGGAACCTGTCTCCCACCCTGGCTGCCCCGCCCTTCAGCTCCAAGAACAAACCATTTATTTTCTATGATTTTTAAAAATTGGCTCATCTCATAAATGTTCCAGAGTCGGAACAAGCTGTGCCATGGCGAAACAAAAACCGCTGAACAAATAAACAAGGCAGGCTGTGAGGCTGGGGAAAGCACTGGACGCGGGCCCCCAACCAGGTCCATGGGTTTCGGCAAGTCTGTTCAGTCTGGGCCTCTGTTTCTTCCTCTCTAATCGGAGGGGTGGGATAATGGGAGTTTTGGAGTCTCTTCCAGTTCTGTGACCGAAACAAGTTGCACAGAGAGGGGAAGAATGCAAAGCTGCCAGTTCAGAAGCCTCCTTCCCTCCCACTGCATGGTGAGGCTAAGAGCTGGGAGCAGGGTGCATCTCCTAGGCAAAAATTGAAACCAGACGTCAGCCATTTGCTTGTTCACTCATCCAACACTGGGTATCCAGTGCTGGGTGCTCTGCTGCCCCTTCCCTCAAGGAGCACACATGGAGTTATGAGGTGGTCTAGCAGAGGAGAGAAGGGACAGACAGTTCCTTGCATGCACCGAGGCCCTGCCCACCCCGGGGCCTTTGTTCCTGCTATTCCACCACCTAGATTGTCAACCTCTCCCTCCTTCTTGTTCTTCAGGGCCAGCTTAAATGTTATTTCCTTGGAAGGCTTTCCCTGAGCACCCTGTATAGGGCGGGCCCGCCCCCCCCATCTCTCCCATCTCTACTGCCACACTCCATTCCCCCCACAGAATTTATACTGTTTGGAATTATGCCTGCCTGCTTATTTAGTCATTTATTTTCCATCTTCTGACTAGAAGATAAGCTACGTGAGAGTAAGAATTCTGTTTGTATTTATCACTTCTGGGCAATTAGCAGCATATACTTGGAGAGTATGTGAATAATTTTTTGGCAGGTGCCAGGGTTTCTACATAGACTACCTCATTTAAGTCCCCTTTTAACATCCCTAAGAGAGAGACATTGTATTACTATCTTCCTTTTAGGGTGAGGAGACAGAAGCCTAGGGATGAAATATCTTGCAGTTGGGAGCCTGGATTTGAACCTGTGTCTAAGTCAGGGCTCTTTCTACTTCGCCATGGTGTGGGGGCAGAGGACACCGGGCTCTGGGCATGGCGCCTTGGCTCTTTTTTTCTTTTTTAACTTTTTCTTTGAAATAATTTTAATTTACTGAAAAACTGCAAGGCTGGTGCATAGAAATCCTTCACTCAGGTTCGCCAAATGTTAACACTTTGCTACATTTTAATATTCTGAGTGTGTACATACCTGTTTTTACTTATTTTCTTTTTTTGAACCATTTGAGAGTAAGCTGCAGACACTATACCTTTTACCCTTAAATACTTTCTCAAGAACACAGACATTCTATTACATAATCAGGGAATTTAACATCGATATAATACTTATTTTATTTTATTTTATTTTATTTTTGGAGACAGGGTCTTGCTCTGTCACCCAGGCAGGAGTGCAGTAGTGTGATCATAGCTCACCGTGGCCTCAAACTCCTCCTGGGCAATCAAGCAATTCTCCTGCCTCAGCCTCCTGAGTAGCTGGGACTATAAGTGCACACCACCGTGCCCGGCTAATTCTTAAATTTTTTTTGTAGAGACAGGGTCATGCTCTGTTGCCCAGGCTGGTCTCAAACTCCTGGCTTCAAGCAATCCACCCACCTTGACCTCCCAAAGTGCTGGGATTACAGGCATGAGCGCCATTTAAAACTATTATTTAATATATACTTAATATTAAAATTTATCCAATTCTTCAAATAATGCCCTTAATAGAGATTTTTTTCTCGCCCAGAATCCAATCCAGATCATACATTCCACGTAGTCATTGTCTCTCTTTAATTTTTACTTTAGAAGAGTTCTCAGGCCTTCTTTGTCTTTCATGACATTGATATTTTTCGAGAGTATAGGCCAGTTGTTTTATAGAATGCCCCTCAATTTGGGCTAGTCTGATGTGTGCTTATAATTAGACCCAGGTTAGGCATCTGCTGGCAGGAATCTCACAGAAGTGGTGCTGGGGCCTCAGTACATCCTATCAGGAGCCACGTGATGTCTGTTTGTCCCAGGCCTGGTGATGTGAACTCTGATCTCGTGGTTAAGAAGATATTTGCCAAGTTTCTCCACGGAAAAGTTATTATTTTTTCCTTTTATAATTAATAAGTAATGGGGGGGATATTTACGTCTGTGACTACCTTGTCCTTATCAAACTTGCATCCTTTAATGATTCTTGACTGAATCAATTATTACTATGACAGTTGCAAAATAGAGCTTTTGTTTTGTTTTGTTTTTAGAGAGAGAGAGGACCTCACGTTGTTGCTCAGGCTGGAGTGGCGCGATCATAGCTCACTGTAACCTCAAAAGGCCTGGGCCCAGATGATCCTCCCGCCTCATCCTCCCAAAGTGCTGGGATTAGAGGTGTAAGCCACCACACCTGGCCCTAAATCAAGACCTTGGTTCTGGTTTTCAGTCTGGTGTCTCTATTGCAAGATGATAGGGTGGAATGGAAGGGCAGATGGAGCAGGAGATCTAATTAGGCACACAGTGTGTTTCTCAAATGGCTATTGAGGTGGAAGGTGACTGCTGCTGACTTTCTGACCTTATTTACTAAGTAAAACTCTGGAGAATCAGATGGGATTTTACATGATAAAAGGTATCAATTCCTAATGGAATGATTTCCATTTACCTACCCAGCACTTACTAAATCTCAAACATCACATCAGCCATTTAGTGTACATGATTTTACTTAGTCCTCATAACAACTCTATGAGAGCATATTGTCTCCAATTTACAGATGAGGAAACTAAGACTCAGCAAGGTTAAGGCACGTGCCTAAAGTCGCACAGCTGGGAAGTGTAAGACTCGATTCAAATCAAGATCTGCTGGGTTCCAGAGTGCTCGCTGTTTTCAGTGGGAAGGAGCTCTGGGTGGCAGTCAGCCTTGATACACATTCCAGGTAATGCCAGTTTTCAACTATTCCTCATCTTAGAAATGAGGTATGTTCCAAAAGTGGATGTCAAACCTGGGTGTCCAAGTCTTGCAAAAGACTGGTGAGGTCCTCAGTATAGTTATCTGTGGCACCAGCCAGGTGGTCCTTACAGATAACTCTGCTCTGTGAGCAGCGCCATGGCTGGGAGAGCCTCTTGGGTTACTCCGCTGTTGACGCCTTCAGCTCAGGTGGCAGAGCCATCCCCAGACAGTGACTCATCAGTTCCCCTTACCCAGTGTTGCTACATCTCCTGTGCTTAGAAAGGCAGGAAACTGAACTCTGGTATTTTAGAAAGCCTCTCAACAATAACCTTGATTAAAAGGGGATTTTCCAGTTAACCCTGGAGAATTTCAGTTAACCAAAGACTTATTGTATTCTAGTTCTCTGAAATGTAGTAATCCACATACAGTGTGTATTTATGGTAATTCTCATTCATCAGACAATTCAATTAAACAGGATTTCCCCACCATTTAGAATAAGCCACAGAACCACAGAATTACCAAGTTTTTTAAAAAGGCCTTGGGGATCATTTAATGGGATCCTTCATTGTACAGATGAGGAAACTGAGGTCCCAGAGAAGGGATATAACTTATTGAAGATTATTTAGCTCATTACTGGTATAACCAGAACTAGAAACTCCCAATCCAAAGCGCTTTCTGTCACCTAAGAGTTATCACAAAGCAGGAAATCTTTATATCCAGGGTTACCTGCAGGCTAAACTTAGCCTGCAGTGGTATTTTGTTTGGTTTGCACAGTATTTTAGAAGTTGGCAATTTTAATCTAAAATCCAAATTTGGTATTTCTTAAAAAAAAAAAAAAAAGGAAACTCTGGACACACTGGGCCTGATATCAATAAAGGGGGCCTAAGTAGTAACAAATCCTCTAGACTGGGGACCTGGAGTCTAGATGCCATGTCCTGCCACTCCCTATCACTAAGCACCTGCCCTGCCTCACCCATGTCACGACCTGCCTGGACCCTGCAGGCACTGGAATGTGGGCTCTCTGCTTCTGGGTGAAGGGTGCTCCTTGGTTAATTTTTAAAAGGAGAGCTCAAGTGAGCCAGATTGAAAAATAGGGGAGACCATGAGGAATCAGAAGCACTTGTGTTAAGTGCCAGGCTGTAGCAACAGGGGTCCCAGCTGGCCCTGAGCAAGCTCAGATCAGGGGCTGGGAAAGACCTCTAGGAGCTTCTCATTTGGGTAAAAAATATGAAAAGTTAAATAACCATAGGAGGGATGTCACTTGGCAAGACTGGGGGAATTGGCAGAGTGAATGGAACAGGCAAGATGTGCTAACGCAGCTCAAAGGGTCTATGTTCAAAGGAAGTCTCTAATGGAGGTGGGTCTTGGTTCAGATATCAACCATTTTAGAGGATGGAGAGACTATGGGCAGAGAAAACAGCCACGGAGCTCCTGGGACCGTTGGACCTGAGGGCTAGGAATAGATGACTAGAGATGGGAAAAGGAAGGAAGAGTTGGATACCAGAGCAACACCCCAAAGGAGGCATGCACAGGGTTTGGTGCCTACATGCAGGTAGAAGAGGAAAGGAGAAGAGCCAAAGTTGATGAAAGCTTTGTGCCTGGGTGAGAATGGTAATGTACCAAACAGAAAAGGGAAACCAGCTGGGAAAGCTGCTTTGGGGGAAGATGAGGAACTCATTTTTAGATATGTTGAGTTTGAGATGACAACAGGGCTTAAGTTTAGAGTTGTCCAATGGGCAGCTGAAATTGGGACTGGGAATCAGGAGGTCAGAGCTGGTAACCTAGAGGAGACAACTGGAACCACCAAAAGCAATGAGGTTCCTCTCCCAGAGGCAGGAGGCCAGGAACAGGGAACTGAAGGCAGCATGATAAACGCTGGATAATAGGCACCCTTGAAAAAAAAAAAAAAGAAAGCCCAGGACTGGGCACGATGGCTCACACCTGTAGTCCCAGCACTTTGGGAGGCCAAGGTGGGCAGATCACTTGAGGTCAGGAGTTCGAGACCAGCCTGGCTAACATGGCAAAATCCTGTCTCTACTAAAAATGCAAAAATTAGCCGGCACTGGTGGCGCATGCACCACCTGTAATCCCAGCTACTTGGGAGGCTGAGGGGCAGCAGAATCACTTGAACATGGAAGGTGGAGGCTGCAGTGAGCTATGCCACTGCACTTCAGCCTGAGAGAGCAGGACTCCATCTTAAAAAATAATAATAATAAAATAAAGCTCAGGAAAGGAAAAGGAGCCAGCACTAGAGAAGGAGCAATCAGAGGGGCAGGAAGAGAACCAAGCTGGAGTAAAACTGCAGACATCTCCCAGGGCGGGGAGAAGGCATTAGGACAGTAACCGGAGGGTGAGCCAGAGAAAATGCAAACTCTAATAAAGACGGAGGAAGGCGAGTTTGCAGGTGGTAGTGATGGAGTCCGTGGGGTGGATGAGACTGAGGAACCCTTTTTAACACCTGTGGGAAAAGGGGCTGCGGACTGAAGAGCAGGCTGGCCTCTGAGGTTGACTGCCAAGCTAGCTGTTCTGCATCTGCCTGGGATGGTCTCTTACTGCTCACTCATTATTCGGGAGATAGGATGGCTTTTCTCACATCACTGCCTTATTTTGGAGTCAGTTTACCCATCTTTATTTTTTATTTATTTATTTTTTTGAGATAAGTCTTGCTCTGTCGCCCAGGCTGGACTGCAGTGGTGCCATCTTGGCTCACTGCAACCTCCATCTCCTGGCTTCAAGCAATTCTCATGTCTCAGCCTCCTGAGTAGCTGGTATTACCTGCATGTGCCGCCACACCTGGCTAATTTTTGTATTTTTAGTAGAGACAGGGTTTCACCATGTTGGCCAGGCTATTCTTGAACTCCTGACCTCAAGTGATCTGCCCGCCTCAGCCTCCCAAAGTGCTGGGATTACAGGTGCCCAGTCGCAGTTTACCCATCTTTAGTTTAAAAACCACAAAACTTTATTGGATGCTGCCCACCCTGAGGGGCAACAGACAAGTGTGAGTTACTCAAAAGAAGTAAATTAGGCCTTCTCCTTTGACAGGGAGGTGCATGTGAAAGGTGCCTCCCTGTGCACTGACTCACTTAGTCTTGTGAGGGAAGCTTTATTACAGTTCCCCATTGCACAGATGAAGCTGGGGCTCAGGGAGGCCAAGCGAATGAAACTACTAAGTATGTAATTGGAACCCAAGTCTCCTGGAATCCAAATGCAGTGTCCTTTCCACTACTAGATGCCTGCAGGACCCAGGTAATGAACTAGGCCAGAGACCTAAAGAGCAGGACAGCTACCAATGTGACCTCCATCTGCCCACATGGGGGTGAGATCCTTACCCATACAAAGACAGTTTTAAAAACATTGATTAAATGTAAGGAGCCTGGGGCTGGGGCAGGCTGGCTCATGCCTGTAATCCCAACACTTTGGGAGGTCAAGGAGGGCGGATAGCTTGAGGTCAGGAGTTTGAGACCAGCCTGGCCAACATGGTGAAATCCTGTCTCTACTAAAAATTTTAAAATTAGCTGGGTGTGGTGGTGGGTACCTGTAGTCCTAGCTACTTGGGAGTCTGAGGCAGGAGAATCGCTTGAACCCGGGAGGCAGAGGTTGCAGTGAGCCGAGATCGCGCCACTGCACTCCAGACTGGGCGACAGAGCAAGACTCTGTCTCAAAAAAAAAAAAAAAAAAAAAAGGTAATGAGGCCGGTAGAGGGAGAGGGGACCCAGACATAGGGAGCAGTGAGTCGGTTTGGGATGAAACTGGCAGGAGCAGGCAGATACACACAGTATTCGACCTCGGAGCTGGGCTTTTAGCCTGGGGTCCTGGCGCCACTAGGGTGTCAGGAGGTGACGGGCCTGAAGCTACAGGCAGAATCCTAGTGTCTGTGTGGGCCGAAGGCTTGCTCTGGACACTTTCATCAGATTCTCAAAGGGGCCCGTGTCCAGAAAAAAAACCGTGTTAAACCTCCGATATGGAAGCATCTGCAGTCCCCTGCCCCGATCCGGGACGCTATGGTGCAATGTATCCCCCGTCCCCGTCACTTTTTCTAAATCCTTGCCTAGAAATCCCGCGTGGCTGGACTCTTTCACCCTGCACGGGGAGAAGCCCTCCTCGGGAGCCTGTCTGGGGGCCGGCCTGGCCGAGTGGCTCCTCTAAGACGCAGGCGCGGCCGGAGGGCGCGGGGCTCGGGCAGGATCGCGCCGCCGCCGGGCCGGGAGGGGGCTGCGGGCGCGCGGCGGATGTCACGGCTTACCTCAGAGCCCAAATTAGAAGGCTGAAAAAATCACAGCAGGAAATAATGTGCTGCCTAAAATAGAAGCATCAACTGGGAGAGAGGCCGGGGAGTAGGTGGCATCTGAGGCTCCCGCCGCGTCCTCCCCAGCGGCTGCCTGACGCGGCGTCAGAGGCGCGCGGGTGGCGCCCGGCCAGAGGGGCCGAGAGGCCCGGGCGGCGCAGGGCGGTAGGAGGCTGAGAGCAGGGCACCGCCCCTCCGCCCCCTCCCCTGCTCCCCACACCCCTTCCCTCCTCCTCTCTTTCCCTCCCCTACGCCCCCCACCTCCTCCTCCCTCCCCCTGACCCGCTTCCCCTACACCTGGGCTGGTCCTCCCCCATCCACTCCTCTCCCACACCCCCTCAACTCTCCCCTCCCTCCCCCTGCCCCACTCCCCACATAACTGGGCTGCTCCTGCCCCTTCCACCCCTCCCTGCTCCCTCCCTGCCCCCTTCCCCTCCTCCCCACCCCTTTATCTCAACTTCACCCCCTTTCCTCCTACACCCCTCCCGTGTACCCACCCCACTGCCCTTAGTCCTCCTTCCTCCTCTTCCCCACGTCCCACTCTCCTTTCCACCTCCTTGTAATCCCTCTTTCTCCTCCGCCCCGCCCCCCTTTAGTCTCCCACCTCCCCTACAGCCTCCTGCCCCTGCCTCCTCACAGCCCCCTACTTACCCTACTGCCTCCCTCCTTGGGCCCCTTCCTCCCCAAAGGCCCCTCTGTTTTCTCCCATTCCAGCCCCTGACCAGGCCCTGCCCCTATGCTGGGGTCGGGCCCCACACAATAAGCTTCCTGGGAGCCCTCATTGCCTTCCTGGTCAACCTGGCCAAAGGCCCCCCCAGCAGCTGCAGCCCTGGAGGTCAGCCTCGCCCTGGCTTACCGCAGGGGCCCCTCCTCACCACCCACCTCTGTATCTTCCCCACACATTTGCCTGGTGTCTGAGAAAGGGCCCGCAGGAGGGGCGTTCCTTTCCCAGGGTCTCCCTCAGGAGGGATGAGAGGAAGCAAAATCTTGGTCTGCAAACCGGGTTGGTCCTCCCGACGGCCACATCCGCAAGGATGACCCTCAGAGGGGCTCCCCAACTGGCCGGGAGATTCGTCCAGCTGGGCGCCCTGCTACACAGCCCCGTCAAGGGCAAACAGCCATGTACTTAAATGATAAAGGGCGGCCCTTACAGAGCGTGTATATGTGCATTATTAGCTCCTTCAAGCCTCACAACTCCGTAAGCTATGCACTTTTATTATCTCCGTATTACAGATAACAAAACTGAGACACAAAAGATGAATCAGCTTGGCCGTGTTCACAGAGCCAGAGTGTGGAAAAGCCAGAATCCAGACCCAGACCCTGTCTGCAGCGTCGCGCCTCTTCTTACTCCTCACCAGCCACTGCCTCTCAGCTTAGTGCTCTTCCACCCGGCTCTTCTTTCTTAAAAGTGAGTTTCATCTTTTTTGTTTGTTTGTTTTTGTTTTTTCTGAAAGTAAGCATGAAGCATTTCAGGTGCTTGGAGATTTTCAGTTTTTAAAATTCTGATAGTCTCATTTTTACTTCTCTGGGTGTTTCCCCCGCCAGCTGTTGCTCTCCTGAAAACTGTCTCGCTCGTTTTTGCCGGTTCCCAGTGCTGTGCGTCCTCATCGCATTCGTTCGTGCTCCAGGGCCCTGCCCACACACATATGTGCTGCCCTCCTTCCCTCCTGCCTCCTGCCTCTGTGTTGCCCTGGGGCTAACAGCTAACTTGCCAAACAGAATCGTAAGGAGAGGTGTGTGGCTGATGTGGCATCACGCAGGCTTGGTTTCCTGGAGGCCGCTTGTTGTTGGGATAAGCAGTAAGAAATAGTGGCTGAGATTGTGAGTAGGGGAGTAGAGGCCTCCACAGACTAAAAGAAATGTCAGAATAAAATAATAATATAGCTAATATTCATGAATACTTACTAAATGCAAAGCTTTGTGCTAAGTATTTTCCAGGAATTATTTCAGTTAAGTGACACAATAACCCTATGACATTGATATCATCAGCATTTGACAGAAAACTCAGAGTCATGTAAGGTTTAGAGCTGAGATTCTGGTGCACTTTACCAGTATGCTCACTGCAAATGAAAAACGGTGTTATGGTTTCTGTGTTTGTCTCCAGAATGGAAATATCTTTGTCATTTGGCAAACTATGAAAGTAATAGGTGTTCATTGTGAACATGAAAACAACACAGAAGTATATATAATAAAATATACAAGTCTCTCCCATAAGCCCCCTCTTCATAGATTTTAATACATGTATACATTTTAAGATATCTGATATCATACCATCATATTCTTTAGTGGATATCCTGACATGTCAGGGCACACCTGATGATTATTTCCAGAATTCTAGCAATGGAATTGGTGGGTCAGAAGGTATAAACATTTTGGTCACATGTTGAAATGGAGAAGTTACTGTTTTATTTAAAGCCATCATATACTGTTGCCCAGGCTGGACTGCAGTGGCGTGATCTTGACTCACTGCAAACTCCCCCTCCCGGGTTCAAGCGATTCTCCTGCTTCAGCCTCCTGAGTAGCTGGAATTACAGGCGCGTGCCACCTAATTTTTATATTTTTAATAGAGACGGGGTTTCACCATGTTGGCCAGGATAGTCTCGAACTCCTGATCTCAAGCGATCTGCCCACCTTGGCCTCCCAAAGTGCTGGGATTACAGCCATGAGCCACTGTGCTCGGCCTAATTAGTACAGTCCTAAAGCAATTTGTTAACATGTACCAAGAGACTTTAAAATGTTCACACCTTTTACCCCATAGCAATTCCATTTATAGAAGTCTCTCTATCCCAGGGAAATAAATAAATGAAAACAGCAATATTTAGCATTATGATAGCCATATTTGGGCCATCACTTAAATGTCCTCCAATAAAGAAATAGTTAAGTAAGTCATGAAAAAAATTAAGAACATTTCCTTGCTGGAATATTATATAGTGATTAAAATTATGGTTATGAACTGCAAAAATGTGGTGGAAGTTCTTAGAATGTAAAGTCAAATTTAAAAAGTAATATACAAAATTGTATATATTCTATGATTACAGCTGTGTGAACAGAAATTGTAAAGAAATAGTAGCAAAATGATATCAATGGTTATGTTAGTGTATTGAGATTAATGTGGTTTTTCTTTTTCTTTTTTTTTTTTTTTTCTGAGACAGAGTCTCTCTCTGTCACCCAGGCTGGAGTGCACTGGTGCAATATTGGCTCACTACAACCTCTGCCTCCTGGGTTCAAGAGATTCAACTGCCTCAGCCTCCTGAGTAGCTTGGACTACAGGTGCTACTGTAGTCCAATAGCACGCCCAGCTAATTTTTGTATTTTTAGTAGAGACAGGGTTTCACCATGTTGGCCAGTCTGGTCTCGACCTCCTGACCTCAGGTCATCCGCCTGCCTTGGCCTCCCAGAGTGCTGGGATTACAGGCATGAGCCATGGTGCCCAGCTGGTTTTTCTTTCTTTCTTTTTTTTCTTTTTTTTCTTTTTTTTTGAGACAGAGTTTCGCTCTGTCGCCCAGGCTGGAGTGCAGTGGCAAGATCTCTGCTCACTGCAAGCTCTGCCTCCTGGGTTCTTGCCATTCTCCTGCCTCAGCCTCCCGAGTAGCTGGTATTACAGCACCCGCCACCAGGCCCAGCTAATTTTTTTGTTGTTTTAGTAGAAACGGGGTTTCACCATGTTAGCCAGGATGGTCTCGATCTCCTGACTTCGTGATCCGCCCACCTTGGCCTCCCAAAGTGCTATTATAGGCGTGAGCCACCACGCCTAGCCTGGTTTTTCTTTTTTATTCTCTAATATGGTTTGTTTGTTTTTATTTTTGAGACGGAGTCTCACTCTGTCGCCCAGGCTGGAGTACAGTGGTGTGATCTTGGCTCACTGCAACCTCCACCTCCCAGGTTCAAGTGATTCTCCTGCCTCAGCCTCCCGAGTAGCTGGGATTACAGGCGCCCGCCACCACCCCCAGCTAATTTTTTGTATTTTTAGTAGAGAGGGGAGTTCACCATATTGGCCAGGCTGGTCTCGAACTCCTGACCTTGTGATCTGCCCACCTTGGCCTCCCAAAGTGCTGGGATTACAGGTATGAGCCACCACGCCTGGCCTCCAATGTGGTTTATTTTTGTAGTAAAAATTATATTTACTTAAGAACTAGAAAATAGATGGAAATTATCAGAAGACTCTGCTTCCTTTATTCCTCTCTGGATTTGAGTTTCTACTCCTATGAAATGAAGCACTGAGCCTGGAATTAGATGACTTCTAAGTTATCCCAGTTTTGATATTGTATGTTTTCTTATATAATCAGGTGGCTCTGCTGCTGATTCAAAGCCAAAATTCAGTCTTCACATTGAAAACAGATCAGACCAGAACCTGTTCTGTGACCATTAGCTTAGGCTATTCCTACATATGTCAAAGTATCCACATTAATTGGAAGAAAACGGAAACAATGTTGTTTGAATCTGTGTAGCTGCACCTTTAGGCTTGGTGTTCCCACTGGGAAGTAGAGGCTACCAGGCTTGGGAGTCCTGGGACCAGATGTTTAGAACAGTGACTTCTTGACCCATCCCACTTTGAGGGGCTGTGTCCCTCATTCCCTCCTCTATCAGCCCGGATACTGATGGTGTGTGAGGCTCTCCCATGGCCGTGCGTTGCTCCCTCTACAGTGACAAGGCATGTTTGGAGACTATTTCCTCTGCTGGGTGGAGAGCTCTTTGAAGACAAGGACTGGGTTTTTATTCCAGTACCTGAACAGTGAATGGATGAATGAGTGTGAGCATGAAGAAAGCCTGTTACATGGGAGACTCAGTAGGATTTCACTGAACCTGTGAAGTAAGTAAGGCTAGCAGTCAGAGAAGCATGTTGTGAGGTCACTGGTCTGTAGGGGGGCGTGTGTGTATGTGTGTGGGTGTGTGTGTTTGCAGGGAAGGGGCAAGGCTGGAAGAATGCCTCTGTGCTGGCACAGCCTTCGTCAGAGCCCTGAAAGGGGCTGAGTGGGCTCTGACTCAGCTGTATGACTCATTCACTGTATTGCTGTCTCCATCCTCTGGGCACATCCTCTGGACCATTTCAGCTCAGCCTCAAGTGGAGGAGGTGAGATTTGGGCCGGCACCTCCGGATGACTCACCTGGCTAAGCTGGAAGGAAGGGGCTGAAGCCCCACCATCCTGCACCCCCTCGTAACCACCCCTGTCTCCCTAGGGGTTCTCATGCAGACACAGACCTCACAAGTAGGTTATGGCTGCTCCAGTAATGAATGACGCTCTCCATCCCAACCCAAAGCATTACCCACCAATCACGCTTCCCAGCTCAAATGCCACAGTTTCCCCAGTCCCCTCACATGGTTGTCCCCTGTGCTTCTTGTGGACCTCTGAGGTCAGCTGATAAGGAAGCTTACAAGGCTCTCCCAGACCATTGGTCATTTTATTCTTCTTCATCTCTTACAAACCTTTTTCAGTTTACAAAATAGTTTTACATCCCCTTTCTTATTTGATTCTCTCCCAGACCCTAGGAAGTCTGGGAGGAAGGCAAATATCCTCATTCTTCAGAGATGGACGTGGGAGCTCCAGTAATCCTTTCACTAGTAAAGGAAAGGAAGTGAAGGGCATTGAGGGGCCAAGGAATGCTGGGAAGGGCAGGCTGGGCAGAGACAGTGGGACAGTGGCCTGGAGGCATTTAGTGGGACAGTGGGCTGGAGAAGAGCGACAGCGCTGGCCAGTTGATGACATGACAAGAAATATGTCTGTATGAGAGCAGAAGACAGACAAGGTGTTTTGACTTTATCCCAAGACCAAGAGGAAGCCATGGAAGGGTCTTACGCAGAGGAGCGCCACGGTCAGATTGGATTTTAGAAACTCACCCCTGGGTGTGATGTGGGCAGGGAACTGGGGCAGGGCAAGCTGGGGGCCGCCTCCGTTATTCAGAGAAGAGCTGGCAGAGTCCGCCTGTGGGCAGCGGCAGAGGGGGCGGGACGAGGACAGAAAGGCTCCCAGGAGGGTGTCCAGTAGGCACATGAAAATAGGGGTCTGAGGCTGTTTCCCCTGAAGAAGTGGTGTATATTTATTCTACTGTAAAGGGGGCCGGAGTGCTAAGTGGGTTGCCATCCACTTATAGATGTGACTGGAGCCAGGCAGTGGGTGAGATGACTCAGGGAAAAGGGAGGGTCACCAGGGACGCCAACCCTTAAGAGCTAAGCAAAGGCAAGTGGAGGCCCTGCCACAACACCCCACGCAGGGGAAGGACATTTGTAATGTGAAAGCACTTCGCCACCATGACCTCCTTTGATATGGACAAGGCCCTGTGAAGGTGATAAGTGACTCACCTCACAGAGACTCAAGGGTGAAATCTAAGGGGACTGCTGTGTTCCCTTTCCTCTTTCCACCCATGCTGGGCTGCTGGGGTCACCATCTGGCAGGCAGCAGGAAGCATCCTCTTGCGAGAGTGTCCAGAACCTCCTGTGGGGTGCGGCTGCGGGCTGTGGGAAGGGGCTGGGCCCCCCGAGCCCTGGAGGGTCTGGAGGGTTTCCAGATAAAATATGGGATGCCCAGTTAAATTTGAATTTCAGATAAATTACAAATAATGTTTGGTATAAGTATATCTCAAATATTCCATGGGACATACTTATATTTTAAAAGTACTTGATGCTTATCTGAAATTCACATCTAAGTGGCACATCTGTCTTGTATTTTTATTTGCTAAATTTGGCAACCCACAAGGGGTGCCTCACTACTCCTGCACGCCAGGGCCTTGGGGATTTTCCTTTGTCTGAGACCACAGTGAGAAGCAGCCTCTGCACCCCACATTTGCCCTGGGTCCTCATGTGGGGCTCAGGATTGTGTGGGGAGACAAGCTCTGTCCCTGATGGCCTTTCAGCTTCTGTCTCAGCCCAGCAGGCGTCTAACCCGAGTTTCTATGGCCTTCCACATGCCAATGGCTCCCCACTTGGATAGATGAATAGCTGCTGCCTCTGATCACGAGACCTAAGAATGGAGGGGACCAGGGCTCCCCATCTCTAGCCAGCAGGATCTGCCAGGGTGTCATATCCAGGTCCTTTAGATAGCCCAGGAGCCTGCAGCCTTCAGTCAGCAAGAGCTTACACAGAGCAGCCTGGGCTAAGGCGTATGGAGGAAAAGGCCCCTGCTCTGCCTTGGGTCTGGGCAACGAAGGTATGGATATTTATTGTTTGTTCACTGGCCTACTGTTAGGAAACAGCAACCCCACAGCTTTGCAGAGCCTGACAAAGGCAAGGAATTGTCACGTCTGCCCTAATTTGTAGTTTTTTCTTGTTGTTGCTGTTGTTTTGAGAAGGAGTCTCACTCATTCTGTCGCCCAGGTTGGAGTGCAGTGGCGTGATCTCGGCTCACTGCAACCTCCACCTCCTGGGTTCAAGTGATTCTCCTGCCTCAGCCTCCCAAATAGCTGGCATTACAGGTGTGCACCACTGTACCCCACTAATTTTTCTATTTTTAGTAGAGATAGGGCTTCGCCATGTTGGCCAGGCTGGTCTTGAACTCCTGGCCTCAAGTGATCTACCCGCCTCAGCCTTTCAAAGTGCTGGGATTACAGGCCTGAGCCACCGTGTGCAGCTGATTTTTGTATTTTTATTTTATTTATATTATTATTATTTTGGAGATGGAGTCTCCCTCTGTTGCCCAGACTGGAGTGCAGTGGCATGATCTTAGCCGCCTTCAACCTCTGCATCCCAGGTTCCAGTGATTCTCCTGCCTCAGCCCAAGTAACTGGGATTACAGGCATCCGCCACCACGCCTGACTAATTTTTGTATTTTGGTAGAGACAGGGTTTCACCATGTTGACCAGTCTGGTCTTGAACTCCTGACCTCGAGTGATCTGCCCGCCTCTGCCTCCCAAAGTGCTGAGATTACAGGTGTGAGCCACCACACCTGGCCATCTGCCCTCATTTAATCCTCACCATATTGTTGTCAGGTGAACAGGGATGGCATTTTCAGCTGTTTCCTAACCCCTTTATGATGAGTGAACTGAGGCTGAGAGAGGTGAAGCTTTGCTTGTAGTCACATATCCTAACCCAAGTGAAGGTTGAGGCTTCAGCCCTAGCTCAGAGAAAGGTGATAAAGGATGCTGAACTCCAAGCCTGAGAGTTGTGCTCTGGATGAAGTTCCTCCACTCCCACAGTAGGGGGCGAGCCTGAAGCCTTGCTTGAAGAACCGGGATGAAAAGTTCACATTCCTGCCCTGGCCACAGGCAAAAGACAAGGCTGCTAGCTCTCACTGTGCTGCTGGGAGAGCGTCCTCACTCTACCCTGGCCCACACTTGGAGTGGGCTGTGGAGTACTAATGAGGACCTGCTGGGGCAGCAGGTCAGGGCGCTGCACATACTCTGGGTTGGGAGGAAACCTGCAATAACTGAGAAGGCAGCTCCAGAAGCTCAGGGACCTCTCAGGTCCCCGGAGGGAACCAAGGGTTTAGTGCTGGGCACGGAGTGGGTCAGCCACAGCAGAGTCTCTGTGAATGTTAAGCCAGACTTTGGAGAAGGGAGACACAGGGGTGGGTGTGACAGAGATTGCAGATGTAAAGAGTTCTATGTGTTTATTACACAAATAATTTTCTGAGCAATCCACTCTGTGCCGGACACCGTTGTAGACATCAGGGATACAGCAGTGAATAAAGCAAATATGCGCGTACAGGGGTCTCGTAGACAACTCACTTGTGAGTTGATTCTTTTGACCCCAGCCAATGTAATGCAAAATTCAGCCCCCTTAGCAGCTTCCAGAAAACGGTTTTTTCCCGCCAAACATGGCGGGGCAGAGGCTTTTACTGAAGATTTACTAGGTCATAATGAGAGTCTGCAGTGGATCCTCTTGTGCCATCCCCTCTGTGAATTTCAGGGTACATGACCCTTCTCCCAGCTCTCCTGGCCATGCAGCCATGCTGGGGGCTCACCGCCCTCCCTCCACCTCCTGCACCCAGGCTCCCTGCCTGGCTAGCCTTTCTCCAGCAGTTTTCTCACAGACATGTAGTCTTGGGAGGGGAGGCTTTTGTCCCATTCCTCTCTCACTGTTTGGCCCTGAAGGACACAGCCTCTTTCCCCAGGGCCCCTCCTTTCTGAAATGGGGATGTTGTCCCTATCCCATTCGTACTTCTTAGAATCATTCCAGGGTGAGATGAGCTCATATGTGAGAAGGGTTACACTCAGAACTCTCTAGCACCTTGGGTCGTGGCAACTGGAGACAGCATCTTGCTCTGAACCAGGCCCCAGCGTCCTACAAATGGGGGGCCTGGCGTCGTTATGGGAGTAAATATTGAACTGCTCTCCTTTTATTTTGGATTGGGTATAATGTAGCACACTGTTCTCACTCTTTTATTAATAAAATAAAACAATAAACACATACCATCAAAAGAACACTGACAGCCTGTGTTTATGTGTTTATGTTGTGTCTGTGTTTGAGAAGCTGCAACTGCTATGTCGATTTTTAACAAAATGAGTTTTCCCTCAGTGCTGGGGGGTATGATAATTCAAAACAAAAAGGGAGGGCAGATTCTTCCACTGTGTCTTTTAGATTTTGCTTTTTTTGCTCTTTTCCTTTTTCTTTCTTTTTTTCTTTTTCTGTCGAAACAGAAACATTGGCCTAAGGCCGAGGCACAGAAACTGAGAGTGCGTGTGTTCACTCTGGAAAGATTCCACAGGGGAATCAGGCCCATGGCCTTCCCGTCGTCTCCTGTCCCTGGGGGCTTTGTTTCCTGCTCTCCTCTGCCCTCTCTGAAAAGGACCCCACAGGTGCCTGGGGAGAGGAATGTGGGCATGAGGAAAGTAAGGAACGGGGAGGAGAGGAGAAATAGAACAGTAAGAAAGAATAATCAGCGTAAACTTTGTGATCTCAGGGCCAGGAATGAGAGAAACAATGGTCATTTATACATTTTAATCATGAGTTCAGTCTTTCGGCTGAAAGTAACAGAAACAAAATTCTAATTAGCTTGAGCCCCAAAGGCGAAGGTGTTGGCTTACATAAACTACTGTGGAGACGGGGATACAACAACTGGCTTCAAGAAGTGGACATCCTTGGGACTTCCCCCTCCCCTCTGGATGTTGGTTTTTCCACCAGCTCTCAAGGCTGCGAGGCTCTGCACCCATCCTCACAGCCCCTTGGCCAGAGAGGAAAGCAGTCTTCCATACCAGCTCCGGCTAGAGGACAGCAAACAGCAGCATACCAGTGTGCAGTCGTCACAGTTCAAAAATGTTACACTTGGTTCTTCTCCAGGACTGACGAAGGAATGGAAAACGGAGACCCTAATGCTGTGATACACTATTGCAGGGAACATAAATTGTCCCAGTCTCTTTGGAGGGAAATTTGGTAATATCTATTATAATTTGAAATGTGGTTACCGTGGATCTCATGATGCCATGTCTCAAAATCCAGACCAGTAACTCTCATATATATGCACAAGGAAACATAGGCCAGGGTGTTATTTGAAGAATTATTTGTCATGCAAAATTAGGAATACCCTAAGTGTCCATCTTTAAACCATGGTATATTTTATACTCTGAAAATCTGGAAACTATTAAAAAGAATGAAGTATGTACTGACATAAACCCCTAAAACATCTTGGTAAATGAAAAATGTAATTTGTAGTATATAGGTACATTACAGTATCACTCAAGCATAAAGCAAAACCAAAACAAAACCTTGAAGTAATAATTATATATGCTTATAACATATTTCTAAATGTATGAAAATGCATGGAAAGCCCGGGCATGGTGGCTTACGCCTGTAATCTCAGCACTTTGGGAGGCCAAGGTGGGTGGATCATAAGGTCAGGAGTTCAAGACCAGCCTGGCCAATATGGTGAAACCCCGTCTCTACTAAAAATACAAAAATTAGCCGGGCGTGGTGGCAGGTGCCTGTAATCCCAGCTACTCAGGAGGCTGAGGCAGGAGAATTGCTTGAACCAAGACCTGGCAGATGGAGGTTGCAGTGAGCCGAGATCACGCCACTGCACTCCAGCCTGGGCTACAGAGCAAGACTCTGTCTCAAAAAAAAAAAAAAAAAAAAAAGCATAGAAAAAGGTCTAAATTACCTTAGTTGTCTCTGGTGAAGCTAAGATTAGGTGTTGAGATTTAGGGAGATGATCAGGTTTGAACTTTTTCAATGATAACATATTCATGTATAATTTATGTACTTAAAATTAATTTTAAAAATTTTAAAGGAAAAAGCTATGGAAGCATTCTGATTTGTTCAACCCACATCATGTGACTCTTCCTAGACCAATCACTGAGGCCAGGAGGCTCCTAGGATTCGGTGACTGGCCCAACCTGGGTTCCACACTCATTCCTGTGAACACTGCAGCAATACACAATAATTGGCAGCTCCTTCCATAATTACAGCTGAATTGGTGAAGAAGCAGTTCCCCCCAAAGAAGGGAGGTGCTGTTCTGGGCAGACAAAACAGTAGGTCTCCTCGATAGTGCAAATGTTTGGGCCTTATCATCTTTATGGGTTTAAGTATGTGTCATCCAAGACTGAAATATTTCCTTCAATACAGTTCTATTACAATATATAGGATAAAAATTTGTTCTGTGCCAGGTGCAATGGCTCATGCTTGTAATCCAAGCACTTTGGGAGGCTGAGGTGGGTGGATCACTTAAGGCCAGGAGTTCGAGACCAGCCTAACCAACATGGTGAACCCCATCTCTACTAAAAAATACAAAAAAAATTAGCTGTGTGTGGTGAAGCATGGCTGTAATCCCAGCTACTTGGGTGGCTGAGGCACGAAAATCACTTGAACCCAGGAGGTAGAGGTTGCAGTGAGCTGAGATTGCACCACTGCACTCCAGCCTAGGTGCAGAGTGAGATTTTGTCTCAAAGAAAAAAAAAAAAAAAAAAGAAAATTTTCTGCTCATTGCCATATCCCTAGAAGCCAGGAAAGTTCTGGGTATATAGTAGATGTTCAGTGTAATAGACACTGGTCAAATGGCAACAGCACTATTATAGCCTATGACATTTTTTTGAGTTGGAATCTTGCTCTGTCACCCAGGCTGGAGTGCAATGGTGCACTCTCAGCTCACTGCTGCTTCTGCCTCCTGTGTTCAAGTGATTCTCCTGCCTCAGCCTCCTGAGTAGCTGGGATTACAGGTATGCGCCACCATGCCCGGCTAATTTTTGTATTTTTAGTAGAGACAGGGTTTTGCCATGTTGGCCAGGATGGTCTGGAACTCCTGACCTCAGGTCTCTGTTTGCCTCGGCCTCCCAAAGTGCTAGGACTACAGGCGTGAGCCACTGCATCTAGCTGCCTATTATTATTTTAATACTTATTCTGGAAACAAAGAGAACTATGACTCCTCCCTTAATGCTCTCAGCAGGGACAGAGGGGAGAAAGGAAGAGGAAGTCAGACTGACAGCTCTACATTCCTCCCAAGGCCGATGTTCAAGTCAGGTCAGGGAGTGGCCATGACACATGCCTGGACAGCTTGACAATGATCTGGCCGTGGCATGGGGTTGGGCAGGAGGAGTTGGCCCCGCCACTCTTGATTAAGCGAGGCTTCCTTCTGTGGTGTTACAGCCTCACAGGTCGCTGTGGGAGATGGGGCCATGACGGAAGAGAAGGTGGTAAAAAGGGCGGTTGCCTCAGGTGGGTGTCCTAACTCATCTGAATCCTTTCCTCTCTGCAAAGTGAGAATATTATTACTATTATTATTATCGTTATTATTATTTTGAGACAGAGTCTTGCTCTGTTGCCCAGGCTAGAGTGCAATGGTGCCGCCATAGCTCACTGCAGCCTCCGCCTCCTGGATTCAAGCGATTCTCCTGCCTCAGCCTCCTGAGTAGCTGGGAGGAATGTGCCACCATGCCTGGCTAAATTTTGTATATTTAGTAGAGATGGGGTTTCGCCATGTTGTCCAGGCTGTTCTTGAACTCCTGAACTCAGGTGATCTGCCTACGGCCTCCCAAAATGGAGGATATTATTTTTTTAAAAATCTATCCCCTATCCAGTAGTGACCATGTCTTTCTACTGTCCATTATGTCATTGATGTGGAAGCATCAGTCGAAACCTGGAGAGAGCTAACTTTTCTAAGGGAGCCCACCGTAGAGAAGGAAGAGCAGAATCCCAAGGCCTGAGCATTGGGGGTTCCCACAGCAGGGAAGGAAGGGCTTGTAAAGGGCACAGTAAAGGAGGAAGGGGTGACCTGAGGGGAAGAACAATGGGGAACTTGAGGCCAGAAAGGCCAAGGATGCAGAGGGTTCCAGGAAGGGGGCACTGGCAATGTTAACACTACTTCTATTGGATGGAGGCCTCTGGGGCTCTGGAAAGAGGATGGTTCCAGAAAACAGATGAGGCTGGAAGCCAGACTGAAAAGTGCAAAGGGGGAAACAGCTTCCAGTTCTCCCTTGAGAAATGAGAGGAGGCATTTCCCCCATGCTTGACTTCCCTGACTAGTTATCTAGCCTGCTGAGGTGAGGCCTGGGGAGACTAACTGGGAATCCCTACCATCTCTCATCTGCCTCCCCTGTACTGGCCTCTGCCTGGGGGAAAGCTGGTCTGCCTCAGTTCTCCAGGCAGAGCAGGCTTAGTCAGGAACTCCAGGCCTGGCCCCAGCCCTTGCCAGCCGTCTCCAAGAGAATGGATTCTGCTAGGTCGTGTACCCACCCCATCCCCCTACTCCTTCCAATGGGCTGAGGTCCTACCTCAAAGGGCATGAGCAGCTGAAACCGTTTTTCCCAAGCTTGGCCTTCCCAGGGAACTACATGAGCTTCCTTTAGCCAGGGCTGTACCTGCCTGGGGGCCTCTGGGTCTTGGACCATGCAGTTGTCCTCCCTGGGGGGCCTCCCCTGCCACACAGATGCCCTCAGGCCCTGTGCCGCCTCTGCTGTTGAGTTCTCAGAATCCCTCTCATCTGAGCACATTTCCTTTATAACAGAAGGGGAGAAACAGAATGGTCTTAATATAGCGCAAACATCAAAACATTATGTTTGTGTATATGTATTTCTACATGTTTTATATTTTGGGGTTGAGACTACTATAGATATACAATTTGTGTGTGTGTGTGTGTGTGTGTGTGTGTGTGTATGTGTGTATCCTAATCATCAAGTCACAAGCATTTTCCCAGATCATAAAAAAACTGGTGAAGGCATTTTAAGGACAAGAGAGACCAGTGTAGAAACCAGTGCATATTTGTAGGCCAACAGAAGGTATGAGTGGACAGGAAAAGCTCAAAGGTACTAGAGGGTGACAGAGTTCAGCCAAAAGTCCAAGTGGGGGCAGCGTCCGAATGAAGGGTATAGGGGGCTGTTAGGGCTGTAGGTATCTTTGGCAGGCAGACAGGCTGACTCCTGCTTTTACTTTCACTTCCATACCAGTTCCAGTGACCCCTGGAGACCAGGCTACATTCTTCAAGTTTGATGGATTTTCTGGTTGGAGAAGCTTGAGAATTTTAATTGCTGCAAACAAACTGATTTAGTTGCTGAACCTGGGGCTGGGTTTGGCTTGGCTGAGTCTTCCATAAGGAACAAAGGGGAATGAGAGGTGTGCACGCCTGGTAGTGACTAGAAACCCAAGCCAGACAGACCCTGGACTGAGCAGATTCAGGATACATTCTGATACCTCTCCTGTTCTCCCCCAACCCTGACCCCTTACTAGCCTTCTCGCTGGCCCACTTTAGTCCCAAAGCTGAGACCCTGCGCCAATATCCATCTCCGCCCTTTGCTGTGCTCATGACCCAGCATTTGATGAGTGTCATTCATTCATTCATTCAACAAACATTGAGCCTCTACAGTGTGCCAGATACCATGCCTTGCTGGTGTTAAAGGCATATCCTTGGCCTTGAGAAACTTCCATCTGCCCAGCATCCAGCTCAAAGGAGCCCAGAGACCACCTAAACTTTTGTCTGGATAATAGATCCCTCTGTGAACTGATGACAGCTTTGCACACCTCTGCAGAAAAATATACACATGCACAGTTGTATATTTGCATACACTTGAGGGGTGGCAGCAATCCCTTGAAGCCCATTGATGATTTAGGGATCTATGTACCCCAAGTTATAAACACTTGATTTCATTTAACCCTCTCATATTACAGATAAGGAAACTCAGGCCTACAGAGGGAAATGACTTGTCAAAGGTCATGCTGTGGGTGAGGGGCTGAGCTAGTCCTAGAAGCCAGGACCCCTGGCTCCCCAGACACTGTTCCACCAGGCCTCCCTGTGAGGGGCTGAGCTAGCCCTAGAAGCCAGGACCCCTGGCTCCCCAGATGCTGCTCCACTAGGCCTCCCTGCACCCTTATCATCTGGGAAAACCTGGCGAGGGAGCTTGTGTGCCTGGGGCCAGTTTCCTTTTCAGCTGCCAAACCTAGGGCTGCCAAGCCTAGTCCCTTCTCTACCACCCCCTGGCTTCTCTGGGACAGGGGCCAGTGGTCAGGAGCTTTCTGGACACTTGCTCTGACTCTGACCATCCCAACCCGTTCCCCTAAGACATCAAGGGAAATGTTCTAGAGGAAATAGGATGTGTTTTCCTGCAAAATCATTTGTCTCACAAGATGATTTGCATACTGGTGGGGACACAAATGTCATTCCTGCCCATTTCCTCCCTAGAGAAAAGGGTTTCCATCACAGCTTTCTCCTCAAGAGAGAAGGCCGCTGTATGTGCCCGGTCCCAGCCCTGGGGATGCCTTCCTGACAGTGGGGAGGAGGGACGAGATGTTAGTTAGGGTCTCCCCAGAAGTGGTTGGTAAGGAAGCTCCTTTCTTGACCCCTCCCCACGTCTCAGGGTTTGGCTGGAAGCTCCCCAGCTCCAGCTCTGACAACCTGCTCCTGCAAACCAGGGCTCTAGGTAAACCTTGCTCGTAGACATCCTTGGGGTTAAATTACAGAAGATTCAGCTGCTAGAAGAGAGAGTTGAGGTGATGGTAGAGGACAACAAACACTTAGTGCTTACTGTGTGCCAGACATTGCTGTAAGCATGTTATATGCACTGTAAATTAATTTAATCTTTACAGCAACCCAGAGAGATTGGTTCTATTATTTTTCCCATCGTTTGCAGGCGGAATCAAGGTTCAGAGAGGTTAAGTAACTTGCCCAAGGTCACACAGCTGGTAGTTGCACAGACAAGGGTTTGAACTCAGCCGATCTAGCTCCAACGTCTGGGAATCTAAATACTGTGTTATGAGAGGAAGCACTGGAAGGTTGGCGATCTGTTCTAACCCTTGAAGACTGCGCAGTACTCAGAAACATTGGCATGCCATTGAAGGCCCCTTAGGATCTGGTCCCAGCCATGCTGCTATTCCATCCTGCCTCCTGCTATGATCCAGTTACTGAAACAGGCCATAAACATGCCCCAGCTGGTCTGCACAGCGTTTCCTCTGCCCAAGTAGGACTTCCCCATTTCTCTGTCTGAAATGTCTCTTTACCCACTGAGAACCTCTGAAAAGCCATTTCAACATCTCAAGCTGAACTGAGCAAACCCTTCTTTTCATCAAAGTACGTTCTATCAAATTGTCCCCTGTAATTATTGGCTAATAAGTCTCTCCTACTTCTAGATTTCACTCGCTCCCAAGAGCTAGGTGACTGTCCTATTCGTGTCAGAACCCTTAGCACTAAGTTGAGCACCTGGCATGTGGTAAATAGTAAATGTCTGTCATGTACAGTGCACAAAGCAAGTTATAAAATAATATGTACAATATGCTAAACATTGTATTACATATACTGTAAATATATCACAGCCCAGAAGGGTACATGCCAAAGTGTTAACAGCAATTTTCACAGAATTTGGGGGCATAGTGATTTTTATTTCCTTGTTTGTGTATCTGCATTTTCCAAAATTTCCATAATGAACATGTATTACTTTTGTAGGGCCAGGCGCAGTGGCTTATGCCTATAATCCCAGCACTGTGGGAAGCCAAGGTAGGCAGATCACAAGGTCAGGAGATCAAGACCATCCTGGTCAACCTGGTGAAACCTCATCTCTACTAAAAATGTAAAAATTAGCTGGGTGTGGTGGTGTGTGCCTGTAGTCTCAGCTACTCGGGAGGCTGAGGCAGGAGAATCACTTGAACCCGGGAGGCGGTTGCAGTGAGCTGAGATCACGCCATTGCACTCCAGCCTGGTGACAGAGCGAGACTCTGTCTCAAAAAAAATAAATAAATAAAAAAGTATTACTTTTGTAATAACAAAAGGAAATGACAAATTATTTTAAAATTGTTTGTGTTTGTGTGTGTGTGTATTTTTAAACAGGGTCTCACTGTGTCACCCAGACTGGAGTGCAGTCATATGATCATAGCTCACTCACTGTAACCTCAAACCCCTGGGTTCAAGAGATCCTCCTATGTAGCTGAGGCTAAAGGCACACGCCACCATGCCTGGATAATTTTTCAATTTTTTTGTAGAGATGGGGGGGGGTCTCACTTTGTTGCCCAGGCCAGTCTTGAACTCCTGGCCTCCAGTGATCCTCCTGTTTCAGTCTCTCAAAGCACTCAAAGCAGTGGGCATGAGCCACTGCTCCCAGCCTTAAAATTGTTTCAAATGAACAATAATAGCTAACATTTATTAAGCACTTACCACATGAGAAAAGTTAACAGCTTCATGTGTACTATCTCTAATCCTTTGTAAGCTCTCTGTCGTAGGTACTATTGGTGTCATTACCATTTTACAGACAAGGAAACTGAGACCCAGGGCAGTCAGGTAACTAACTCAAGGTAATGCAATTGAGAAAACAATGGAGTTGAGCTTGGAGTCCAGATTGTCATGCTCCTGAACCTGTACTGCAACCTTTCCATGACCAGCCTGTAGATGGAAGGTGGGTAGATAGGTAAATTTCTCTGTTTTTAAAAAATCAACTTTTAGGCCAGGCGCAGAGGCTTACACCTGTAATCCCAGCACTTCGGGAGGCTGAGGTGGGTGGATCACCCGAGGTCAGGAGTTCAAGACCAGCCTGGCCAACATGGTGAAACCCCGTCTCTACTAAAAATACAAAAATTAGCTGGGCATGGTGGCAGACGCCTGTAATCCCAGCTACCCGGGAGTCTGAGGCAGGAGAATCGCTTGAACCTGGAAGGCAGAGGTTGCTGTGAGCCGAGATCGTGCCATTGCACTCCAGCCTGGGGGACAAGAGTGAGACTTAGTCTCAAAAAAAAAAAAAAAAAAAAAAAAAAGGTAGCTGGGCATCCTGGTGCATGCCTGTAATCCCAGATATTCAGGAGGCTAAGGCAGGAGAATCACTTGAACCAGGGAGCGGGAGGTGGCAGTGAGCTGAGATCTTGCCACTGTACTCCAGCCTGGGCAATGGAGTGAGATTCCATCTCAAAATAATAATAATAATAATAAAATAATAAACTTTTAAAACTTTGAAGTAATTTCAATCTCAGTGTATTAGTCCATTCTCATGCTTCTAATGAAGACATACCTGAGAGCAGGAAATTTATAAAGGAAAGAGGTTTAATTGACTCACAGTTCAGCATGGCTGGGGAGGCCTCAGGAAACTTATAATCATGGCGGAAGGGGAAGCAAACACGTCCTTCTTCACATGGCGGCAGCGAGAGAAGTGCCAACCAAAAGGGGGAAAAGCCCCTTATAAAACCATCAGATCTCGTGAGAACTCACTCACTATCATGAGAACAGCATGAGGGTAACCGCCCCCATGATTAAATTGCCTCCCACGGAGTCTCTCCCATGATATGTGGGGATTATGGGAACTACAATTCAAGATGAGATTTGGGTGGGGACAAACCATATCACTCAGGACAGATACAAGAATACTACAATTAATTTCTGAATATCCTTCCCCCAGTTTCAATAGTCATTAACATTTTGCCACATTTGCTTTATCAACCACTTTCTTTTTTTTGTCTGTCTACATAAATACATATTATTATAACAGCTTCGTTGAGATACAAGTCATATACCATATATGCAACCATTACCACACAGCCAATTTTAGAATATTTTCATCACCTAAAAAAGAAACTCTGGGCCAGGCGTGGTGGTGGCTTATACCTGTAATCATCCCAGCACTTTGGGAGGTCAAGGTGGGGGGAATTGTTTGAGCCCAGGAGTTCGAGACCAGCCTGGGCAACAAGGCAAGACCCTATCTTTATAAAAAATAAATTAGCCAGGTGTGGTAGCATGTGCCTTTGGTCCCATCTCCTGGGGAGGCTGAGACAGGAGGATCCCAGGAGGTTGAGGCTGCAGTGAGCTATGATTGCACCACCGCATTCCAGCCTGACAGAGTGAGACCCTATCCCAAAAACAGAAAAACAAATCAAAAAACAAAACCCTGTACCTGTTTTAGCTATCACCTCCCTAAACCCAATTCACCTCAGCCCTAAGCAACCACTAACCTACTCTCCATCTTTATAGAGACTATAATATGTAGTCTCTATACAGGCAGAATAGACTACAATGTCTATTCTGGACATTGTGTATAAACAGAGTCATATAATCTGTAGTCTTTAGTGGCTCACTTTTTTCACTTAGCATCATGTTTTCAAGATTCGTCCACTGTAGCACGTATCAGCCCTTCATTCGTTTTTATGGCTTTATTACAGTCCAATATAGGGAAGTATCACATTGTGGCTATCCATTCATCACTTGATGGACACTGGGTTGTTTCTGTATTTTGCCTATTATGAATAATGCTGCTATGAACATTCCCGTACAAGTTTTTGTGTGGACATATGTTTCATTTCTCTGGGACATATACCTAGGAGTGGAATTTCTGGGCCATACAATAACCATATGCTTAATTGTTTGGGAATAATAATGTACTTATATTTTATTTCTGAACCATTTTGAGGTGAAGTTGCAGACATGTCCCTTTATCCCTAAATACCTCAGAGAAGCCAAACCAAGGACATTCTTTTTCATAACCACGTTTCAGTGATCCAATTCAGGAAATTTAACATTGATACAATATTACTGTTATATAATCCACATGCAAATTTTACCAATTATGTCCTTAACAGCAGTTTTCCCCCCACCAAGATACAAGCTGGGATCACGCACTGCATCTAGTTGTTCTGTCTCTTTCCTTTGCTTCCGTCTGGTGCAGTTCCTCAGCCCTTCATCTTTCTGTAGTTTTGTGAAATGTCCCTCAGTTTAGGTTTATCTGATGTTTGGATGGATGAGTTTCAAGGCTTGTCCATGTGGTGGGCACTGAGGCCCAGGCAGAGGAGGAGACTTGGCTCGGCAGGAGCCCTGACCCCTTCCAACCCCACCGCGATTGCACCGCGCTCTGCAGCGAAGGTGCGGGCCGCAGACCCGGACCCAGGGCGGGGCCCGGCCGTTGAAAGTGCCCCACCCGGACACCTGGAGGGTTTACTGGGAAGTGCCAAGAGAAAGAAAGGGGTTGTGCGGGGGCTTCGTCCACACCCTTTCCCAGGAACAGCTCAGGGGCGTGGAGGGCGCTGGAGTGTGTCCCCAGGCCGGGCCGTGGGCAGGCACTTCCCATCGCGGCACCGAGGGCTCCCGGACCTCGCCGACCCGAGCCGCCCGGGAAAGGCTGCAGCGCGCGTCGCCGGGATATCCGGGAAGGGCGGGCGCGGGGGAGACCAGCAGGCCGGTGCTGGGAAGGCGCTGCCCCTTCTGGGAAGGGCCTTGATGCAAGGGCCCACCCCCGTGCCCGCGCCCTGCACCCCCGCTTCCGGCAGCCCCGGCGGGGCTCTCGGGAAGGCGCGGAGAGGGGGTGGCTGATTCTAATCCAAGGCCCAAGATGGAGATTGGGTGCTGGGAGGCAGCCGGCTTCACTGGGCCCTGGCCCTGAGCCGGTTTGCTGGGCTGTGACTCCCAAAGGCTCCACCAATTTTTGCAGGAGGACTTTTCTGGGTGCTCCCTCAACATTATTGAGAAGAGCCCCAGAGAATCTCCCATCCTACCGCACAGCTGCCAAATTCCACCTGAGGCATCGGTGGTTGGGCTGTTCGTTGTTCGTTCATTCATTCATTTTGTGGCTGCAGGTATCTGCCTGCTCCTCACCTTTCCCCATCCCTGTCGGGGAAGAGGCTCGGTAGGGCTTCCAGGTAACAGTCCTGTACCTACCCCGCTTCTGCTGAGAACACCTATCCTCATAATGCCAGCCGACCTGCTCTCCCTCAGCCCCAGGGCCTTGAATTCTGGCCACTCCAGGGCTGAGCTGGCCTCTGCCCACTTTACAATGAGGGTGAGAGACACCAGAGGGAAAGGCAAGGCCTTAGGGAGCTAGCCAGGAAGAGGTAGAATGGGGAGAGGAGGAAGGGACCAGGCAGGGGCCAGGCCAAGAGCGTTGCAGGAACGTCGTAGTCATCCGAGTCTGCACCCTGACAATCTGCAGACATGCTTTGTTCTGTCCTCACAGGCTTTTGAAAATTGGAAAAGTTCACATAAAAATCCAGATATCTGATTTTTCTTGACAAATAAAAAGATCTGCCAACACCGAGCTTGCATTCCTGTGGCAGCCAGGGCTGAATCAGGAGCCTTCCCTGGAGCTGGCAGTGGCCACACCCACCCCTTCTTATTGTTTAAACTTTCTACACTAGCTCCATTACTTGCCTCTTCCCCAAGGGCACGTGTGAGCTCACTCAATCCTCACCACACCCTGTGAGGCGGGAGCTGATTCCATTTTGTACAGGAAGAAAGCAAGGTGAGAGGTCAGCCGCCCAAGGTCATAGCCAGGGAGAGGTAGGGCTGGGATTCTCCCCCAGGTTATCTGCTCCCTGGTTGATGCTCTCTTCACTCTCCTGTGCTGTTTCCTTGTAGGAGATGTGGTGTCTTCAGCAGCAGCTGGGTGGACGGCAGATGTAGACAGCAAATGGAAAGCCATTGGCCATGGTAGTCTGGGGCCTTCTAGGCCACCACAGAGTGCTGAGCTGGGCTACACAGCTCTTGGCTGGGGCTCTGGAGTGGCGCCACCGAAGTGAGGAGCAGGGTGGGTTGGTCATGGTCCCACAGTAAACTCAGGCAGGCGAAAGGACATGGGCACCTCTGTGTGGGGGTGTTGGCCTCTAGTCAATTAGGGGGTGCTCTTTCTTCTTTGCTTCTCTCTCTTTGCTGGAAGTGGGCTCCCTCTGCCAGTGTTTTGCTCCATGTGGCTTTCTTGCCCCACATGGGGGCAATTGATGGAGACTAGCACCAAGTCTTTCTTAGTGCATAAATCACAGTACATTACAGTCAGCCTTCCTTGAGCAAAGCTCTTTCTGCTCGGTTGTGCCTTCTCCCCCGGAAAGGTTTGCTAACTCTTTTCCTGATCAGGCTTGTCCAAGATTTCTAGCAATTTCTAGAAATGAAAATCAAAGGGCAGTACCTTACGGTCACAGGGGGTTGGAGGAAGGAGGAAGCTAAGGTAACTGCCTTCTAAGAATAGTTCAGCTGTATATGGTACTCTACAGTTTATAAAACTCTTTCACGCTCTTGTGTATTCCTTTGGTTCATACAACTTTAGAGCTGTACAGAGGAGCAATTTGCAAACTTACCTTGAGCAAATTCCCTTCCTCTTTTTCTGTTTTGATTTCCTCATTGATGAAAAAACAAGGTAATACTCTCTTTTTAAGGTATTTTCAGGCAAAGCTACTCTGCTTTCTAACTCCTGGGAGTGCTATTCACATTGAATGCCACGTGATGGGTCCTCTTGGGATTGTGCAATGTGCAGAACTCCTCACATACATGTTGTGAGGATGAAATGACATCATTTATGTACAGCACAAGGCCTGGGAGATAGTAGGTGATTAATAAATGCTTATCAAGTGAGTGAACTATTCACTTAGTCATGATGAATTCTGAAGGAAGCTTGTAGGAAGAAGGAAGTTGTACCGGCCCCCTGTGGCTGGTGTTGCCTTTCCTGCCTATTTTTTTGTATCTCTTGCCAAGTTGCCCTTTGTCCTAGGCCTCTGGGCTCCCAGCCGGCTGGAGGCACAGAGTTATCTGTGGGGCCTGGAGTACTGGGCCTGGGCTGTGTAATGACCAGCCTTCCGCTTGCTTCAAGTTTCCGCTGGGGGGCTGGAAGCCACAGCATCCAGATGGCTAATTGCTTTGTGCCTGTTTCTGCAAATCACAGTGATTCACTGTCCCTGCTGAAAACACGCTCTCTTTTCAAAGATTTAATGGTTTCCAAAATTAATTTAGCCTCATCTGTTATCCCCCTGCCCTTCTGCACTGTCCTTTCTCTCCCCAGCACCCTCTTTTTTTTTTCCCTCCCTGCTCCCCATCCCATGATGGAGCATTCTGCACCAAAAGCCAGCTTTCACTCTGCAGGGCAACATGGAGAGGAATGGAAAGCATAAACCCCTTAGCAGGGTCACCTGAACACAAGCGGAGTGTGGCGTATCAGGTGGAAGCCCAGGAGGGAGGAGCCAGTGGCACAGTTATCTCCCACCACCCCACATGCTCTGGCCGCCAGCTCTGGTCTGACCGACGCCTTGAATGAAGAACTCCAAGCAGCCCCCCATTCGTACTGTTTTCCTTAGCGAACTCCCAGGGGTCACTTGCTTTTTATGTGTGAGGAACATGGTCAGTTTTATTTGCTTTTGACAGCTCATTACGGGTCCATGAGGTCAGAGTCCTGGCTGAAAGGGAGCCTATCTCCATCTGATACTCACTTGCTTCTTGACCATCTTTGGGCTTCTGTTCTTTCCCAGTAACATAAAGCTTGTAACATTCTGATCTCTAGCACCTATGCATTATTTAACTGACATTTATTGGGGCTCTCTCCATGCCAGGCATGTGGTAGGCCCTAGGGAGGCAGGAGTGAAAAACTGCTGCAATCCTGGCCTTTCAGGAACTCAGTCTAGGGGGAGAAAGAAAAGGCCCGAGGCCAGCAGGCCTCTCTCTGATCTGCTTCATCTATTTCAAGGCTGTGTTGTTAACTATATTGAATTATTATTGTATCTTCTTAATGAATTGTTGATTTTATCAGTATGGAATGCCCATCCCTCTTTGACCCTTGTAAAGCTTTTTACCTCAAATTCTATTTTATTCTGCCCATCACTAGGGGACTAGTTGAATCAATTATGGTATATCCTCACAATAAAGTACTATGTAGTTGTGAAAAATAATGAGGGCCATCTTTAGGTGCTGTTATGGAGTGATTTCCAGGATATATTGTGAAGACGGAAAAGTAGGAAGGAGAAAATACGTATCATTTGCTACAGTTTAAGAAAGAGAAGTATTCATCCGTGTGTGCGTATGTTTGCTTATATATTAAAATGCAGAAAAATATGGCTGGGTGCGGTGGCTCACTGCATCCGAGCACTTTGGGAGGCCAAAGCAGGCGGATCACGAGGTCAGGAGATTGAGACCGTCCTGGCTAATACAGTGAAACCCTGTCTCTACTAAAAATACAAAAAAATTTAGCCGGTCGTGGTGGTGAGCGCCTGTAGTCCCAGCTATTTGGAGACTGAGGCAGGAGAATGGCATGAACCCGGGAGGTGGAGCTTGCAGTGAGCCAAGATCGCGCCACTGCACTCCAGCTTGGGCAACAGAGTGAGACTCCGTCTCAAAAAATGGAAAAAGAAAAAAAAAAAAGGCAGAAAAATAAGTCATTACATCAAAAGTAAATTAATAAAATGGGGTAGAAAGGGATAGATGTTTGTCAAAGGGTGCAAACTTTCAGTTTTAAGATGAAAAAGTTCTGGAGAGCTAATGTACAACATGGTGACTATAGTTAATATCATTGCATTATATATTTGAAATTTGCTAAGATAGTAGATCTTAAATGTTTTTGTCACACACACAAAAATGACAGTGATATGAGGTAACGTGTTAATTTGATTGTGGTAATCATTTCATAATGTATACATGTATCAGATCATCACATTGTATACCTTATATACATACAATTTTTATTTGTCAATTATATGTCAAATAAAGTCCTGTGAAACAGAAAAAGAAAAAATCCTCATAAAAATAAAATAAAGTAAAAATAAATAAAAATATTCCCTTTGGGAGAGGGAGAGACTGGGCAGACGGGTCAGGAATAGAAGCATGGCTTCTCTGAATAGACAACTTGCTAGATTTGATTTTGGAATGTAAATATTATACATAGTTATAAAACAAAATTAAAATGGAGAAAGCACTTCTTAAAACAAGACAAATGATAACAACTATGTATCAGTTTGGTGGCAAAGCTCACAGAATTATTTCAAGAGACTCTAAAATATAGCATTTAACAGTATGACTACTGAGAGATATACTCTATGTAGGCAACAATAGCAGAACACTCTGCGAAAATAAACTCCCTCTGGTAATCATATTGTTAGTAATATAATTGATACTATTATTCTGAAACTATTATACATTATACATAGGTAGGATGAAGCAAATAAGCAACTATGTTAACATTAGGATCCAAGATTTTCAGTATAATAGAACAGAGACACAAACATAAAAATGAAATATGTTAAACAAAAATTCTAAATTTGAATAGAAACAATTTTTTTTTTTTTTTTTTTTTTTTGAGATAGAGTCTCACTCTGTCGCCCAGGCTGGAGTCCTGTGGCATGATCTTGGCTCACTGCAACCTCTGCCTCCCGGGTTCAAGCGATTCTCCTGCCTCAGCCTCCCGAGTAGCTGAGACTATAGGCTCCCACCACTACGCCCGGCTGATTTTTGTATTTTTAGTGGAGATGGGGTTTCACCATATTGGCCAGGATGGTCTCGAACTCCTGACCTAGTGATCCACCTGCCTCGGCCTCCCAAAGTGCTGGTATTACAGGTGTGAGCCACTGCTCCCAGCCTGAATAGGAACTATTGTTAAGTATGGACTTATGATTAATTTAAAATAATCTACTTCCTAGCAGAGTCAACTGAGAAGGCCTAGAAACAATAATCAATCCAATAATAATGAGCACCTCTGGACCCCAGATTGTGATTTCTAACTACCATGTTCCATTAAAAGGACCAAGTCTCCTTGGGAAAAATTTTCCATGTGTGTCTTGTACATTATCCTAACCTGTGTGTTAGAGGATACAAATTTCTCAACTCAGATAGAAGGAAGTTGCCAGAGAGAGTCTTGTCAAAAGAAGAGCAACATTGACTTGAAGAGGCCAAAAATGGGATAATTAGGCATGAATAGAATAATAATTGATTGCAGCATTATTCACAGTAGCCAAGATATGCAGTGAATGCGAATGTCCATCTACCCCTCACTCCCTCCCTGCAGTCTCCCTCCCAAGAGATTATTACTTCAAATCTTCTAGCTGGTTTTTCCCCTGATAATTTATTTGTTGTTGTTGTTGTTTTTCTTTATTTTTTGAGACACGGTCTCGCTCTGTCGCCAGGGCTGGAGTGCAGTGGCATGATCTCGGCTCACTGCAGCATCCACCTTCCAGGCTCAACTCAAGCAGTCCTCTCACCTCAGCCTCTTCATTAGATGGGACCACAAGCACATGCCACCATTCCTGACTTTTTTTTTTGAGGGATAGGGTTTAGCTGTGTTGCCAAGGCTGGTCTCAAACTCCTGGGCTCAAGCAATCCACCCAACTGGGCCTCCTAAAGTGCTGGGATTACAAGCAAGAGCCACCATTCCCAACATCTCCTTATTTTTAAGTGATATGCTTATACTATTATTTCTTGATACTGTAGGGACACAGCTCTGCCATGGCACCTGGTGACCTTGCATATATCCAAATAGGACACCAAGGCAAAGGCTTGAACCACAACGAATACGAGTCTTGGCAGAATGCCTGCAGTCCTCTCAGAACACAAGACAGTACGGGAGACTTGTAAAGAGCTGCTAAGAAACCATTTTCCATCCACCTCTTAGCTCCCCTGGGAGGCTGTCATAAGACAGTTATTTATTGCCTTCTGGGTTCTGAGGAGGTATGTGGCTTTCTGCCTTGTCCCCTCCCCACTTTAGGTCATCTGTTCTTTTTCTTTCTTGGCTTTGAAAATTTTTAATTTATTCTTTTTCAAAACAATTTTTAATTGATGTGTAATAGATATACATAGTTTCGGGGTACATGTGATAATACACTCATAGTTTGTAAATATCAGATGAGTGTACTTGGAGCATCAGTCAGCTTACGTGTTTATCAGTTCTTCATTTTAGAAACATTTGAATTATTCTCTCCTGGCTATTTTGTTTATTTGTTTGTTTTTGAGACAGAGTCTCACTTTGTCTCCCAGGCTGGAGTGCAGCGGTGCAATCTCAGCTCACTGCAACCTCCACCTCCCGGGTCTGAGCAATTCTCGTGCCTCAGCTTGCTTAGTAGCTGGGACTACAGATGCATATGACCATGCTCAGCGAATTTTGTGGTTTATTTGTTTGTTTGTTTGTTTTTTTGAGACAGAGTCTTACTCTGTCGCCCAGGCTGGAGTGCAGTAGCGTGATCTCAGCTCACTGCAAGCTCTGCCTCCCGGGTTCATGCCATTCTCCTGCCTCAGCCTCCCGAGTAGCTGGGACTACAGGTGCCCGTCACTGTGCCCAGCTAATTTTTTTTGTATTTTTTAGTAGAGACGGGGTTTCACTGTGTTAGCCAGGATGGTCTCGATCTCCTGACCTTGTGATCCACCTGCCTTGACCTCCCAAAGTGCTGGGATTACAGGCGTGAGCCACTGTGCCCGGTCATTGTTTGTGTTGTTTGGTAGAGATGGGGTTTCACCATGTTGACTAGTAGGCTGGTCTCGAACTCCTGACCTCAGGTGATCCACCCATCTCCCAAGTGCTGGGATGACAGGCGTGAGCCACTGCGCCTGGCCTCTCCTAGCTATTTTGAGGTGTGCAACAGATTATCATCAACTATAGTTACCCTTCTGATCTAACACTAGGTCTTATTTCTTCTACCAAACTGTGTACTTATGCCCGTTAATAGCTTCTCTTAATCCTCCCTCCCCGCCCCATTTATTTTTGATGTTCTCTAGTTTCACAATAATGTTTTTATATTTCCTCATTTCTGGAAAATTTTCAACCATGATCTCTTTGAGAAAATGACTTTTTGGGCCAGGGGCGGTGGCTCAAGCCTATAATCCCAGCACTTTGGGAGGCCAAGGCAGGTGAATCACCTGAGGTCAGGAGTTCAAGACCAGCCCGACCAATGTGGTGAAACCCCATCTCTACTAAAAATACAGAAATTAGCCAGGCATGGTGGCAAATGCCTGTAGTCCCAGCTACTCAGGAGGTTGAGGCAGGAGAATCACTTGAACCAGGAAGGCGTAGCTTACAGTGAGCCAAGGTGGTGCCACTGCCCTCCAGCCTGGGTGAGAGAGTAAGACCCTGTCTCAAAAAAAAAAAAAAAAAAAAAAACTGGGCGCGGTGACTCATGCCTGTAATGCCAGCACTTTGGGAGGCCGAGGTGGGTGGATCACGAGGTCAGGAGTTCAAGACCAGCCTGGCCAAGATGGTGAAACCCTGTATCTACTAAAAATAAAAAAAAATTAGTCAGGTGTGGTGGCTGGCGCCTGTAATCCCAGCTACTCAGGAGGCTGAGGCAGGAGAATTGCTTGAACCCAGGAGGCAGAGGTTGCCATGAGCCGAAATCGCACCATTGCACTCCAGCCTGGGCGACGGAGTGAGATTCCATCTCAAAAAAAAGAAAAGAAAAGAAAAGAAAATGACTTTTTGGCTGGACGCGGTGGCTCATGCCTGCCCGAAGTGGGTGGATCATGAGGTCAAGAGATCGAGACCATCCTGGCCAACATGGTAAAACCCTGTCTCTACTAAAAATACAAAAATTAGCTGGGTGTGGTGGCGTGTGCCTGTAATCCCAGCTACTCAGGAGGCTGAGGCAGGAGAATCGCTTGAACCCAGGAGGTGGAGGTTGCAGTGAGTCGAGATCATGTCACTGCACTCCAGAGCAAGACTCTGTCTCAAAAAAAAAAAAAAAAAAAAAGACTTTTTGTCATCCAGTCCACTCTCTCCCAGAATTCTTATTATAGGAATCTTGACACATTTAAAAAATCTTGTCTCTTTTATCTTTCTGGCTATGATCTAGAAGACTTTCTCACTTTGATTTTTCAGATCACTAAAGATAAAAGAAAAAAAGGAAAAAACCCAAAAAGAATACAATCACTAAAGCCCCCATACCTCAGAATAGAGCTGAAGAATATAACTACTTAGCCGCAATCTAAGATTGATTCCTCAGCAATAGGTATCCAACAACTCACATTTTGGTCATTGGCCCCTTTTGTGTCATCCTTTTTGATGTGTGAGAAAAGGATCACAGGGGGCTAGCACTTTTGGCTTCTTTTTATTTTTTCTGTCTCTATATAAATAATAAACTATCTAAATCCAAAGTGGTTCATTGTATCTTTGTTGATTGAATCAGTCAGGTCTTGGCCTTGCCTTGTCTTGTAGGCACAAGCTTGACAGACATGATCTATTGATTTCTTGTATGATAATTAAGGTTTTAGTTTTCTTACATTTTCCCTCCCTCATATAAATGTAGTATGATTTTTAAAAAATTAAGTCAGTAGTCAATGTTTATATTATTATGGCTCTACTGAACATGGTATTGCATAATGACATTCCCTCCAGCTTTGTGTTTTTCCTGCAGTTAAGAGTTGCCATAGTTTTTCTTTGGCTTAGTTTTAAAAAATACCTATTGCTAATATTTTCCAAATGTTCTATGTATATCTGTTAAACATCTAGCAATGCTTTTTTTCCGAATGTCCAAGTGTATGAAATAATTGGTCACTATCCCTTCCTCTACTGCCAGAGATCTCCCTTCTTTGCCCTGTCATCTTGCTACAATTTGGACGTATTACGCTTTACACCTGGGGCTCAGGTGTCATCTTAGGACTTCTTATCATCAGTCTTCTCCTTTGCATTGCTTCTCTGTTTTCCGAATCCCTTTGTTCCTTGTTCTTGGCTTCGTCTTTCATTTCACTGAATCATATCCTTCACTATCTTCCTAAGAAAAGGTGTGTAGGAGGTAAAAATTTTGAGTTCTTACATATCTGGAAATGTCTTTATTCCACAGTTATCCTTTATTTGGCTAAGTATAGAATGCCAGGATAAAAATAATTTTCACTCAGAACTTTGGGTGCCCAACACTACTCTCCTCCTGCACTGCTGTTGTACTCCTTCATACGTGACATGATTTTCTTGCTAGAGGTTATTAGCTTATTCCCATTTTCCTGGAATTCTGAAATTTAAAATTATTGCCTTGGAATTTTCCCCCATTCTAATGGACACATTTAGTGGACACTTTCAATTTGGAGATTTATGTCCTTCACTTCTGGGAAAATTATCTATCTATCTATCTATCTATCTATCTATCTATCTATCTATCAATCAATCATCTATCCATCTATCTATCAATCAATCATCTATTCATTCTATCCTTTGTTTTCTCTGTTTCAAAGCTGAATAAAACTTTTGAAACTTTTTGAATATTCTTTTAACACTGTTTTCTTCTCCTAGCTTTCATTTGTTTTATTCTACTTTCTGGGAGGTTTCTTCAACTTTATTTTCCTACTCTTTTAACCACTTTTTTTTCCTTCTTTTAGAGACAGAGTCTCACTCTGTCACCTAGGGTGGAGTGCAGTGGCATGCTCATAGCTCACTGTAGCCTCAAACTCCTGGGCTGAAGTGATCCTCCTGCCTTAGCCTGCCAAAGTGCTGGGATTACAGGTATGAGCCACTGCACCCAGCAGTGACCACATTTTTAATTTGTAAGAGCTCTTTATCATCCTCTGATTATTTTTACTTCACATCATCCTGCCCTTTTTCATGGATATGTATCTTCTTTTAAATCTCTGGGACTATCAGTTAAAAATACACATAAATTTTTTTTTAAGTTTCTTTTTACATCACCTCTATTTCCTTTGAGTTCTTTTTTTTTCCATTTGTTTGTTTTGGTCTCTCTCTTTCATGTGGGATACTTTTTGCAAATTTCTGGTGATCCTGGGCTATCCAGTCATATGTAATAGTGAGGCATCTCAACAATTGGCAACTCTGTTTTATGGGCAAATATTTGACTGGCAGGTCTCAATCTCAGACTATTTCACTGGGAGACCATAAAAGTATATCCTTAAGGTCAGCGAAGGGTAGGTGTGAGATGTTTGGGTGGGGGAGCATTTTGACAGCATGGATTCTCCTTTGGCATGTTTAATTGTGATGTTTGACAGACATCCTTGTAGTCAAAGCCGACACTTTTAAAATAAATTATCCCCCAATGATGACTTGGGCCCTGTCACTCAATGGGAGATTCAGCAGAGCCTGTAGGATCTCATTTGTAATTGACATTCTCTATTGTAAATTCTTTCCTATTTATTTTTAAATTTTATTTGTGTTTCACTGGAAAAGAAAGATGATGCTCAGTTTCAAACTTAACAGTACACAAGTTGCTTTGTTACAATAAAACCCAATGTGTACACATATACATAAAGTCCATCTTAAGGGGACTTTTCTCTGGGGCTAACAATTTTTTTCCAGTGAAGAATCCTCCAGTCTTCTAGCCAGGGAACATATACCCGATAGTCCTTTTCTGGGAATGGGGTAAGGGAAGGAGCCTGGCATTGGGGTCCACTGTTAACATGTAGACTTAAACATAATCCTCCGGTCTCAGCCAGACACCTGCTGTACTGTTGCTGGGATCCCCAAACTTGGGGGTGCTGTGGTTCTATTTCTCTAGAGAAAAAAACCCTGCAATCAAGTGCAGGGATGTAGTTGCCTGACTATTTGGGATTGGAAGGGGATCTGGAGTTGTAATTTCTTCATATAAATCTTTCAACTGCTTCCCTAGGGTTTAGCCTATGCTTCAAACTCACTTCCTGCAGAACCTGCTGCCTCCAAGTTCCCAGCTCTCAGGGCTCTCTGGGAGCATCTGCTCAGTCCTCATCATCAGTGCCATCCTTGGGCCCTTTCAAGTCAGTTGCCCCATGGCAGTCACTTTTTATCATCTCCAAATTTGCTAAGTTCTTCTGTCCACTGAGGTCCTCACTCCCATTCTCAGAATTCTCACGGGTTTATGCTTTAAAAACTTTTGTGGGTCTTTGGAGAAAAAGGAGATTAAGATGTATAGTCAATTTGTTATCTCCAGTATCTCTGACATCACGTGTTGTGAGCCACCCACTTTTAAAACAGAATTTATTTTTTAATTTACATTTTTATTTTTAAATTGACAAATAATCATATATACTTAAGGGGTACAATGTGATTTATATATATAGTTTATACATATGTTTATATATATGTGTGTGTGTATATATATATCACATTGTACCCCTCAAGTACAATGTGTGTGTGCATGTGTGTGTGTATATATATAGTACAATACATGTATATACAAGTACTGTACACATACCCACACGTTGTGGAATGATTATATCAAGCTGACTAACACATTCATCACCTCACAAACTTATTTTTTGTAGTGAGGACATTTACAATCAATTCTTTTAGCGATTCAAAATGTACACTACATGATTATTAACTATGGTCATCATGCTATTGAACAGACCTGGAAAACTTTTTCTCCTGTCTAACTTAAACTTCGTACCCTTTGTTTCTCCTTCTTCCTTGCCTTCCCAGCCTCTAGTAACCACCATTCTACTCTCTAAAGTAGGAATTTATTTTAAATGTTCCCTAAACATGTATTTCAAGCATCCAAGATTTCATAAAAATCTTTATGTCACCCTCTCCTTACAAGTCTTGATCTATTCCCGGCCTTCACTTTGCCAAACTAAAACCTCAGTTCTCATGTTGATGTCCTGGCCAGGCTCCGGGTTCTCTGGTTCTTTTTCTCTGGCCTCCCTTCAGTTGTCCTTCTGGAGGTCCTCTGACAAGAGATGCAGGCATCCCAGGTATTCCCTGGGTGACGGAATCCTCTTCTACAAATATCTCTGCCCTAAGTGGTTGCCTAGGCAGGGTAAAAGACAGGGCTTGCCTTTGGTGGGAGAGTGTGTTCTCCACATTCTTCTTCACTGTGGACAAAGTTCTCAGAAGTCACTTTGGCTTCAAGGAAGTATCCCTTAAATGGTGTGTTCTCACATCACCACGCACCACATTGCCCAAGGGAACACTGCTATAATTAGCACGTGGGCTCCTCACCAGTCCATCACATTCTAGTAAACCCAGATGTAAGGGAGACTTGGTGGAAAAGAGGAGAAAGCCAAAAAAAAAAACAGACAAAACAAGAAGGACGATGGGGAAAGGATGGCGATAATATTCATAAGGTTTGTAATTAATTATTATAATAATTACTTGCATTTGTCAAGAATTTCCACATGCATGGTTTCATTCACTATGTGTAACAACACAAAAAAGTACACACTTAGTCCCTATAAACTACGTTATGGGTTCAATCTATGGGTTCAGTTCTAGAACTTAATTATAATGATCATCTATGACTTTCTTTCGGAGAAATTTGCTCCAAGTTTCAAACAATGATTTATAAATGGAAACATACACCGTGTGGAAGTTCAGGGCTGCCTGAGTAGACGAAGGCACAGCTTGATTTCTCTGAAAAAGGAGGACTCATTCCACAGGGGTTGATGGTGAGTCTCCTCTGAGCCAGCTGTGGTGCTGAGTGCCGAGGTGAAGGTAAAGATGAGTAGTGCAGGGATATTCCTGCCCACAACGAGTGGGTCTAAGAAGAGAGTACCCGATTCTGCCGAGGGATTGCAAAGGAAAGATTCAGTGAGGGATTGCAAAGGAAGGATTCAGTGAGGGATCGCAAAGGAAGGGTTCAGTGAGGGATCGCAAAGGAAAGATTCAGTGAGGGATGGCAAAGGAAGGGTTCAGTGAGGGATCGCAAAGGAATGGTTCAGTGAGGGATCGCAAAGGAAGGGTTCAGTGAGGGATTGCAAAGGAACGGTTCATAGACCAGAACTTTGACGTGGGATCTGTCCAGCAGAAAAGGTAGCGTAGGGCATTTTTGCAGAGAATGTGATGAACAAACACATGAAGGCACGGTTAATAGTTTAATATGGACAAACCAAGGGTGGCATCCCTGTAGCAGACATGGGAATTGTTACCACCCAACAAAGAATCCTCCTTTTTTGAGTATTAATTCACTGATTTTCCTCAGGGGAGCTATTTCTCCACACCCAACTTTCAGTCCATGTGATTGGATGGGACTGGGTATATCACTCAGGCCTGACAATTCATCAGAGAGATTCACTCAGAAATTGGCATGTGACCCATTCTGGGCCAATGAGAGTGGGTCCTGAGATTTTTGCTAGAACTCTTAGAAAAGAAGCATGTTCTTTCTCCGTCAGGATTGTAGAATAAGTGTAGGTGGATGTTCAGTATATTAGATTATTTGTATGTTTGCCTGTTTATTTATATGCATTAAGATCAGAAAGAAGTATCTTAAAATATTGACATCGATGAATTTTTGGTGGTGGGATAATGATGACATCTATGGTTTTTGCACATTTACATATTATTTATATTTTCTACAAATTTATTATATTTATATTAAAATAGATTTTTTTCTTTCTTTTATTTTTCTGAGACAGACTCTCATTCTGTCGTCCAGGCTGGAGTACAGTGGTGCAATCTCAGCTCACTGCAGCCTCTGCCTCCCAGGTTCAAGCGATTCTCATGCCTCCTCCTCCAGAGTAGCTGGGATTACAGGTGTGCACCTCCACACTTGGCTAATTTTTTTTGTATTTTTAATAGAGATGGGGTTTTGTCATGTTGGCCAGGCTGGTCTCTAACTCCTCGCTTCAAGTGATTTGCCCACCTCAGCCTCCCAAAGTGCTGAAATTATAGGCATGAGCCACCGCGCCCTGCCAGAATATTTTTTTTTTTTTTGAGACAGAGTCTCACTCTGTCACCCAGGCTGGAGTGAAGTGGTGCGATCTCAGCTCACTGCAGCCTCTACCTCCTGGGTTCAAGTGAGTCTCTTGCCTCAGCCTCCCAAGTAGTGGGGATTACAGGCGGGTGCCACCATGCCTGGCTAAATTTTGCATTTTTAGTAGAGACAGGGTTTCACCACATTAGCTAGGCTGGTCTCGAACTTCTGGCCTCAAGTGATCCACCCACCTCGGCCTCCCAGAGTGCTGGGATTACAGGAGTGAGCCATTGCGCCAAGCCAAAATGGATTTTGATGTTATAAATTATTATTTTAAAAATATTTTAGGCTGGGCGCTGTGGCTCATGCCTGTAATCCCAGCACTTTGGGAAGCCGAGGTGGGTGGATCACCTGAGGTCAGGAATTCAAGACCAGCCTGACCAACGTAGTGAAACCCCATCTCTACTAAAAATACAAAATTAGCCAGGCATGGTGGTGCATGCCTGTAATCCCAGCTACTTGGGAGGCCGAGGAGGGTGGATCACTTGAACCCTGGAGGTGGAGGTTGCAGTGAACAAAGGTGGCACCATTACACTCCAACCTGGGCAAAAAGAGCAAAACTCAGTCTCGAAAAAAATTTTTTAAAATAATACATTATATAATAATATAAATATGTACCATAATATATGTTTATGTTAATATATTATTATATAAATAATAGATTCATGTAATTTTTACATTAATATAATGGGCTTTAAGCCCCAGATGCCCAATTATTCCTTCCCTTGGTTCCAGTTTTAAACCCAACTCCTTAATCTGGTTTCCTATAACAACTTTTTCAAAAGAAAGCATTTTACCTTTTCAAAGTCAGGTATTTAGCAAAAAGAGACATTTCAAAGTAAAACATTTAGGAGCTAAGAGGTTACACTGGCGCCCCATTAGACCTCAGGCCTCCTCACAGCACAGAGGGTGGAAAGATGGGTGGGGCTCTGTTCTCAGGAGGGGCTCTGACTCCAGGCCAGCTGTGGCAGGGGAACCAGGGGTGGCCGTGCCTGTTTGACCTGACTTTGTAGTCCTTTTAGGAAGAGCTCAGTGGGTTGTTGAACTGGCATGGATGCCCTTGGTAGCTCTGCCAGAGACAGGAATAGGACACAATCCCCACCCAGCCTCCTGTCACCTGCCTTCACAATCAGTCCCTTCAGTCACCAAATGGGAAAAGCACAGCTCAGCCCTGCGTGGATTTCCTCTCCCCTTGTTTGCAAGGACTCTTGAGAATTCATACATATCCTGGGTGTCCTCCCTGCCAGTCACCAGCTCAGTCCTGCTGGTGCCCACTGCAGAAACAGAGCCCTCTCTCTCTCTTTTTTTTTTTTTGAGATGAAGTCTTACTCTGTTACCCAGGCTGGAGTGCAGTGGAGCCATTCTCAGCTCACTGCCACCTCTTCCTCCTGGGTTAAAGCGATTCTTCTGCCTCAGTCTCCCAAGTAGCTAAGATTACAAGCTCCTGCCACCACACCCAGCTAATTTTTTGTATTTTTAGTACAGAGAGAGTTTCACCATATTGGCCAGGCTTGTCTTGAACTCCTGACCTCAAGCGATCGGCCCGCCTCGGCCTCCCAAAGTGTTGGGATTACAGGTGTGAGCCACCATGCCCAGCCCAGGCCCCTCTCTTAAATTCCCCAAGGACAGCTTTAACAAAACTCCCCATAACTCCTGCAGAGATGCCATTCTTTCTCAAAGAAAGCCACCTTTTACAGTGATTAAGAGGCGCCTGTGGCCTCACATTGTCCTGCATTGCACTGTCTCCTTTCCAGAAAAGGTTCACGTTTTATCCTTGCATAACCCAAAGACCTATTAAAATCTTTTCCTAAAAACAAAAGGGATTATTCCCACAAGAGCAAGTTGCTTCCACCTCCACCGGAGACAAAGAAATTGGAATCAAAACCCCAAGCCCATGTAGCTCAGAATAGCAGTTTGCTCTTTTTTTCTTGCCATTGCTTTTTTCAAAAATAGCGGAGGCCATTTTTTGCACACCACATTCTATGCCTGTTTGGAAACCAAAGGCTGTCTGAAAGAGGGTCAGGGACTGGGCTGGGAAAGGAAGGCTGCAGGAGAGACTCAGGAAGAGGGAGTGAGGTCAATGAACACAGCAACCGCCAGTTTTTCCAAGACTGAGACCTTTTATCTTGGAGTCAGATGTGGGGAGAGGGGGCCAGGCGTCAGCTAGCTGTGGGATCACGGGCAAGTCTTGGAGGTGCCTCTTCCAGCTTCAAATCTCTATGTACTTTGGAGAGGCAGGGGGTTTGCTCCCCAGGTGCAGGCTTCCACCTGTCTCTTCCTGGATTGCATCAGAGCTGCTCAGGACTCATTTCCCCACCCCCACAGGCGCCTACAGCTCTCTCCCCCTCCCATAACTTATTAGCTACAGATAACATCCCTTTGTTCTCCCAGTGACTCCACACCCACAGAAGGAGAGGGGGATGAAGAAACCTGCCAGGAGGGTGCTTCCCGCCAGTATCTGATGAAGGTAAGAGGTAAGAGGTTGCCCGTTTACTGCTTGTGCCTTCCAGGGAAGCTTCTTCCCCAGCGCCACTACCCGTTTTGGGAGGCGTTTCCGGGCTAGGCTTCCTGGCAGGGGAGGCTGTCAGGCATTGGGGCCACTAAGGGTATGTGGTGAAGCCCTTGGCTTGGAAATCTTCGCCTTTGGGGACTCATTAAGAATTCTTTCCAAGGAATCCTCGTCGGGTGTCTTCCAATGGTTTCCCCACCAGATCACAATCAGGCCCAAACTTCTTAGCCTTTTTTGCTAATCCTCTTCCCAGACCCACTGAGCTCCAGTTACGTAGAACCATGTGCGATTTCCTTGAACATGTTATGCATTTTCATGCTTTTATGACTACTTTGCATATGCTGTTTCCTTTGCCTGGAGTGCCCCCTACCACTTCTCTTCTTAAAGAACTCCTATTCATCCTTCAAGACCCTACTCAAAAGTCAGGTTCTTTTTCAAAGCCTTGCTTGACTTCCCAGACAGGGTTGGATGCTCTGTGCTCTAGGCACAGGGTTCCTTCCCCGGCTCATTTTGGATTAGGGTAATTATTACAATTTGCATGTTTATCTTCCTTCTAGTAGTTCCTCCAGGGCAGGGACTGTCATTCACCTTTGCAAATGTGGTATACAGCACAGTGCCAGGCCCTGGTAATTCCTCAGCCAATATTTGTGGCAGGATAAACACAATTTCTTCTGGATTTGTTGTATTTTTGAGTAGCATTAAGAAAATGCTTTTGTCACTGTGGACATTCCCTAGCCTCCAGTGGCATCTCTCCAGACAAAGGTCACATATTTGTGAGTCTGTGTATTCACACAGCATCAGTATGTCTCAGGTATTTTACATCTGATTTATTTATTTATTTATTTATTTATTTTTATTTTTATTTTTTTTATTTATTTTTTTTTTTTTTTTGAGACGGAGTCTCGCTGTGTCGCCCAGGCTGGAGTGCAGTGGCCGGATCTCAGCTCACTGCAAACTCCGCCTCCCGGGTTTTTACGCCATTCTCCTGCCTCAGCCTCCCGAGTAGCCGGGACTACAGGCGCCTGCCACCTCGCCCGGCTAGTTTTTCGTATTTTTTAGTAGAGACGGGGTTTCACCGTGTTAGCCAGGATGGTCTCGAACTCCTGACCTCGTGATCCGCCCGTCTCGGCCTCCCAAAGTGCTGGGATTACAGGCTTGAGCCACCGCGCCCGGCCTACATCTGATTTATTTATTTTACACATTAACCCTATGGGTGGTTGTTATTGTTACCATCATAAAATAAAGAGATCGAGATGCCAAGAGATTAAGTATCATGTTCAAGGTATCAGCACTTGGATGGCGGAGCTGGGACCTGAAACCAGGTATTCTGGCTGCAAAATCTTTTATCTACATCTGAGAGTCTCAGTAAGTGGTCTTGGAATCAGTAGGTCAGCATCCCCTGAGGACTTGTTAGAAAATCCAAAACTCCAAGGGTAGGGCCCAGCAATCTGTTTTAACCAACCCTGCAGGTCATTCTGTCCTCAAGTTTGAGACAGAGCCCTTGTTTAAGGGCTCTGTGGCCTGTGCCACAGCTGCTCCAGTAGCTGTCCACAGCCATGGGAGGGCGCTTCAAGGCCAACTTTCACCGCTGGGAACCTGTCAGGCACGGCAGAAGGCAAGAAAATGCATGAACTGGGAATTAGGTGGCAAATTCTAGTCCTGCAAGTTCTGCAATTATTGGTTGGGTGATTTGGAGCACATTACTTAATGTTTAACCTCCCTGGGCCTCAGTTTTCTTATCTGCAAAATGAGGATGATGACTAAATGTTCTCATCTCTAATTTCCCTTTAAATTCTGTTATCAGCTCTCCTTCGGAATAATATGTTGTCTGTGCCAAGGATGAAATGAAGACAGAGTATGATGGCTCATTTTGACTTTTTCCTTACTTAGAAATGGAGAGCCCCAAAGTCCAAATCCTTGGACCAGCTATCCCCCACCTTCCTCCTCAGGGGCAGAAGGTGAGATGAGAGCAAGCAAACATCTGAGTTCACTCACGAAACTTTACTGGGCAAAGAATAGAAAATGTTGGTTTGGACCCTCCTCCACTGTCTGGAGGCTCCCCCACATGAGCTGTCTCATTGACCCATCTCCTTCCCCTGCTTCCCCACTGTGACTCTACCAGCCCCTCTCGATCACCTCCGTGAGCCTGAGCACTTTCCCTGTTCCCCCACCTGGGGTTGCTAATTCACAGGCTCTTGTTTATTCACTGTTCTTCTGAGGAAGGTGGGGCCGGTGTCAGGGTGACTTACTAGGTTTGACAGGGGCTTGGTGGCCTCATGGGGAGCCCCTCAGACACTGGTTTCACATGGCCCCTCCTAATGTCTTCACATGGACCCAAGGGCCCTCCCTGGAGCCCACCCCACAGTGGATGGGACTGTACCTACAAGGCACTGGTGGGGCCCAGCATTCAGCTGACAGCTGAAAAACCTCGGGTCTACATTGGGCTAAAAGGAAGGAAGAATGTTTCTTGCCCTTTTGAGATGTTTACAAAAATCCCAAAAAAGCAATTGTGTTGTCAAAGTAGAGCCCTGAATCAGAAAGGTGGTTAGAAGAATTGTTATTACCCAGGCGCTTGGTATCAACATAAGAACATGGCTGATACTCAAGTCCAGAGGGACTAGGAGAACTGGGGAGTTTCAGAAGTTGGTCAAAGAACATGTTGCCTTTGGCAAAACCACACATGTCAAACAACCCGAGTGTCTGTTCAATCTGTATTGCTCTCAGAGAGACTTTCAGGACAAGGTTTTCAGAAGCCAGGAAAAGCCTAAAAATGTAGGACATCAGGTGTCCCCAGCAACCCTGGGGTGAAAAACCAAAGAAGGTGGTTCTTAAACAAGGGCTCTGGGAAGACTGGAAGCCAATGTCGACTCCTCCTCAATTGAAGGTCACTGAGGCTGCATTTCTTAGCTGCAAGTGACCCAGGGAAGCTGGCCACCCCTTAGATGATCAGTGGAACAACATGTTAATAAGAACATATGTGCAGAGGCCGGGCGCGGTGGCTCACGCCTGTAATCCCAGCACTTTGGGAGGCCGAGACGGGCGGATCGCGAGGTCAGGAGATCGAGACCATCCTGACGAACACGATGAAGCCCCGTCTCTACTAAAAATACAAAAAATTAGCCGGGCGAGGTGGCAGGAGCCTGTAGTCCCAGCTACTCAGGAGGCTGAGGCAGGAGAATGGCGTGAACCCGGGAGGTGGAGGTTTCAGTGAGCCAAGATCGCACCACTGCACTCCAGCCTGTGACAGAGCAAGACTCCGTCTCAAAAAAAAAAAAAAAAGAATATGTGTGTAAAGTTGTGTGCAGTTACGGTTTCTATGCCTGTTAAATCAATACACATTGTCTCAACCTAGTACCCTGGAGTCCCATGTCAACACCTTCTGCTGATGGCTGCTTTCTTGACCCATTCTGAGCACCCCAAAGTGGGCCTGGCAATCTGCTGACCTACCTCAGCAGTCTTGGAACTTCCCAGGATCCCAGGGGGCTTGGAAGCCTGGGGACCACCCAGGTGTGGATTAGGATTCCTGGACTGCTCCAGAATGGGCCTCTCCCCCTCCCCACAGTCAGCGCCTGTCCCATCTCAGCCTGAAACTGGCCTGCTTTCCTCTAAGACTTGGATCGAAAAATTCTTCTGCATATATTCAAAATGTATTTCAACTCCTTAGAGTCTCCTAAGCCTCCCACTGCCAAGCCCCTATGACTTCACAGACACTGAGCACTCATCTCTGGTGCTGTCTTCTACTCACAGAGTGGCCACATCTGAACATGCTGGTCCTTTAGCTCTCTGTTGTGCAGGAGTGAGGAGACATGGGCTGTAGTCTCAGCATACTGATGCAATCTAGTTGTGGGCCCTTTCACAGGTCATTTTACTTCTCTGGGCCTCAGTTTTATCATCTGTAAAATGGGAATGTTGCTTTAGATGCCCTCTGAGATCTTCCACCTCTAAAATTCTGAGATTCTGGGGGTCACCCTGGCCAAAACAGGTTCAGAGGTGCTGCACATCACCCCACACATGGCCGTGAGGATATAGGATAGAGTCCATGTAGTATTAGGACAGTGGGGAAGACCCTGGGGCAGATGAGTACTTTTCCTTCATCGACTTGGATTTGAGGAGAGCCTGTTGGGTGGGTCCTGGCTAGAAAGAGTGAGACAGCCTCCCTCAGACTCCCCCTGTGCTTGAGTGGTTGCCTCACAGGCTGTCACTTAACCCTCCTCACCACTTCCCAGGGTGGGAAAGGAAAGGGCAGATGGGGGACAGCTGATGAAATAGGCAGACACAAGCGTGTGTTCCTCAAAGGCAAAGCCAAGGTCAACAGAGCTGGGCCAACTTGGGCTGCAGCTGCAGGCCCTGCTCTTTGCAGGGTTTCAGCTTCCTCTTCTCTCCTTGACTCTCTCCTAATAATTTAAATGGGGTTCTTTCTCAGAGCACCAGAGCCAGCGGCTGATACTTTGTGTTAGAATTTACCCACAACTATCCACTTGTGTTGCTCTTTAACCTGCAGCCAAAGACAAAAGAAGATGTCCTTGGCTGCTGGAACGCGTGCAGTGAGGGCACCCAGGTGTGGGTTGTTCTGAGACTCTGCTCCCACCAGACCATACTTTCTGTGTGCTCTTCCAGGAGGAAATGGATCCAGCCAGAAGGATCAGAGAGTGTCAGAAGATCTGGAAACTTCCTCTGTAGGGCCAAAGCCTCAAAATATGCCATTCTATTCTGGGGAATGCCATTTCTATTCAGGGCTCCATCCATCAAATAGAAATGGGACTCCAGGCTACTTTCCCATCTCCCAGGGATTTGGATGCCTAGAACACAACAATTCTTTTAATCTTCTAAGTTAAAAAAAAAAAAAAAAAAAAAGATTCTGGGACAGGTGCAGTGGTTCACTCCTGTAATCCCAGCAGTTTGGGAGGCCGAGGTGGGCAGATCACTTGACGCTAGGAGTTGGAGACCAGCCTGGACAACATAGTAAGACCCTATCTCTCCAAAAAAAAAAAAAAAAAAAAACCACACACACAACAACAGCTGGGTGTGGTGTTTCATGCCTATAGTCCCAGTTACTTGGGAGGCTGAGGTGAGAGGATCATCTGAGCCCAGGGAGATAGGGAGATTGAGGCTGCAGTGAGCCATCATTGCACTACTGCACTCCAGCCTGGACAACAGAGTGAGACCCAGTCAAAAAAAAAAAAAAAAAAAAGATTCTATAAGGGGGAAAAGAGAAGGCACATCAAGTCCTTGACAAAAGGAAATTTGCTAAATATTACACTCAAACTAGCTTAATAATGAACAACTGTACCTTCATCATAAGTTGCAAAGAACTTTGTCATACTAAATCCATACTTCGACACTGTATATTCACTCAAAAGGCTTTATAAGGAAAATCCAAGTATATTTAGACCCCCACATCAGTTATAATCATCATAATTTACTGAACACTTATCATGTGTCAGGCCCTGTACTAGGTGACTTAAATGAATTATCATATTTCATCCTCACAAGAACCCTATGAGACTGAATCTATTATTATCCCAATTTTATAGATAGAGACGCTGAGGCACAGAGGGTTTTTTTTTTTTTTTTTTTTGAAACAGAGTCTTGCTGCATTGCCCAGGCTGGAGTGCAGTGGCACGATCTCAGCTCACTGCAACCTCTGCCTCCCTGGCCCAAGTGATTCTCTGAGGCACAGAGGTTTAAATAACTTGTCCAGGCAGGGCGCTGTAGCTCATGCCTATAATCCCAGCACTTTGGGAGACCGAGGCAGGCAGATCACGAGGTCAAGAGATGGAGACCAGCCTGGCCAACATGGGGAAACCCCATCTCTACTAAAAATACAAAAATTAGCCAGGTGTGGTGGCGCACACCTATAATCCCAGCTACTTGGGAGGCTGAGGCAGGAGAATTGCTTGAACCAGGGAGGCAGAGTTTGCAGTGAGCTGGGATTGTGCCACTGCACTCTAGCCTGGCGACAGAGCGAGACTCCATCTCAAAACAGAACAGAACAGAACAGAACAGAACAGAACAAAACAAAACAAAAACAACTTGTCCACGGACACAGAGATAGTAAGTGATGGAGCCATGGTATTGAGCTCGTTTGCCTGATTTGGAGCCTGTGCTCATAACCAGCTGAAAACTTCACATACACAAATACAGAATTTAGGGGGATAGAATCCTTAAAAATACAAAAGGTTTGCTAGAATGTTCTCTAAACCCCAAATTCCCCCATAATTTCAGTAAATAAGACCTATGGCTGGGCGCAGTGTGGCTTACGCCTGTAATTTTAACACTTTGGGAGCCCAAGCTAGGAGGGTCACTTGAGCCCAGGAGTTCAAGACCAGTCTAGGCAACATAGTTAGGCCCTGTCTCTACAAAAAAAATTTTTTTAAGTTAGCTGGGTGTGGTGGCACATGCCTGCAGTCCCAGCTCCTTGGGAGGCTGAGATAGGAGGATTGCTTGAGCCCAGGAGTTCAAGGCTGCAGTGAGCCAAGATGGCACCACTGCACGCCAGCCTGGACAGCAGAGTGGGACCTTGTCTCAAACAAACAAACAAACAAACAAACAAAACCACCATAATTTTCTCTTTTTAAATTTATTTTGAGATAGAGTCTTGCTCTGTTGCCCAGCCTGGAGTGCAGTGGTGCCATCTTGGCTCACTGCAACCTCTACCTCCTGGGTTCAAGCAATTCTCCTGCCACAGCCTCTCAAGCAGCTGGGATTAAAGGCATGTGCCACCATGCCCGGCTAGTTTTTGTATTTTTAGTAGAGATGGGGTTTCACCATGTTGGCCAGGCTGGTCTTAAACTCCTGACCTCAAGTGATCCGCCCACCTTGTCCTCCCAAAGTGCTGAGGTTACAGGTGTGAGCCACTGTGCCCAGCCCATAATTTTATTTTCTGAAATTTGTTTTAAGGAACATACATTTTGAATGCAACATATGGATTTTTGCTTTCTGGGAAGGCACACATCTAAACCTTTCACCCAGTCGGTTAATTCTGATATGATTAATTCTGTTAATAATGAATGATTATTTTCTTATTGGTATTGAATAACCACATTTAGAAGCCTAGGCAAGGTGGTTTATAATTTAAGTATGAATCTTCTAATTACACACTTGTTTGTATATATTCATGCATAATCAAATTGAATCAAATGGACAGCCTGAAAGAATGAGATTATAGTGTCGGTGTGGTAGAGCGGGAGCTGGGGGCATTCTTCTTGCATTAGCCATCAACTTGATTTATAGATGTTTTATCTCATTAACCTTTAAGTCATAGAGCTAATTAGTGGCTCTGGGAACTGCAAAACACACTTGAAGCAATCATGTAGCTCTTTAACTTCGCCATGCACCAAATTAAACTGGACCCAATTATTCCAAATCATGGAAGACATCTTTTGAAAGACTTTGCCTCCTTCATTTCAAATGGATCGCTGGGATGAATATCATACTTGATGAAAACCCAGATTTCCTTTTCTAGCTGCATGCCATATTGTGTTAAAACCATCTGAATGCTTCAAAAGCTCTTGCTTCACAAAGAGACACATATATGCAGATCGGTGTGATTATTCCTGTTTGGGTAAAGCTGTCCCAGGACCCTATGAAGGGTGTCACCCTAAGGATAGCACTGCTGACCTTTCACCTGAAGGGAGCCATCCTGGGAGGATCAGGGAGCCATGCTGGGACCCAGATTGTTCAGGAGGCTGCCATCTTGAAAATGGAGATGGTTCCTTGGCACTCATTGACCTATAGGCATCCTTTTGTTTTCAATTCCCTGTTCTTATTTCTGGGATAGAAGCCCTTACAAAACTGTGACAAAGACCCAGACCCTGAAGCCTAAGTAGACACAGCCTTTCTTCTCTTTCCAGCCTTCTGATGGGAGGATTTTGAACTTCTTGGCTCCCCGTTTCTTGTGGCTGAATTAAAGTAATGGCTAGGGCCAGGCGTGGTGGCTTATGCCTGTTATCCCAGAACTTTGGGAGGCCGAGGTGGGTGGATCACTTGAGGTCGGGACTTCGAGACCAGCCTGGCCAACATGATGAAACCTTGTCTCTACTAAAAATACAAAAATTAGTCAGATATGGTGGCACACACCTGTAATCCCAGCTACTTGGGAGGCTGCGGCAGGAGAATTGTTTGAACTTGGGAGGTGGAGGTTGCAGTGAGCCTGAGATTGCACCACTGCACTCCAGCCTGGGCAACAGAGCAAGACTATGTCTCAAAAAAAAAAAAAAAAAAAAAAAAAAAAAAAAGTAATGGCTAGGATGAAATGATGAGAGAAATCTAACAGGCTAATTAATTTACCTAAGACAGGGCATAAAGCTACTTTCTGGATGGATAATGGGCTGGGTGCAGTTGCTGCGTGGACTTTGGGTAAGAAAAATGGCCACCTGTCCAAGACGCTTAGTAAAGACTTACATTGTTTTTAGGGCATTTGGAGTTCAACTTAGTTTCTTTTGAATAGGACACCACAAAAGATGAACCTTCTTAAGGGAGGAAGAAGGCTCAGGCTTATTCAACTTACATTTCAAATAATTTCCTGATGGAGGAAAGGGATTTGGGTAGAAACCCCTAAGATGATGACTTACAGTGGGGTTTTCTGAATTCTCATGTTCTTAGAACAGGACTGTGAAGTGTAGGAAGCAGAGGCCTGTGGGGTGCAGTCTTATCAGATGGGGGGCTTCACCTCCACTGGACATGTGAGTGAAGCTAAAGTTTCTTTTGGGCCTGATTTTGCATGAAGAACAAGTCCCAGTGTGAGGGGACACCAAACTTTAATTTCTTTCTTGGATTTAGTTTGAAAATGGACTAGATTGTTAACAATCAGAGGAATTTTTGTGTGGGTTCTTGCTCCTTAAATGCCAAGCTGATGTTCTAATGCCTTTTGACATGTCTCCTGCTGAGTGACTCAGCCCTGGCCTCATGGACCCTCCACAGACTCTCCCTCCCTCAGGGGTGCAGGTGTGTCCCCACCTCAGATTGGAGGCCAGGAAACTAACCACAATCTCCTGGCTATGAGACCTGGCTCCTGCCTTGGAGGCAAAACAGGGTGAAATACAGGCAGGCAGGATCCCAAACCACAGAAGCTCAAGTTAGGTCATTCTTGTGAACATGACAACTTGCTGTCTCTCTAGGTCAACAAAAAGAGACACAGATCCATTTGAAAATGGCCTTAAAAGACTAAGAACGTGGCCGGGCATGGTGGCTCATGCTTGTAATCCCAGCACCCTGGGATGCCGAGGCGGGTGGATCTCCTGAGGTCAGGGGTTTGAGACCAGCCTAACCAACATGGTGAAACTCCGTCTCTCCTAAAAATAAAAAAAATTAGCCAGGCGTGGTGATGGACACCTGTAATTCCAGTTACTGGGGAGATTGAGGCAGGAGAATCTCTCGAACCCGGGAGGTGGAGGTTGCAGTGAGACCAGATCACACCATTGCACTCCAGCTTGGGCAACAAGAGTGAAACTCTGTCTCAAACAAACAAACGAACAAACAACAACAAAAAAACTAAGAACGTGCATGATTATTGTTGCCATTGAGTGCCATTCCAAAGCAACCAAGAAAGTTAATTAGCCATTCCCTTCCACAAGCCAACAGAGGTGCTAGAGGACATTTATACTCTCTATAGCAGGAACATTGAGTACAAGGAGTTTAAATCACTTATCCCCCAGGGAGTACAATGTCAGATTCTTGTTCCCTATTCACATGCAGCTGGCATCTTTGGGGGAACTGCACACTGGGCAGGAACCATCTTTCAAAGCCCCTGGAAAAGCTGCAGAGGCACTCACAGGATCATCCCTCTCTAGGACAGTCTCTCTGGGACAGTTAGAAATGAGGTGGAGGCGCCAGGCGTGGTGACTCAGCCTGTAATCCCAGCACTTTGGGAGGCTGAGGTGGGTGGATTGCTTGAGGTCAGGAGTTCGAGACCAGCCTGGCCAGCATGGTGAAACCCTGTCTCTATTAAAAATACAAAAAATTAGCCAGTCGTGGTGGCACACCCCTGTAGTCCTAGCTACTCATGAGGTTGAGGCAGAAGAATTGCTTGAACTCGGGAGGTGGAGGTTGCAGTGAGCCAAGATCGTGCCACTGCACTCCAGCCTGGGTGACAGAGGAACAGGCTGGGTGACAGAGACTCCTTCTCAAAAAAAAAAAAAAAAAAGAAAAAAGAAAAAAGAAAAAATGAGGTTGAGGATCAGGATCAGTGCAGAGGAAAGAGTAATCGAAAATTATTACTCCTCTGAAATAATTCTTGGGAATTTTGCCATGGCTGGTGTGGCTCCGAATGTGGTCATTTTTCCTTAAACATGGGATCCAGCCCAAGGCAGAAGTAGATGAATCCTTGGGAATGCACAATTACTATTCATTCAGTTCACTGTGGGAATCAAGCAAATGAAATTGCCTGATGAGAAAAACAACACTGCCTTAAGAAGCACTCTGTCATGTTCACAGTGCATTTAAAATAATTATTAGGAAAGAGGGCCTGGCAATGTGAAGAATGTCAGAAATCTTCAGCCCAATTTGTTCCTAGGGGATGATGAAAATGGGTATATTTTGGCTGAAATTCTAACTTCAACTCTCAGGGCTACTCAGAAAGTCTGGCTAAGCTACATATAGGAAAAACGAACAGATTTTTTTTTTTTCTTTCCTAGACTGGCACCCCTGAGACTTAGGAGTAATAATCACTTCACATATGAGTGATTGATCCATTCCTCTAAGGCTAGTTAATAACTAACATTGTTTGTTCTTTGTAGTATCTAACATTTGCCCAACCTGCTTATAGCACATGGAATTTGGACTGAACCCACAAGACACACACTGGTTGCCTTTGACCCTGGGATAGGGCTTACTGACATCTATTTTGAATGGAGGGAAGAATGGAGTACTAGAATGGATACTGGGTGAATTAAATTCTACCCACTATAAGCCGTGTTTGAGGCAGCTCATGGGATCACTCTTATAGACCACATGAGTTATTTCTGGGCCTGGGGCTTCTCTGGGCGCCCGCCTCCCCACTGGTTGGCTCAGCCCCTGGTCCTTAGAAGACCTTCCTGAGAGGCCAGTGTATCTTCTTGGCTACATTTCTATACAGCCTTTTAATATTCACACATGAGACAACTTAACACACTGCTGCCTCACATGGCCATGAGTTCTGTTGTGTGCCAGCATCAGGACCAATCTTGTCTTGGACAGGGGGGCTAAAAAGACCTTTGCCCTAGTAGTTAGCATCAAGTCATGGTAGTGGCCAGCCCCAGGCTGGCCTCATGCTCTGGCTCTAGAAACTGGACTCTTACTTCATCCATTCATTTGAGAAATATTTATTGAGCATCTATTGTATGTCAGACACTGTACTAGGCCTACAAGTAGAGCACTAACTAAAAGAGATAAAAATGTCTGCCCGGCCAGGCACAGTGGCTCATGCCTGTAATCCCAGCACTTTGGGAGGCCGAGGCGGGTGGATCATGAGGTCAGGAGATCGAGACCATCTTGACCAACACGTTGAAATCCCGTCTCTACTAAAATACAGAAAATTGCCAGGTGTAAAGTCTCATGCCTGTAATCCCAGCACTTCAGGAGGCTGAGGCAGGCGGATCACCTGAGGTGCGGAGTTTGAGAACAGCTTGACCAACATGGTGAAGCCCCGTCTCTACTAAAAATACAAAATTAGCCGGGTGTGGTGGTGTATGCCTGTAATCTCAGCTACTCGGGAGGCTGAGACAGGAGAATTGCTTGAACCTGGGAGGCGGAGGTTGTGGTGAGCCAAGATGGCGCCATTGCACTCCAGCCTGGGCAACAAGAGTGAAAAGAAAGAAAAAGAAAAAAAGAAAACAAAATTAGCTGGGTGTGGTGGCGGGCATCTGTAGTCCCAGCTACTCGGGAGGCTGAGGCAGGGGAATCGCTTGAACCCAGGAGGTGGAGGTTGCAGTGAACTGAGATTGCACCACTGTACTTCAGCCTGGTGACAAAGCAAGACTCCGTCTCAAGGAAAAAAAAAAAAGATGTCTGCCCTTCTTTAAATTCTACTCTATTTTAGGGAACTGAATCTTGTTCTCTCATTGCCAAGTTTCAGTCTTGGTTCTCCAATCATAAGTCACTTCTTCCATAACGATGTTTCTCAAACTTTAATGTGAATACAAATCATCTGGGGATCTTGTTAAAATGCAGATTCTGGCTGGGGACAGTGACTCACGCGTGTAATTCCAGCACTTTGGGAGGCCAAGGTGGGAGGATTGCTTGAGCCCCCAGGAGTTGGAGACCAGCCTGGGCAGTATAGCAAAAGCCCATCTCTACAAAAAATACAAAAATTAGCTGGACATGGTGGCAAATGCCTGTGGTCCCAGGCACTCGGGAGGCTGAGACAGGAGGATTGCTTGAGCACAGGAGTTCAAGGCTGCAGTGAACCAAGATTGCACTACTGCACTGCAGCTTGGGTGACAGAGTGAGACCCTGTCTGGAAAAAAAAAAAAAAAAAAAAAAAGATTCTCATTCAGTAGGTCTGGGGTGGGACCTGAAATTCAACATTCTTAACAAGCTCCCAAATAATATTGCGTTGCTGCTAGGGATGCTGCCTGGATTGCACTTTATTTTATTCTGGGGACGGAATCTGGCTCTGTCGCAGAGCCTGGAGTGCAGTGGTGCAATCTTGGCTTCCTGCAGCCTCGGGCTCTGGGTTCAAGCGATTCTCCTGCCTTAGCCTCCCGAGTAGCTGAGAGTACGGGCGCATGCCACCACGTCTGGCTAATTTTTGTATTTTTAGTAGAGACGGGGTTTCACCGTGTTGGCCAGGCTGGTCTTCAATTCCTGACCTCAAGTGATCTGCCTGCCTCGACCTCCCGAAGTGCTGTGATTACAGGCATGAGCCACCGCGCCTGGTCTGGATGACACTTTAGTAGTCAGGATGTACAGCTGGCAGCATCAAAGAGCTTGTTAGAGGTGCAGAATCTCAGGCCTCACTTCAGACCACTGGCTCAGAGTCTGCCCTTCAACTCCATCCCCAGGTGCTGAGAAACAGTGATCTAGAACAATGACTCTCAAGGCACACGGAACATCAGGAGCACCGGTGAGCGTTACAAAGTGCCCCTAGCCGCCCCCCATTCTCCACCCACTGAATCATGTTATCTGGCCGTGGGCACCCCAGGTGATTCTCACGGGTATCATGTTTGAAAATATCAGAGTTTTAGGAGGACTAAAATCCTCCCAGGTTCCTGTGACATCGCAAAGGAAAAAGACTTAGGAATGATCTGACGATCATCACCTGAGATTGTGGGCGCCTCCGAAGTTACAACACAAGTCCCAGATCAGAAACTGAGGCGGGGCTTGCCCAGTGTCACGTGCCTGGCAATACGCGGCTGCCTCCGGCGCATGCGCAGTTCCTCTCTGCAAGGCCTTGCAGCCCCGCTCTCACCCACCGCAGGAATGCCTCTCCCTGACCAAGACACAAACCTTTTTCCCTCCTCCAGCCGACAGTTGCTGGCCATTACCTCTAAAGCATTACCTCACAGGTGCTGGACTCCCACAAATGCCATCCTCTCCCTACCCCTGTCACTGACCAATCAAGCCACATGTTTAACTGGTTGACTCTTCCCCCAAAGCCCAATGCTGTCAGCCTTTTGATGCTGTTTGCGTCTCTTCTTGGGGCAGGTGAGGTATGTGGGTGGGAAGGGTATTGTCTGCTGGACTTGCATTCATCTTTCAGGAAGGCAATTAAGTTTCCTGCTTTGGGTCTTCTATTCAGAACCTCTTCTTTTTGTGGGTTCTACAGCTTTCTGGAATGTATGTGAACACCTCCTCTCTTGGCTTACAACTTCAAGACTTCCTCATTCTTTCAAACTGGCCACTTTGTCCTCTCCCCTCCCTACCCAGATAGGTGCTGCTCACCAAGTGGAGTGAGTTGAGCACACCTGGAACTGAAGAGCGTTTGACAGGGGGTTTAACCTGTCCATGAATCCCAGTATTTTACAATCTTGGCATACGTTAAAATATCCTGAGGAGTTTAGAAAACTCAAAGTCCAGACTACACTCAGATAAATTATTCTGATTTCTTTTTTTTTTATAACAAAAATAGGGGCGGGGGCTCACTATGTTGCCCAGGCTGGTCTTGAACACCTGACCTCTAGAGATCTTCCCACCTCAGCCTCCCAAAGTGCTGAGATTAGAGGCATGAACTGCTGCACCTGGCCTGCACCCAGATAAATTAAATTAGAAACACTGGGGGTAAGAAACAGGCATAAAGAGTTTATGGCCGGGTGCAGCCTGGGCTATGCCTGTAATCCTAGCACTTTAGGAGGCTGAGGCAGGTGGATCACTAGAGGTCAGGAGTTTGAGACTAGCGTGCCCAACATGGCAAAACCCCCATCTCTACAAAATGAGCCGGGTATGGTGATGCATGCCTGTAATCCCAGCACTTTGGGAGGCCAAGGCAGGCAGATCACTTGAAGTCAGGAGTTTGAGACCAGCCTGGCCAACATGGTGAAACCCCATCTCTACTAAAATTACCAAAAAAAAAAAAAAAAAAAAAATTAGCTAGGCATAGTGGCATGTACCTGTAATCCCAACTACTCAGGAGGCTGAGGCAGAAGAATCACTTGAACTCAGGAGGCGGAGATTACAGTGAGCTGAGATGCGCCACTGTACTCCTGCCTGAGTGACACAGTAAAACTCTGTCTCAAAAAAAGAAGTTGATAAAATTCCCTAGGTGATCCCATTGTACAGCCAATGTTGAGGCCCCCCAGAAAGTGCAGGTAAAGTTGTTTGTGGATGGGCATAAGTGCATTTTCTTCTGGAAAAGCTAAGCCATACCTCTCAGCCGATTCTCAAAGAGGTATACAACACCCTCCTCCTCTCTTCTTCAAAAAAGGCTCAGTGACAATAAGGAAGAACTTGCCAGTTGTTAAGGAAACACCAAATACATGTGTTAACTAAATAAATAGGCATGAACATGCAGAGCAAGAAAAGTGTCTATTGTTCTCAAGGGGACCTTTGGGGGCCTTTGGGTGGGATGGGAAAGTCACTGCCACTCTCCCAACTAAGTGGGAAAATGGCTGATTTTAGATGCTGCCACTGCAGAAATCTGATTACTTAACTCTTGAGCCTTCCCGCTGCCCACAGAACTAAGCCTGACTCCCAGCTATAACACTGTGGTTCTTTCATTGCCTAGCCTCAGTCATCCTTTCTAACTCACCTCCCTTACTTCATCCCACATTCTAGCCCCAAGAGGATGCTCATTGTGCATTTTTTAGATGCCTTTTTTTTAGGTGCCTTCCCCCAGTTGCTTCCACTCTGCCTGTCTCAGGTGGACTTGGGAGGGGAAGTGGGACTGAAGGGACAGAGAATAACTCAAGGCAGAGTCCCTTAGTAGAGAAGGTTCAGTCTGTATTTGTCGAAAATGTGAGTGGGATAGCAACCTTCTGTTAGGTGCTCCTGCTTGGGGGAGTAGGGGAGATTCAGAAGGCCTGGTCTTTGAGGGACTGAAGTCCCAGAGTAGGAGGCAGACCTGTGATCCAATGAGTGCAGGGAAGCTTAATGGATGCTCTGAGAGGAATCTGTGGAGGGGAGATGAGGGGTGGAATGCGGAATGCAGGGTCAGGAAAGGCTTCGTCCCTAAAGAGATTGGCACCCAGCAGCCTCAGTGAAATGAGATAGGACTGGATTAGGAGGGTGAGGTCAGATGATAGAGGCCATTGAATGCTAACTGGAGGACACCCACTACACACAGACTGAACCCAGTTAGTGGCCCCAGCTTCGCTCATCTTGCTCCCTCAGGTAGTCTTTGCTATAATGCTAAGCCATTGAAGCAGACGGCCTGATTTTGAAGATGTCCCATCTGCCTGGTGGTGTCTGAGCTTGTAAAGGTACCAACTTTTCAGGAAGCCCCAGCTGTCTCCTGTAGCATCTTCCTCCTGCCACTACCCATGTTCCCAGGCCCCTGGGGCAGGTCAGGGAGCCAGGATCACTGACTCCGTAGACAAGAACGGTGGCTGTACTTTCCAGTCACAAGTCAGGCAGGATGTAGGTGTGACAATGAGCTGGACGATGGGCAGTCAGGGGCCTGCCAGCACAGCAGAGGAGGAGGGGTACAGCTTCTAGATTCTCAGGTTTGAATTCCATCACTAAGTGCTGGGAATACGGTGTCTACCAACCCAATACAGATGTTGTGTATAGAGCCCTGACCCAGAGTAGATGTTCTCTTCCTCTATCTGCTTCTCTGGGCTGAGAATTTAGGTTAAACAGCTGGATCTTCTCCTCCCTGTACCACCCCCACCTGCCAAAGACGGTGCCCCTTCTGTAAGGACTACACTTTTTCCATTTGGGCTGCCAGGATGCTCTAATTGTTATGCACTTTCCTCTAATAAGGCACAGAGGGCTCCTTATGTAAATTCAAGGAAAAAAGCCCCAAATCATGAATTACATCTGTATTATAATAATAAACCTTTTAATTAACACTTATCAACTGCCAGCTATATTAGGTGTAAATAACAGGTGGATGCAACATGAACTCCTGAGGCTAGAGAGTCACTGCCTCCACCCTACTCCTTCAAGAATTTCAAGAAACAGTTCATATGCTATCTCTTTTCTTCCTCTCCTGTATCCCCTCTCGAGACGGAGACTCCCTCTGTTGTCCAGGCTGGGGTTCAGTGCTGCGACCTCTGCTCCCGGGTTCAAGTTATTCTCCTGTCTCAGCGTCCCGAGTAGCTGGAATTACAGGTGCCCACCACCACATCTGGCTAATTTTGTTATTTTTTAGTAGAGACGGGGTTTTGCCATGTTGGCCAGGCTGGTCTCAAACTCCTGACCTCAGGTGATCTACCCTCCTCGGCTTCCCAGAATACTGGGATTACAGGAGTGACCCACTGTACCTGGCTCTTTTCAAAAGCAAGCTTATACATTCTCCTGGATTCTGAAACTATTGACAATACTTAAAGTTAGTTTTTTTTTTTTTTTTTTTTTTGCCATTTAAACATAAATATTAATGACTTAACACTTGTATGGTGCCTCTCACCTCAGATTCATTCATTCAACAGGTATTTAATAGATGTAGCAGGAATTGTTCTAGGAATCAGGGATACAGCAGGAAGGGAATAAGCTGAAGTTCTTTTTTTTAATTAAAAAATTTTTTTTTAGAGACAGGGTTTCACTGTTGCTCAGCATTCTGGTAGACAAAGACAATAGGGAAATCAACAAGTACAGAAGTAATACTAAACGGCAATAAGTGCTGTAGGGAAACATAAAGAAGAGTAAGGTGAATAGAGGTGAGGGCGGGGGCATGGAGTTTAAGAACTGCTATTTGGCTGGACTAAAGTTAAAATTACTTTCTAAGGGACAGAAGAAGGACTTGAAATCATGTTCCTTGGCTTCCAGTCTTGTGTTCTTTTCTTATAAATCCTCTAAAGGAATTTCTCATATAAGAAACCGTATCCTCTTGAACATCGGAAGCTCTTTTTTGCCAATGCAAGGTAAGGAAGGATTTGGGCACGTGGAAGGTACTCAGTTGCTGGAGTCAGGTTATGGGAAGGTAAATATCAAGAATGATTAGAAGGAAAAAATGTATTATAGGTACTAAGGAAAAGGACGATCTTAATTTTAAAAATTGAATTGTATGGAGAGCTGACTTTTTTTCCTCCTCATCTTCTTTGTGATGGCACAGAGAGCTGAATTTTCTTTAAAACAGTTTTATTACCTTTTTTTTTTTTTTTTTCAGATGGAGTCTCGCTTTCTCGCCCAGGCTGGAGTGCAGTGGTGCTATCTCGGCTCACTGCAACCTCCGCCTCCCGGGTTCAGCTAATTTTTGTATTTTTAGTAGAGACGGGATTCTGCTATGTTGGCCAGACTGGCCTCAATCTCCTGACCTCAAGTGATCTGCCTGCTTCAGCCTCCCAAAGGGCTGGGATTACAGGTGTGAGTCATGAAATTAAATCTTATTTCACATCTGTAGGAATATGTAGATACAAATCACAGATTAGGAAAAAAATTCAAAAGTCCTGATTATTAGTTGGGAAATGAGGTTACTGACGAAGTCCTTGGTGTTGGAGGAGCCCAGCTTCTTCACAGAGCCATGAGAAATTAATGACTGCAAACTGGTAAGTCCCAATGTCTACTGGGAAAGGCAGGAGTCTTTGGAGTCAGATAAAATCTAGGTTTAAATTCTGACTCTGTCACCTGGTAGTTATGTGATATTAGGCAAGTGATGTGAATGCTCTCACTCTGCTATTTGGCCTCTATGTCAGGAACTGTGCTAGGTGTTTGGATACAGAAGTTTGAGATGCGAAGGGTCCTGCCCTCCTAGAGATTCAACAGATAATTAAGGAAAGGTGGGCTTCCTAACGCCGAAGGGACTGAGAGTAGTGAGAGTAAGGCTTAGCCAGGCGGAGAGGGAGTTGGGTCGGGGGAGGCAACATTTTAAGAAAATATGCGAGGGGCTGATAGGCTGGAACGGCCGAGGTCCAATACACAGTTGTTCTTGTGGGTCTAATGCAGGTGGTTGCGATTATTTTGTCAAACAAATATGAAAAGCACCTAACGCTGAAAGCACTTGACCCAGAAATAGGAGTCAGGGCCGGGGCGCGAACCCTGAGCTGTAAATCCCTTTCCATAAGGAAGAGGATTCCAACCTCCACTACGAAAAGAGCAAAACACACTCGCTGTAAGGAACGGAGGAACGAGTCAGACGATTGGGGGCAGGTTCCAGGCGGGGGGCGTGGCCTCGGCGACTGCCGGATGTCCTCTTCCGGAACTGGCCCGTGCCCCGGAAGCAGTTGTTGTTTGTTGGGGGCCTTTTGACCAGTGACGGAGACTGTCCAGGGGTGGTCACCATGTTCCTCTCCGTCGTCTTCTGTAAGTGGGGATGGAGGCGCCGGCAGGGGTTACGGTGAGGGTTGGGGGCCCGTGACAGGCAGGGCCTCGGAATGATGCGGGGAAGGATGTGCGAACAGGCCGGGAAGCTACAACTGCGGACTTTTCCAGGCCTTCAGGACCACAGCGCCCGGCATGCCCCGCGGCGCGCCTCCCTGCGCGGACGTGTGGGTGCCTGAGAAGGGGTCTGTGGTGTCTGGATTCAGTTGCCGTCCTCGCGGACTGTTGAGTCTGGCTCTGGGGCGTTTTTCTCCAGCCCGTGTTAGGAGAATCACTACATGTCCGAAGGACATCCGAAGATTCTGAAGGACCTCAGAATTTGTAGCCCACCCATTTCGAACTCTAAAAATAAGGAAACCGCTCCCGAGAGGGGCAATGAATTGCCCGAGTAGTAACGGCAGGGCAGTGAAAGAAGTCCTCGGGCTCCCGAGTCAATGCTCTTCCTTACACCTGGCTGAATTCCCAGTAAGATTTAGTGTCTGATTTTCACCACATGTGATGGTTGTTACTATTTGCAAAGATTAACTTGTCAAACAAGAAGCTTGCTGCAGTGCAAATACTTGCACTTTAGAAGAGGGAAAAAGTGGAGCAGGCATTACTTACTTTAGAAAGATTTAAAAGGTAGCCAGTCCAACAGACATGAAATTGTGCAAAATATTAAATCTAGAATTGTGTTGGTCTGATTGGCTCTTTTAACCTACCTTCTATAAAATCGTAAGGGGTTCCCTAATATATAGGGAATAGTTACTTGAGTGACACCTCATGGCGTATTTCATAAGTTAAATATTTTTGGTTATTACTGACATATAATGAACTGACATATAACTGAACTTTGCATAAGAAAGATACATTTATATTTTTATTTTCTTTTCCAACCTTTCCTGTCTACAAAAAAGTTGCCAAGAGCAAGTCAAAGTAAGTAAAGATTTTTCCTTTTTTAAACGTCACTTGTTTATGTTAGATTTGTTAGTCTCGTTGCTCCCAGTACATCCTTATATGAAATTAAGCATTGGGCCTCGACTTCCTAAGAGTTGGTCTGTGGATTACTTAGTTGATAATTTTTTCTCTATGAACTCTTTCACAAAATATTTTCCCTCCTGCCCAACTGAGCTACTTCCGTGAGCATTGAAATACTTAAAGGAGCCTTTGCTGCTTTTCTAGTCCCAGGATTTGTGAGCTCACTGTCTGTTTCTAAACAAACCATTGGGCTGTGCTGTATTTGGACTACCACCATATTTCCATTTCCTCAAATTGAGGACCAGGGGCCATTTGTCTGGAGCTCACTACAGGAATCCAGAAGAACAAACTCTGCTTTGATTAAATCATAGAGTCTGTTTTAATGAGTTTTATAATCACTTGCATTCATGGTATAAGCATTTCAAAAATAGCCAAGATTAAAGATTCCATGCTGTACCAGAGAGACTAGAACTACCAAACTTGTATTTCAAAATAAATGTTGTAGACAATAACTGAAGATTTTGTGGTAAAAATAGGGAAGTTCTAAAGCAGCCTTTCCTTGCAACTCAAGACATTGAAAATCCTTAAAGCTAGTCGTTTGGATTAAAGTTAATGATAAACATGTATGTTAGCGCTTTCCCTCTCGGTATCTTTTAGTTATTCACGTAGCTTTCCCCACAGTCCAGTTATTTATGTCAGAGTTCCCTACCCCCAGGATGTATAGGAATCCCTTGCCTTTGGTTTCTGTAGAGGTATATTCTGACTTTTTCTACCCTTGTGATGTATTTCATATATGTCTTGCCTGATCGACCTCATGTACCAGCTCACTAGGAGTACTGCTAGGAGTACTGTTAGCTCCTAGAGGACATAGACATAGACTTACAGAGCTTTGTATTTCCCAGAGTGCCTTCCACAGAGTAAGTGCTTAAGATTTGTTGAATCTGTGTTGAATGGATAATTATTGTCTATCTTAATTAGAAATAAATACTGTATGCCCCTTATGAGGCACTGTGCTGAATGTTGAAAGCAATGCAGTGATGTATAATATAGTCTTAGATGCTTCCAGGTTGTTCTGGAATTACATGAGAAATAACACGGTCTACGTGAGGAGACAGGACACATGAAAAAATAACAGACAGTACAGGTATTAAAAGATCTGGTGAGGCAAACATGGACTTTCTGCTTTGGATGACTGTAACTTAAATGAAATATGAAGGGGCACAAGGTTTTGCACATTAGCAACCTAAAAGCTTCAGTCCCTTTGTTTTGGCCCTTCCTGATGATAATCATTTATGCCCCGAAGAGAGGGCTGTTCTGAGACAGCTGTCTTTACCATTTCCTCACTAGCCAGCTGTGGTTACCAGTACTTTGATATTTTCCCCTTCCTGACTTCTGCTGCTCCTGAGGGTTGGATGGCTGAGGCTAGTCCCACCATGTGGCTTGATTGTTCTTATTGTTTTGGTTAGGTCATTGTGAAGTAACTCTGTGTAGTGGAGCAAATCCTAGAGATTTGAAACCATTGAAATTGTTTCATGGAAAACTTAGGCTGTCTTACAGCTGAACCTTCTTAGGGCCAAGTGATATCCCACAACTAATATTACCCTACAGAGTTCTCAAAATGTGCCATCCCCCCATGACTGATTTTAGTTTATTTCGTCAGCTCACACGTAACAGCATACTTTTTAATCTTAGAAACATTTTGGTGAGAATGGTGAGCCAAGCTGGGACAGGTTTCTGCTTCAACACCAAGAGAAACCGACTGAAGGAGAAACTGACTCTTTTGCATTATGATCCAGTTGGTAAGATCTGGGGAGGTTAATGCTTCCAAGGCCTGTTGCCCCCTTTGTAGGCTGAACATCTGAACATCTCTGGGAGTTTTTTTTAGCCTCTGATACTAGCATTCATTTAGTAAACAGGTATTGAATGATTATTATGATGCTATGTAACATCCCAGGTGCTGGGATGCACCAGGACACAAGACAAGTTAAGTCCCTGTATTCTTGGCACTTAGTCTAGTCTGACAGGGGGAGAAAAAATGACAAATTATAAGTGCTATGAGAGAAACAATCAGGATGCTGAGGTGTAGGATTAAGTTGGGGAGTGGTAGGGAAAGTCACATTAGATGGCTAAATCAGGGAAGGTCTCTCCAGGAGGAGATAGTTAACTGAGACCTGAAGGTGAGAAACCAGCTACGTAAAGAGAATAGGTGGTAGTGTTCTGGAAACAGACAAGTGTCTTGAGAAGGGGACGGTATGGTGTCCTGGCATCATCTGTTGAACAGTGGCTACTTTTTGGGTCCTGATATAAGTTACATGAATACGATTTCTATATATCTATATATTAGTGCAGTGGGAGTAGGAAATTTGATTTTTCCATTTTGTGCCATCCACTAAAATGCTGTACTATATGGTAACTTTAAATGGTCTCATTAGATGGAAGTATTTATCTAGAAGAGACAAATGTTCCCAAGGCCAGATTATCTGCTCACAAACAAAAATAGAGTCAGCACCTGATGCTGTTGGTGGACGCCTATCCTGTTTCTGGATTTTATGTGCAGATTTATGCAAAAATAGCAAACATGTTTCTACTTTTAGAGCTCTGGTTGTCATTTCATTTTTGTGCTCTTTATAATTGTTTTTTTTTTTTTTTTTTTTTTTGAGACAGAGTCTCGCTCTGTCGCCCAGGCTAGAGTGCAGCGGCATGATCTCGGCTCACTGCAAGCTCCGCCTCCTGGGTTCACGCCATTCTGCTGCCTCAGCCTCCTGAGTAGCTGGGACTACAGGCACCTGCCACCATGCCTGGCTAATTTTTTTTTTTTTTGTATTTTTAATAGAGACGGGGTTTCACCGTGTTTGCCAGGATGGTCTCGATCTCCTGACCTTGTGATCGTCCCACCTCAGCCTCCCAAAGTGCTGGGATTACAGGCGTGAGCCACTGCGCCCGGCCTGTTTTTGTTTTTTAAATGGAGTCTTACTCTGTCGCCCAGGCTGGAGTGCAGTGGTGCAATCTCGGCTCACTGCAACCTCTGCCTCCTGAGTTCAAGTGATTCTTCTGCTTCATTCTTCCAAATAGCTGGGACTACAGGTGTGTGCCACCACACCTGGCTAACTTTTATGTTTTTAGTAGAGATAGAATTTCACCATGTTAGCCAGGCTGGTCTTGAACTCCTGCCCTCAGGTGATCCACCTGCCTCGGCCTCCCAAAGTTCTGAGATTACAGGCATGAGCCACCGCGCCCGACCATCGCTTCTTAACAAGCTAATGGCTGTAATAACACAAGCAGACATTTTTTAAAGGCTCTAAGAAGCACAATTGTCAGCTTAAAGTTTGTGTTCCATCCTTTAACAGAAATAAAATTCCTTGCTGTTTTTTATGGTGTTCAAATTTCTGTTTATTCATTATCACAGTAAAAAGGGAATTCTAGGTTTGTACCTGATGATAAGGAGTCTGAATTTCAGGGTGATTCCTCATATGGTGGAAAAATGAGGAGGTTTGCTGTTGGATTGATAAGATTTAGAATTGGATTGGTATGTTTTACTCCCTCTGATTTCTCTGTGTCAGCTGGTGAAAAGTCAAAGGGATGAACTTTACAATAAAGTGTTTTTCTACCATATTTCTCTCTTTTTTTTTTTTTGAGATGGAGTCTCGCTCTGTCGCCCAGGCTGGAGTGCAGTGGCCGGATCTCAGTGGCCGGATGCAAGCTCTGCCTCCCGGGTTTACGCCATTCTCCTGCCTCAGCCTCCCGAGTAGCTGGGACTACAGGCGCCCGCCACCTCGCCCAGCTAGTTTTTTGTATTTTTTTTTTAGTAGAGACGGGGTTTCACCGTGTTAGCCAGGATGGTCTCGATCTCCTGACCTTGTGATCCGCCCATCTTGGCCTCCCAAAGTGCTGGGATTACAGGCTTGAGCCACCGCGCCTGGCCTATTTCTCTCTCTCAGTAAAAGGTGAAAGATTTATATGAGCCGAAGAGAAACCAGAGTATATATATTTAACTCTGAGTTTATTTTTAGAAACTTGCACAACACTAATAAATATTGATTGAATAACCTTCTGTGATATTTTAAGTATCAAAAATGTATGTATTGGGCTTTTCATCCTTAGTATGGAGGTATTAGGAACTTAATATTTGTCAGTTTGATTTTAAGTTTTGAGATTGGGAAAGGATACAACCATAAACAGTTCTGATCGAAGTGGGAGAAAAGATTCACATACAAATTTCAAACAGATGCTTAGAACTTTTCTCAAAAGGAATGTCCTTAGCTTTGACAGCACAGCTTTGTCTTTTCTGAAGAAGAGAATGTTCTGGGATAGCAGACTTCCTGGCTTTCTGCCCACCTGCTGAATGCCCTGCAGGTGTTCGTGATGTTTGCCTCGGGGCCTGCCCCATTGCCCAGGGTACCAAATAGCTTGGCAGTTCTCCTAGCATGTTTTACTGTGATTAGTAAATTGTTAAGATTGAGGAAAATGATTATTCGTCTGCTTTATGAAGGAAATAGGTAAGGAAATGTGAAAAAATTCCCAACTATTTGAGCATTTCATAATACAGTCTGTGGCAAGAAGCAGCTGCATATGCCTGTCCTTTCGAACTCCTTTTCCATGTATAAAACTAGATGCTAATTTCCGAAGAGGAAGGATTAAATGCTGAGGCATAAGCTTATTAAACTTTCGTAAATGTATTGAAGGTTTATCATAAAGAGAATGAAAACTTGTCAGTTTTAATTCCTTGGATGACTAAACAAGACAATATATACTTTAATTGAAGCAGAATCGGTTTTGGTTAGATGTAGGGAGAGAACTTGACAGATTCATTCTTCTATGCATTAAGCATTAAATATTTTGACAGAAAATTCATGTTTACAATTGTGGGTAGCAGTGTGTCATTTCAACTCACTTAACACGTGTTGAATGTGCACTGTGTGTCCGGCAACAACCTTGTGAGGGAGATAGTTATCTCTTCCACAGGGAAGAAAGCAGGGTAGAGTATTTTGAGAAATTTTCCCAGGGACTCATAGCTGATAAATGGTGGAGCCAGAGTTGGAACCCAGCCTTTCTCACTCCAAGTCCCTGTTTTTTTTTTTTTTTTTTTTTTGAGATGGAGTCTCACTCTGTCGCCCAGGCTGGAGTGCAGTGACGCGATCTCGGCTCACTGCAAGCTCCACCTCCCGGGTCCATGCCATTCTCCTGCCTCAGCCTCCCAAGTAGCTGGGACTACAGGCGCCCGCCACCGCGCCCGGCTAATTTTTTTGTATTTTTAGTAGAGATGGGGTTTCACCATGTTAGCCAGGATGGTCTCAATCTCCTGACCTTGTGATCCGCCCGCCTTGGCCTCCCAAAGTGCTGGGATTACAGGCGTGACCCACCGCGCCCAGCAGTCCCTGTTCTTTAATTTTTTTAAAAAAGAGAGATGGGGTCTCACTGTGTTGTCCAGGCTGGTCTCGAACTCCTGAGCTCAGGCAGTCCGCCCACCTTCGCTGTCCAAAGGATTGGGATTACAGGCCTGAGCCATTGTGCTTGGCCCTTCTAATTTAAACACAGTTTTTTTTTGTTTTTTTTTTAAGAGACAGTGTCTTTCTATGTTGCCCAGGCTGGTCTGGAACTCCTGTCCTCAAGTGATCCTCCTACCTCAGTCTCCCAAGTGCTGGGATTACGGGCATGAGCCACCATTCCTGGCCAAGTCCCTGTTCTGTCTCTTACATGGAGCCAAATTAATCTTTCTAAAACTTTTTTTTTTTTTTTTTTTTTTTTTAAATCAAAACCTATCCCTGTGGTCAGGCCATGGATCCCCACTGTGAGACTCCTACCATCATCTAACCAGATGCCCATTCGTGGTTCATTTAATCCAAATGCTGATCTGTCTTCAGGGACCAAACTTGACACTTTCCATGAGGCCTTCTGTCACCATTCCTGTCCCTTCTGACCTTTAGGGTCCTCTGGGGTTTACTGAATATTTGTGTGGGCACCTCATGATGTACTGATGTATTAAATCAGGGAGTCTTCTTACACTTTTGTAAACTCTACATTGCCTCGCACAGTTCTATGGTCTTAAATATTTATTCTTTGTGTTAAAGGAATAGGTGCAGTGAATGAATGAAAGAATCCTACTCCATATAGCCTTGCTCTACTAACCTTAATCAGTTACTCCTAGTCAGGGTCATTTAAATTGTCTCCAGATTGCTTTTCAGTGAGACAACTGTTTTTAAACCAAGTTTTTAGTTCCCTGTAGAAAACCATGGGGGAAATAGTTCTTGTAATTAATAACATTGATGAGAAACTGTTTTGGTTCTTTACTACCATCTTGTAATGCATTAATGCATTGTAGTCATCCTTGGAGTTTTAGGAGGATCAATCCTACTTACATTTCACGTGGTTTGAAGTATGTTAAAAAGATCCCTTATGTACAGTGTATTAATATTATAGATAAAAATCTGTTGACAGTTTAATAGTTCTTAAATTCAGCTGCCCATCAATTGAGGAGTTTTTTTTTTTTTTTTTTGAGAAGAAGTCTTGCTCTGTTGCCCAGGCTGGAGTGCAGTGGCCGGATCTTGGCTCACTGCAAGCTCCGCCTCCCGGGTTTACGCCATTCTCCTGCCTCAGCCTCCCGAGCAGCTGGGACTACAGGCGCCCCCCACCTCGCCCGGCTAGTTTTTTGTATTTTTTAGTAGAGACGGGGTTTCACTGTGTTAGCCAGGATGGTCTCGATCTCCTGACCTCGTGATCCGCCCGTCTTGGCCTCCCAAAGTGCTGGGATTACAGGCTTGAGCCACTGCGCCCGGCCTCAAATTGAGGAGTTTTAAAAAAATATAGACTTCCAGTCCAACTCTAGCCTTACTAAACCAGGATTAAGGTAGGAGTGGAGGGTGAGAATGGACTTACTTAAATAAGGTAATTCTTAATCGTAGATAGCTTGGGAATCTCACATACAGAGTATCCATGTTGACTGTAGAAGGAAAAAGCTAAAATGTCTGTGTGATAGGGACAAGTGAGGAATTGTTAGGTCATAGTTGTTTAGGTCTTCCTTGGGTGATTGTTCCATTTCTGGTGTATTTTTGTTTTAGCAAGGAGGAAATAGGTAGGGGTGGGGTGTGTGTGTGTGTGTGTGTGAGAGAGAGAGAGAGAGAGAGAGAGAGACAGAGAATGTTGGAAGTTAATGGAGTGCCATAGGGCATTATAGAACTATGAAAGCCTTACTGCTCAGCATCTAGTCTTCAGTCATTTTTTTTTGAGATGGAGTTTCACTCTTGTTGCCCAGGCTGGAGTGCAATGGCATGATCTCAGCTCACTGCAACCTCTGCCTCCTGGGTCCAAGTGATTCTCCTGCCCCAGCCTCCCGAATAGCTGGGATTACAGGCATGTGTCATGCCTGGCTAATTTTGTAGTTTTAGTAGAGACAAGGTTTCTCTATGTTGGTCAGGCTGGTCTTGAACTCCCAACCTCAGGTGATCCGCCCACCTTGGCCTTCCAAAGTGCTGGGATTACAGGCATGAGCCATCGTGCCCGGCTAGCCTTCAGTGTTTCATCCAGGCAGGTAGCACTTTGTTTCAGAGAACTGTACTCTGTGATATTTACAATAATGAGATTTTGGTTATGATGTTAATTATAGTACCAAACTAAAAACTCCATATTTGGGTGTATTAACCCATCTCTGGGAAGTAGAGGTTTAGTGTCTATTACTCTTCCAGACAGTGTGGTCCACTTGGTTCTTGATGCTCTTTTTCTGGAGTCCACCTCCCAGTCTGTCCTTGCTTACCTCCTGCAAGAGTGGACATTAATTGGGTGAAAACATTGTTTTCCATTTTTGTCCCTAGTTTTCTTTCTTAATGTGAATATTTCTACATTGGTTTAAATAATGACTTGTGGGATACCAAGGATGTTGCTGATTAGCTAGTGGCCCTATAGCCATTTTCTCCAGTCTGCCCTGGCTCCTGGGATGGAGGAACTGAGTTTGCAAATCAGCTCCATCCTCATATCAAGAAATAGTAAAATAAGAGAAAGAAGAGGGCTTATGGTCTGATACATATTTTTTATAAAAATGTCGATGATACTTTATAATAATTTTCTGCTACAATTCTTTTTTTTCTCCCTCCATAGTGAAACAAAGAGTCCTCTTCGTGGAAGCTAAAAAAATACGCTCCCTTTAACTGGTGGATTGAAAGTGACTTTGATTTATAAAGAGAAGACTGAGGGCGGGGATACTGATTCAGAAATCCTGTAGTGTGTAATAAAAGAAGAGGAAATGGCATGGAATCACTGCCTCCTGTGATTTGAAGGCCATTGTGAAGGAAAACAATGCAGTGAAAGAAAGTTCTTCATATTAGGACAGATATCATTGCATCACATTTATTTATCTTTCTGGGTATTTTTATAGCCCTTAATAAAAAATATTAAAATAGCCTATGCTATTGTGTCTTAGTGATGTTTTTCCACACTATTTGAGGTTTTAAAAATCAACCACATTACTAAAAAATAACCATTGTTTCATGTAATAAATGTTTCCATAACAACACTTATGTAAGAGTTTCCAGCCTGCTCCCTCTGTACTCAAGAGAAAAGGCAGAGTAACATTCCAGAGTGATCTTGAAGAAACTCCCATGTAATAACAAAGATGGCAGGGGGAACCAGGAATGACAAAAGAAGGAGCCTTGTAACACAAATCAAGAGAACTTCTATTTCTGATCTGTGCTTCATTAGGAAAAATGCCACTGGCCTATATTTTCAAACCCAGGTCACCAAAGCAGTATCTAGGATTTTGTGGGACAGCTTTGGATTCCTTTATTCCTTAGATTTTTCTTTCCTTTTAAAATAAAAGAAGCTATAGTGTATTTCCATAAAGCCACTGCTAAGACTTCTGAGGCATGGTGGTACCACACAGCTAACTAGCATGGAATTCTGGGAGCAATCCCTAATGTTCAGATAGGGACCTCTGTGCTGCCCAGAGCCATACACTTTCTTACTTGGGCTTTTGTTTCCCACAAGTTTTCAAAGTTGTCCAGTTTTCTCCTTTGTCAAGTTCCTGGTTGAAAAGGATCTGCTCATTTTAAGCTCTGCTGGTTCACATCTTACCCCATTTAAAGCATTTGTGTGGGAGAATGATACCGTGCCCACCCTGACTACAAAATAAGAAGTTCCTTCTCCATGGCCCAAACCTGGCTCTGAGGGAAATGTAAGAGCAGCTCTCTGGCGGTTTAGAGGAATTAGAGGCAGATAGTTGATGAGTCTTAGGGGCTTGTGGCCTCATGATCAATCAGCTATTTTATGGCATCTTTTGATAAAGCTCTGGTTCAAAGCAATAATAGGTGAGATCTTGGCTCTTTTTAGGCTGAAACTGTACATAGTATTGAGTTATAAGAAAAATCACCTGCTCCTAGCTAAGCTGATGTAAAGGGTCTGTGACATGCATGAATTGCTTTAAAAAAAGGAACTTACCTGGTTTAACAAATGACTTACTTACTCAGTCCATGGGTTGAATGTGGCCCATAGGTGGTGGTTACTTCTTTTTTTTGATACAGGGTCTGCTTTGTCACGCAGACTGGAGTATAGTGGCGTGATCATGACTCACTGCGGCCTCAAACTCCTAGGCTCATATTATCCTCCCACCTCAGCCTCCTGAATAGCTGGGACTACAGGTGTGTGTCACCACGCCTGGCTAATTTTTTGTATTTTTAGTAGAGATGAGGTTTTTCCATGTTGCCCAGGCTGGTCTCAAACTCCTGGGCTCAAGCAATTCTTCCGACTCGGCTTCCCAAAGTGGTGGGATTACACCCACCACGTGAGCCACCATGCCCCTGTGGTGTTTACATTAAAAAAAAAAAAATTAGTTGCTGATACATAAACATTGAAGGGTTTCAATAAATATCCAAACTTCTGCCTTCCCTTACAAAACCAGAGGTTTTGACAACACTAAGCTAAAGTTGAGTATCAGCTGCCCCTCTTAGAAAGTGCCCTTTCCCTTAAGAAGAGTCTGCTCTGGCTCTAGACACTGTTGTCCACAACCTCTGCCGCATGGTGCACATGGGGCATTAACAATCTGTTGACAATTGAGTTTACTTGTCCCTGAAGAGTGGTAATGTTTGTACAGATCTTGGTTGTGGAATCTTTAGTTCTGGTTGGTTTGTGCAAATGCATGGAAAGCAAAAGAACCATCGTTACAAATGAAGCTTGAGGATGACTTTTTGTAGAAGAACTAATATTTGCAAAGAAAGGGGACGAGGACATTTTCTAATAAGTGTTAGCCAGGAGCAGCCACCCCCAAGTACATTTTATTCCCAGGTATATTTATTTTGGGACTAATAGCAATCAAAACAGAGTAAGCGGAAGGTCTTTTTTGTAAGGGTAAGATGACTGTGTTCCTGCAGCCTGGACGCTGACTGCTGCAATGAAATTGGATCTCTTGAGCATGTCTTCCAAGGACAAATTTGGATAGTAAGCCAGGTAGAAGGCCAAAGCTCCCACAAAGCTGTCACCAGCACCCTGTAATTAAAAGCACACTTTTGAAGACAAGCATGTAGTCAATCTGTTGCCCAAACTGCATATTTTAAAAATATTTAAGTAAACTTAATTTTAGTTTTAGATTTACAGAAAAGGTACAAGGATAATACAGAGTTTCCATGTACTCATACCCAGTTCTGTTAACATCTTACTGTGGTACATTTATCACCACTAAAGAAATAATATATTATTAACTGAACTTCATACTTTTTTTCAGATTTTACTAGTTTTGCTTAATGTCCTTTTTCTGTTCCAGGATCCCATCCAGCATGCCATATTACATTTAATTGTCATATTTGCATAGACTCCTGTAGGCTGTGATAGTTTCTTAGACATTCTTTGTTTTTGGGGATTTTTTTTTTTTTTAAGAGACATGGTCTTACTCTGTTGCCCAGGCTGAAGTGCAGTGGCACAATCGTAGCTCACTGCAGCCTGGGCTCAACTCCTGAGTGAACTCCTGCTAGGCACTGGCAATCCTCCTGCTTCAGCCTCCCAAGTAGCCGGAACTACAGGCATGTGCAACACCTGGCTAGGTTTTAAAAATTTTAATTAAAAAAAAAAAAAAAAAAAAGACAGGGTCTCACTATGTTGACTAGCCTGGTCTTGAACTGCTGGCCTCAAGCAATCCTCCTGCCTCAGCCTCCCAAATGCTGGGATTACAGGTGTGAGCCACTGCACCTGGCTGTTGTTGATGACTTTGATAGTTTCGAGGAGGACTGGTCACGTATTTTGTAGCATGTATCTTAATTGAGATATGTCCATTTTTCTCACAGGCTGTGGTTATGGTTTTTGGGGGGAAGACCACAGAGGTGAAATGTCATTTTCATCACATCATCTGAAGGGTACATACGATCAGCATGACTTCTCACTGATGGTGTTAACCTTGATCACCTGGCTAAGGTAGTCTTTGCCAAGTTTATCCACTGTAAAGTTACTTTGCTCCCTTTTTTCATGTTACACTCTTTGTTTTTTTTTTCTTTTCTTTTAATTTTTTTTTTCATGTTGGAAAGCAAGTCATTAAGTGTATTCCACTCTTAAAGGTTGGGGAATTATTCCCTGAAGTTATGCTCTATCTTCTTAAGGGTGGAGTTTCTATGTTCTATCTCCTTAAGGGTGGAGTTTCTACATAAATTATTTGCAATTCTTCTGTATGGGAGATTGGTCTCTTCCATTTATTTATTCAGTCATTTATATCAGTATGAACTCATCGTTATTTGTTTTATTCTTTGGGCTATAATTCAATGCCATATTATTTTGTTGTTCAAATTGTTCCAGCTTTGGCCATTGGGAGCTTTTCCAGTTGGCTTCCGTGTCCCTTTGACATACGCCCATCCTTTTGGTTTTGAGTACTTTCTGGCATTACAAGATGCCCCAGGGGGCCGGGCGTGGTGGCTCACACCTGTAATCCCAGCACTTTGGGAGGCTGAGGTGGGCACATGGCTTGAGCCCAGGAGTTTGAGACCAGACTGGGCAACATGGCAAAGCCTTGCCTCTACAAAAACAAAACAAACAAAATCCCCCAAGATGCTCCAGGGTCATCTTGTATAGTCCCTGCCCTAGCCCTAGAATTAGCCATTTCTTCATTAAAAATGCATGCAGAAAGAGCTGAGAGCCATCTGATATTATTTCTAAACCAAATATAGGGGCACATCAAGTTTCTTTCCATTTTCTCTGAAGCTCCAAAGATCCAAGCTGGTGAAGGCCATGGAGACACAAAACATCCTGAGAAAGTCTATGGACGTGTGCCTTTGGACAGAGCAATACCTTGTCATGTTTGGCTAACAATTGTGTTCAGGACAATTTAAATGTGACTACACAGTCTCACTTGAAAAACCATTCTTGTATTCAACAGCTCTCAGGGTCGTTTTCTACCTCTTTCCAGTTTGCTGGTTCCTTAGACCAGGCTTTCATAACAAATCTTGAGGCTATACCTCAGGCTTTTTAAAGAACCTTGGCATGCAAGATTGTTCCAGTCACAGTTGATGTATTTGATGGGCTATGTGCCCAGCACAGTGATGGGTGCTAGAAAAGGACTAAAATCCATTGTGGATTAAATGCTAAATAGCATGGCAGAATTTGTAAGTGCTGTTAGATTTTAAGAAGGGGTTTGAAGAAAGCCCCCCCAAGAAGGGAGCCCTTATAGAACGAGCCAGATTTATAAAGAGAAGGCAGACCTCAAAGAATAAAGACACAGGAGAAGAAAGGACCAGAGTGAGCTCATGAAACCATTAGTGGCTTTAAGGAGAATGACATTTCCCCTTGTTTTCACAGACAAAGCCATCAATATTAAATTCGCCAAGGGGTGATAGTAATACAGCTGTGAATGCAACTTTCATTCCCCCCATGAATGTTGTCTGAGTGCCTAAAATGTGTTAGGCCCTATGCTAGGTGCTTTGCAACCTTTACTGGTCTTTCCTGAAGGATGCAATGGAGAAAGAGACAGACATGGTTCCTTCCCACTCGCAGTTTACAGCACAGCAGCTGACATGAGGAAGGTCTGAAACCTGAGGAACTGGAGGGTGAGCTGGAGGGTTATTACGAAAACATGGAAAATGCCACAAGATATGAAGAGCTATGGCAAACTCCCAGATGCCAAGTCTTGACTCCTCCTTACATTATATACAAAATTAAATTCCAGCTAAAGTCTTGAATGTAAAAAACAAAACAGTACAATAATAAGATGAAAATTTTGATGAATATTTTTGTATAACCCCAGACAGGGAAAACATAAGTCAGTAAACACAAAAAGACATAATGAAAAAAATAACAGGTTTTTAATTTTATTTTTTATTTTATTTTTTTTTTTGAGACGGAGTCTGGCTCTGTTGCCCAGGCTGGAGTGCAGTGGCCGGATCTCAGCTCACTGCAAGCCCCGCCTCCCGGGTTCACGCCATTCTCCTGCCTCAGCCTCCCGAGTAGCTGGGACTACAGGCGCCTGCCACCTCGCCCGGCTAATTTTTTTTGTATTTTAGTAGAGACGGGGTTTCACCGTGTTAGCCAGGATGGTCTCGATCTCCCGAACTCGTGATCCGCCCGTCTCGGCCTCCCAAAGTGCTGGGATTACAGGCTTGAGCCACCGCGCCCGGCCAGGTTTTTAATTTTATAAACATATTTTAAAAATATGTCCAAAGACACTATAAATAAAGCCAACTGAAAAAGTACAGATTTGGTGAAAATCCTTGCAATACATGTAACATATCCTCATTATTCAAAGAATATCTTCAAATTGCTAGGAAAAAGACAAATGTAGGATAAAAGTGAATAAAGATATAGACCTGCAATTTCAGAAAAGGAAATGTATATGGTCAGTAATAAACATATGAAAAGATGGTCAATGACTAGAAAATGTATAATGCTTAGCTGGGCTCAGTGGCTCACGCCTGTAATCCCAGCACTTTGGGAGGCTGAGGTGGGTGGATCACGAGGTCTGGAGTTCAAGACCAGCCTGGCCAAGATGGTGAAACCCTGTCTCCACTAAAAATACAAAAATTAGCCGGGCATGGTAGCACGTGCCTGTAATCCCAGCCACTCGGGAAGCTGAGGCAGAAAATTGCTTAAACCCGGGAGGTGGGGGTTGCAGTGAGCCGCGATCGCGCCACTACACTCCAGCCTGGGTGACAGAGCGAGACTCCATTTCAAACAAACAACAACAACAACAAAAAAGACAGAATATGCCTAATGCTCTTTGATTCAACAATTTCAATCCTGCTCCTGGGAATCTCCTACAGAAGGAAAAGCTCCTGTAATATAGGAATATAGGTACAAAGATGCTTATTGCTGCATTATTTTCAAAGGCAAAACATCTACCAAATAGGATGAATAAACTGGCACATTCTTATTATGGAAAAGTATTCAGCTATTAATGAGAAAAGTCTAGCAATATAAGCACATACTTGGAGAAATGTCCATTAGTTAAGTCACAAAAGGAGGTTTCTGCGTCCATGATCCCATTTGGGGGAAAAGAAATAAAAGAATGAAAAAAAGACAAATACCTATCTGTATGAGCATATGTGGGTTTTTTTTTGGTTTTGTTTTGTTTTGTTTTTTTTTTTGAGACGGGGTTTTGCTCTTGTTGCCCAGGCTGGAGTGCAATGGCACGATCTCGGCTCACAGCAACCTCCGCCTCCCAGGTTCAAGCGATTCTCCTGCCTCAGCCTTCCGAGTAGCTGGGACTACAGGCACATCACGCCTGGCTAATTTTGTGTTTTTAGTAGAGACGGGGTTTCTCCATGTGGGTCAGGCTGGTGGTTTTTTTTTTTTGAGACGGAGTCTCGCTCTGTCGCCCAGGCTGGAGTGCAGTGACGCGATCTCGGCTCACTGCAAGCTCCGCCTCCCGGGTTCACGCCATTCTCCTGCCTCAGCCTCCTGAGTAGCTGGGACTACAGGCGCCGCCACCTCGCCCGGCTTTTTGTATTTTTAGTAGAGACAGGGTTTCACCGTGTTAGCCAGGATGGTCTCGATTTCCTGACCTCCTGATCTGCCCGCCTTGGCCTCCCAAAGTGCTAGGATTACAGGCGTGAGCCACCGCGCCCGGCGTCAGGCTGGTCTTAAACTCCCGACCTCAGGTAATCTGCCCGCCTTGGCCTCCCAAAATCCTGAGATTATAGGCATGAGCCACTGCGCCTGGCCCAGCACATGTGTATTTTTTAAAAAGAATATAGAGAATATACAATGAAGGATATGTATCAAATTGTGAATATTTGGTTTTCTTATGTGCCAGGTACAGGGACAGTGATCTTTTCTTTATATACTTCTATATTGTTTGATTTATTATAAGTTTATAATATTTTTCCAAAAAAGTTTAAGCTAACAAAAGGATGAATAGGTTAGCCATGCCTCTGTGCCTGCCTACTTTGCACCCTGACCAGAGTGGAGGCAGGAGGCAGAAAGGAGACATTCTGGCATTGCCGACAGAAATCAGGTCTACCTACCCCTCTGATAGCTACCGGGGTGTTTCTGGCTGCAGACAAGGTTTTTTAGAAAGTTTTAAAAATATGGCTGGGCTCTGTGGCTCATGCCTGTAATCCCAGCACTTTGGGAGGCCGAGGTGGGTGGATCACAAGGTCAGGAGTTCAAGACCAGCCTGGCCAAGATGGTGAAACCCTGTCTCTACTAAAAATACAAAAAATTAGCCGGGTGTGGTGGTGGGTGTGCCTGTAATCCCAGCTACTCAGGAGACTGAGGCAGAGAACTGCTTGAACCAAGGAGGTGGAGGTTGCAGTGAGCCAAGACCATGCCACTGCACTCCAGCCTGGGCAACAGAGTGAGACTCTGTCTCAAAAAAAAAAAAGAAAGTTTAAAAAATATTATACCCACACCTGAAAACACTCTTAAAATCACTAAAATTCTTTTCCACTACAGCCAAGGCCAGGGAAACACAGGGCTTGGTGGAACTGTGTGTGCTGGAAGCATTATTTAGGCAGCAACAATTCTCACAATTTGATTACCCTTCATTCTTGGGGCTACATTACATATTGCTTTTTTCTTTCTTTTTTTTTTTTTTTTTGAGATGGAGTCTCGCTCTGTCGCCCAGGCTGGAGTGCAGTGGCGCAATCTCGGCTCACTGCAAGCTCCGCCTCCCGGGTTTACGCCATTCTCCCGCCTCAGCCTCCGGAGTAGCTGGGACTACAGGCGCCCGCCACCTCGCCCGGCTAGTTTTTTGTATTTTTAGTAGAGACGGGGTTTCACCGTGGTCTCGATCTCCTGACCTTGTGATCCGCCCGTCTCGGCCTCCCAAAGTGCTGGGATTACAGGCGTGAGCCACCACGCCCGGCCATATTGCTTTTTTCTTTCTTTCTTTTGAGACACGGTCTCGCTCTGTCACTCAGGATGGAGTGCAGTAGCATAATCATAGCTCACTGATGCCTTGATCTCCCAGGCTCAAGCAATCCCTCCACCTCAACCTCCTGAGTAGCTGGGACCACAGGTGTGCAACACTATACCCAGCTAATCTTTTTATTTTTTGTAGAGATGAGGTTGGCCAGGCACAGTGGCTCACATCTGTAATCCCAGCACATGGGGAGCAAGACCAGCCTGGGCAATGTTGCGAAGCCCTGTCTCTACAAAAAACATAAAAATTAGCTGGGCATTGAGGTGTGTGCCTGTAGTCCTAGCTACCTGGTAGCCTGAGGCAGGAGGATCACCTGAACTCAGGGATGTCGAGCCTGCAGTGAGCTGTGATCATGTCACTGCACTCCAGCCTGGGCGAAAGAGTGAGATCCTGTCTAAATAAACAAATAAATAAATAGGCAGGGTCTTCCCATAAATAGGCAGGCTGGTCTCAAACTCCTGGGCTCAAGGGATCCTCCCGCCTTGGCCTCCCAAAGTGCTGGGATTACAGGTACGAGACGCTGTGCCTGGCCTACACACTGTGTTGCTAGAGAATAAAAGATAAGTCCTTCCTATATTAAAAATGGGGGGTTCCCAATAAAGAAAACTCTAGACTAGATGGCTTCGCTGGATAATCCTTGCAAACATTTAAGTAAGAAGTAATCCTAATTCTACACAAATTCTTTAAGAAAATAGAAGAGCCGGCCGGGCACGGTGGCTCAAGCCTGTAATCCCAGCACTTTGGGAGGCCGAGACGGGCAGATCAGGAGGTCAGGAAATCGAGACCATCCTGGCTAACACGGTGAAACCCCGTCTCTACTAAAAAATACAAAAAACTAGCCGGGTGAGGTGGCGGGCCTCTGTAGTCCCAGCTACTTGGGAGGCTGAGGCAGGAGAATGGCGTGAACCCGGGAGGCGGAGCTTGCAGTGAGCTGAGATCCGGCCACTGCACTCCAGCCTGGGCGACAGAGCGAGACTCCGTCTCCAAAAAAAAAAAAAAAAAAAAAGAAAATAGAAGAGCCAGGGAAACACTTTATAATGCTAGCATCACCATGATACCAAAACCAGACAATGACATTGCAAGAAAACAAAAAAGATCAATACCCTTTGTGAATACAGATGTAAAAACCTTAACTTTTTTAAAGCAAATTAAATATGTGTGTGTGTGTGTGTGTGTGTGTATATATTTAATATATGATAATACATCATGACCAAGTAGAATTTATCCCAGGAATGCAAGATTGGTTTAACATTTTAAAAAATCAATGTAATTCAGTAATATTAAAAATCTTATGATTATATCAACAGGAGATGAAAAAGCATGTCACAAAATTCTACATTCATTCATGATAAAAGTTCAGCAAATTTAGAAAGAAGATGTAACTTGATCTTCTTGATAAAGAGCATTTATGAAAAATCTACAGCTAACATCATGCTCAACCAGAAAGACTGAATGCTTCCTCCCTAATACAGGGAACAAATCAAAGATGTCTGTTCTCACTACTTCTACTCAACACTGTACTGGATTGCCTAGCCAGTGCAAAAGGACAGGGAAAAAAAAAAGAAAGAAAAGGCATACAGATTGAAAAGGAAGAAGTAAAACACCTTTTCTTTGTAGATGACATAGTGACCTATGTAGAAAATCCTAGGAAGTCCAGCCAAAAAGCTGCTAGAAATGGTGGGTTTAGCAAGGTAACAGGACACAAAGTCACTATAAAAAACCAAGTGTGGCCAGGCGTGGTGGCTCACGCCTGTAATCCCAGCACTTTCGGAGGCCGAGGCAGGTGGGTAACAAGGTCAGGAGATCAAGACCATCCTGGCTAACATGGTGAAACCCCATCTGTACTAAAAATACAAAAAAAAAAAAAAAATGAGCCAGGCATGGTATCGGGCACCTGTAGTCCCAGCTACTCGGGAGGCTGAGGCAGGAGAATGGCATGAACCCGGGAGGTAGAACTTGCAGTGAGCCAAGATCGCGTCACTGCACTCCAGCCTGGGTGACAGAGCAAGACTCTGTCTCAAAAAAAAAAAAAAAATTGTATTTCTATATATTAGCAATGAACAAGAACTCAAAGTTATGAAAACATTTGCAACAGCATTTTAAAAATGAAGTATTTAGGCTAAATTTAACTGAATATGTGTAAGATCTATCTATTCTTGCTATGGAAAGTTAAAGAAAAATAAATGGTGAGAGTTTCAAGGATTGGAAAACTCAATATTCTTAAGATATCAATTCTCCCCAAATTGATCTATAGATTAATGCAATTCCAATAAAAATCCCAGCTGGCAATTGTTGTAAATTAATAAACTGATTTTAAAATGTACATGGAAATGGAAACGTTCTAGAATAGCCAAAACAGTTTTGAAAAAGAACCAAGTTACCAGGCTTACCATAAGCTACAGTAATTAGACAGTGAGATACTGACATAAGGATAGACATGTAGGTCACTTGATAACTTGATAGAAGAGTCCAGATACAGACCGACAAATATATGGTCAACTTATTTCCAACAAAGGAATAGGTTGAGTATCCCTTATCTGAAATACATGGGATCAGAGATGTTTTGGATTTCACTTTGTGTGTGTGTGTGTGTTATACTCACTGGTTGAGCATCTCTTATCCAAAAATTTGAAATCCAATATACTCCAATGAACATTTCTTTTGAGGATCAGGTTGGCAATGAAAAAATTTCAGATTTTGAAGTTGTTTTTATTTTTATTTTTTGAGACAGGGTCTCACTCTGTTGCCCAGGCTGGAGTGTGGTGGCATGATCTTGGCTCACTGTAACCTCTGCCTCCTGGGTTCAAGCAGTCCTCCCATTTCAGCCTCCCAAGTAACTGGGAGTATAGATGTGTGCCACCACACCCGGCTTTTTTTTTTTTTTTGAGTCAGAGTCTCACTCTATAGCCCAGGTTGGAGTGCAATGGTGTGATCTTGACTCACTGTAACCTCTGCCTCCTGGGTTCAAGCAATTCTCCTGCCTCAGCCTCCCAAGTAGCTGGGATTACAGGCACCTGCCACCATGCCCAGCTAATTTTTGTATTTTTAGTAGAGATGGGGTTTCACCATATTGGCCAGGCTGGTCTTGAGCTCCTGACCTTGTGATCTGCCCACCTCGCCTCCCAAAGTGCTGGGATTACAGGCGTGAACCATCGTGCTTGGCCGGCAATTTTTTTTTTTTTGGGGGTGTGTGTGTGTGTATTTGTGTGTGTATGTATATGTATATGTGTGTGTGTGTGTGTGTGTGTGTATATGTAGAGAGAGAGAGAGAGAGATGGGGTTTCACCATGTTGCCCAGGCTGGTCTTGAACTCCTGGGCTCAAGCGATCTACCTGCCTAGGCCTCCTGAAGTGCTAGGATTACAAGTGTGATTACAGGGATTATGGTGCACCTGGCCCATGATTTTGAAGCATTTTGGACTGCAGATTTTGGGTTAGGGAAACTCAACCTGTACCCAGTAATTCAATGGAGGAAAGGGCAGTCTTTTAAACAAATGGTTCTGGAACAAATGGATATCCATATGCAAGAACACAAACCCTTACCTCACACCATAGACAACAATTAACTCAAAATGGGTCACAAACCTAAATGTAAGAGTTGAAACAACAAACTTCTAGAAGAAGACAGGAGAAAATCTGTAACCTTGTGCTAGGCAGATTTCTTAGGACACCAAAAGCACAAAGATTAAAAAACCTGATAAACTGAAATTTATCAAAATTTAAAGCCTTTGCCCTTCAAAAGAATATCAAAAGATAAGCCATGGACTAGGATAAAATATTTGCAAAACATGTATCTGACAAAGAACTGTTATAACTCAATAATACAACCCAATAAGACCAACAACCCAATAAAAATGGGCAAGAGATTTGAACAGAAGTTTCATCAAAGAAGCTTCATCATGCATATGCCAAATAAGTATATGAAAAGATGCTCAATATAATCAGACACTAGGGAAATGCAAATTCAAAACACAATGAGATGGCATTATATACCTAGTACAAAGACTAAAATATTTAAAGCTGAAAGTACCAAAAATTGGCATAAATGTCCTGGAGATATGAAAAGTCTTATTCATTGCTTGTGGGAATGCAAAATGATAGAGACACTTTGGAAAATAGTTTGGCAGCTTCCTAATAATGTTAAACATATACTTATAAAACCCAGCAATTCTATTCCTAGCTATTTATCCAAAAGAAATGAAAGCATATATCCACATAAAGACCTATATGTGAATGTTTACAGCAGCATTATTTATAATCACTCCAAACTGGAAACAATCCAGATGTCCTAGAACTGACGAATGGATAAACAAACTGTGGCACATCCAGACAAGGCAATATTACTTAGCAATAAAATGGAAGGAACTGCTGATAAAACAGCATGGATGAATCTCAAAAGAATTATGCTAAGTGGGAGAAGCCAGGCACAAAAGATTACATGTCACATCGTATGATTTCTGTGATGGTGAATTTTGTGTTAACTTGACTAGGCTGAATGATGCCCACATAGTTGGTTAAACATTATTTCTGTTTAATAGAAATAATGTTTCTGTGTCTGTGATGGTGTTTCTGGAAGAGACTGTCATTTTAATTTGTAGACCGAGTGAAGAAGATCGGTCCTCACCAATGTGGGCAGGCATCTTCTAATCTGTTGAGGGCGTGGATGGAACTAAAAGGCAGAAGGGCAAATTCTTTCTCTCTCTTCTTGAGCTAGGACATCTATGTTTTCTCCCCTCTCCCTCCGCACATTAACTGGGATCTCAGGTCTTTGACCTCAGACTAAACGGTACCACTGGCTTTCCTATTTCTCCATCTTGCAGACCGTGGGCCTTCTTGCCTTCCATAACTGCACGTGTCAATTCCCATAATAAATCTACACACACACTTGGGCCGGGTGCGGTGGCTCACGCCTGTAATCCCAGCACTTTGGGAGGCCGAGGTGGGTGGATCACGAGGTCAGGAGATCAAGACCATCCTGGCTAACACGGTGAAACCCCGTCTCTACTAAAAATACAAAAAAATTAGCTGGGCGTAGTGGCGGGCGCCTGTAGTCCCAGCTGCTCCGGAAGCTGAGGCAGGAGAATGGCATGAACCCGGGAGGCAGAGCTTGCAGTGAGCCGAGATTGCGCCACTGCACTCCAGCCTGGGCGACAGAGCGAGACTCCATCTCAAAAAAAAAATAAAATAAAATAAAATAAAAAATAAATCTACACACACACACACACACACACAAAATACATATACAAATACATATACATATACATATACATATACATATACATATACATATACATATACATCTCTCCATCTGATTTCTCTGGTGAACCCCAGCTAATATCAATTCATGTATATGAAATCCTAGAAAAGGCAAAAATGTAGCAACAGAAAGCAGGTCAAGGGCTGGGGAGTATTGACTGCAAAAGGACTGCACAGGAACTTTCTGGGGTGATAAAAATACTCTAGGTTATGATTACAGTAGTGATTAAATGACTGCATACATTCATCAAAACTCATTGAATCATGCACTGAAAATGGGTAAAATCTTACTGTATAAAAATTATATCTAATACAACTGATTTTTTAAAAAGGCAAAGGAGTGGGTATGTGTATTGAGTTATACAGGAATGTCAGGTTTGAAAACCTTGACAGTTATTTCCTGGGTTTACTATTGATTTACTCCCAAGTGTGTGGTTGAGATAATCATTGAGATTTACTGTGGGCCATGCTTAAGTGTTTTGATTGGCATATGGGAATTTATTTGTCCTTATACTGAGAGCTCGAATTCTACCTCTGCTCTTCCAGTCTAAAGATTTCTTTCTTCTGGCAGTGTGGGCTTTGGAGTAACACAGACCTGTATGTGAATCTTGGCCTCACCACTTTCTAGCTTTATGACATTGGGGAAATTAATGTAAATTCTCTGTGACTTTGTTTTCTTATACATAAAATGAAGTTATTAACATCTTTCTCATAAGGATTTTGTGAACATTAAAAAACAGCTCAACTTTCAATAGAAGAGATAAATTAAAAAATAAAAGCTAAACAACTGTTAATTCTTTCCTTTCTGACCAAAAGCATTTCTGTCTTTTCCCTAATTAAAAGTTGATGGCTTTGTTTCCACGGAATCTATCATCCCTTGGTGCTCAATCTTTTAACCTAAAATCAATGACCAGAAATCTTAACACATGTTGTTTCTTCATTTATTTTTCTACTTCCTCCCTTGACCTCCCTTGCTCTTTTGCACACCCTCTGCACAGACTGGGCATGTTCACTTCACTGCTGGTTTATGCTCTGCCTTTCTCCTGCTCCTTCTTGCTCTGCCAAGTCCCCCTTTCTCTGTGTCTAGTTTGGAAGCCGTTGATCCTGCTAGTCTTTACCTTTTTGGGCCTTCATTCAAAACTGTTTGCTGTCTTTCTTTAGAAGGCCCTGCTCCTTTATGATATCTTCCCAGAGTACCTCTTTTTTTTTTTTTTTTTTTTTTGGAGACAGACTCTTGCTCTATTGCCCAGGCTGGAGTGCAGTGGCATGATCTCGGCTCACTGCAACCTTCGCCTCCTGTGTTCACGCCATTCTCTGGCCTCAGCCTCCCGAGTAGCTGGGACTACAGGCACCCGCCACCACGCCCGGTTAATTTTTTGTAATTTTAGTAGAGACAGGGTTTCACCGTGTTAGCCAGGATGGTCTCAATCTCCCGACCTCATGATCCGCCCGCCTCGGCCTCCCAAAGTGCTGGGATTATAGGCATGAGCCACTGTGCCCGGGCCCAGAGTACCTCATTTTGCCAAAGTTACTTGAAACATTTCAACAACCTATGTGCTTAACCTAACAATTCCTACAAAAGCTCAGCATTCTACTTCCTGTTTGCCTTGGTGTAGAGTGGAGTATAGATTAAATGGTCAAGTCCACATCAAGAAAGAGCTCTGATTGCAATTAGGTTGACTCATCCACAAAATGCAAAAGCAATTTACTTAAAGGATTCTGAAAATAGATCAATTGTTAACAGTGACATTAAATGTTATTAAGAATCCACAAGTCTATACTGATATAAAATAAATTAATAAATACTGGAGAAAGAAAAATTCTTCCTTACAGTAGAATGCCAGCTAGTAAAAACCTTTAAAAAGTCACTATTGTGCAACTATCATAGTGCTGTCTGATTCAGGGAGGAATCATCAGTGGAGGCATTAACACTGCTGGGTAAAGGTAGGATGAAGGTAGGATATTTACAAGTTATAAATAATCCCCCCACAGATTATGTATTAATTACACAGGCAAAAAGAGTGACTGTACACTTGAGAAACTTGGGAGGCACCACCTTAACCAAGTGGCCAACAGTAGTATCACCGATAAGACGACAAACTGACACCACTGCCCCTGATGTGGGGCCTGGAGAAGGACACGAGGTCATGGATGTAGCATTCCTGCCTCAAATGCATAAGACAGACCTAAATTGACATGCATTCTACAAAACAATGAGCTTGTGCTGTTCGAAAAATATCAATGCCATGAAAGACAACATAGTTTACGAACCTGTTTCATATTCAAGGAGACTAAAGTAATACATAGTCTTGGATTGGATCCTGAACCAAAAATTATAAAAAACCACTATTGGGACATTATTAGACTGTACATATAAGATTATCTCCATGTAAAACTTCTTGAATTTGATAATTATATTGTACTTTTGTTATGTCCTTTTTTTCAGGAGACATATCCTGAAGTACTAAGAGGTAGAATCATGATGTTTGTGACTTACTCTCAAATCGAAAAAAAGATATTAATGTATTTTGAGAGAAAGCAATAAAACAAATGTGGCAAAATGCTAACATCAGGGAAACTAGGTGAAGAGTATATGGGACTACTGTAACTTTTCTGTAAGTTTTACTTTTTAAAAATAAAAAATTTTATTAAAGAAGTTGTGGTGGCATGGTGGCTCACGCCTGTAATCCTAGCACTTTGGGAGGCCGAGGCTGGTGGATCACCTGAGGTCGGGAGTTCAAGACCAGCCTGACCAACGTGGAGAAACCCCATGTCTACTAAATACAAAATTAGCTGGGCGTGGTGGCGCATGCCTGTAATCCCAGCTGTTTGGGAGGCTGAGGCAGGAGAATTGCTTGAACCTGGGAGGTGGAGGTTGTGATGAGCCGAGACTGCACCATTGCACTCCAGCCTGGGCAACGAGAGCGAAACTCCATCTCAAAAAAAAAAAAAAAAAAAAAAAAAGTTTTAAAAATACCATGTGTAAGAAGGAAATCAATATCAGTCACTCTTTGTGAATTTGCAAATGGGCCAATTCCTGCCCCTGAATGATTTCTCTTTCTTTTTAAGTAAGTGGACATCTGCTACAAGTCGGGGTGGACTGAAGTGAAGCTCTTTCCCACACTTGGAAATACCAACCTCATTGAGGCAGTTTCCACTGTAATCATGAACTAGACAATGACACTCCCATGAACAATGAGAGGATTGGGAGGAACACTTTTTTTTCTTTTTCTTTTTCTTTTGAGCTGGAGTTTTCGCTCTTGTTGCCCAGGCTGGAGGCAATGGCGCGATCTCAGCTCACTGCAACCTCCGCCTCCTGGGTTCAAGCAATTCTCCTGCCTCAGCCTCCCAAGTAGCTGGGATTACAAGTGTGTGTCACCACGCCTGGCTAATTTTTGTATTTTTAGTAGAGACAGGGTTTCAACATGTTGGCCAGGCTGGTCTCAAACTCCTGACCTTGGGTGATCTGCCTGCCTCAGCCTCCCAAAGTGCTGGGATTACAGGTGTAAGCCACTGTGCCCAGCCTGGTAGGAACACTTTTTAACTGTGACAGTGATTGCCAAAAACCAAAAAACTGAGGCCTGGGATGTTAGTGACAGCCCTGTTGTGATGGTATCCAGCACCCTGTGCCAAGACCACTGCTGGTTTCTTCTGTTTTCAACCAAGAACCATGACAGAGGCAATCTCCATGTGTTAAACTCTCATGAGAGGTCGGAAATCCTGTCCATGTCTTTCCCTGCTGACTCCTTAGAGTTTTACAATCCCTTAAAAGTACTGGGCATTCAATTAATACTTGCTGATGGACCGTCTCTCAGATGCCCCAGTCTCCACCTTCTCACCAGATGTGAGATGCAGGGGTTCTGTGTTTTTCTTCACAAAGAGGGCAGCAGTTGGACTACTGAGCCCCAAACCACAAAGAAGCAGGGAGGCTCCTGGCTGACAGGGGCCTTCAGGTCAAAGACAAGAAGGCTGATCTGAAAAGTTACATTACATCCAACAATGGAAAAACTCTTTGAAATTTAAACATAAAAGGGGCAGAAAAGGCCTTGTACTCTTCACAGAGGAGTGGAAGGGTAAGGAAGAGAGTGAACTTTTCCTGTTTGCTCTGCATCAAGAGGCAGCAAAGCTGGGTATTTATACACACACATACAACACTGACCTCATTTCATCTTCACACTGACCCCCCGACCACCCCCTACTGACACTTGAGGGAACTGAGTCTCAGAAACATCCAGTAATTTGTCCAGAGTCACACAGCTGGTAAATGGCAGAGCTGCACTTTGTACCCAGACCCAGCGATTCCTGCTCTCATCACGTTACACCACCCAGTGAAGGTTTGGGGCAAGCAGGCAAGGAGGGAGGGAAAAAGGAAGGAAATCAAGCTGAGAAGAGTCTCCCTTCCTTTTGACATCCTGTAATCCCTTTGTATTTCTCTTAGGACTCTGAGTTCATTGTGCTGAATGTTTTTTGTACAAGACTTTGCTCTGGGACAATCTGAACTCTCTTTAGGGTAGGTACTACTTCTCTGTCCCCTCTGTTTCTCCTGCTGCCTTGTCCCTTGCTTTGAGCTGACCTGACTTATTGGTCCTAGCTCTATCATGTTCTTCTCTTCCCATGATCTCTTCTAAGGTGACCGGACGGCCCTTGCTGAACTACATGTGACTTTCTTTTGTGTTAGTGAAAATGAAGGTTAGGTTGCCACGGCCCAGAGTTACTTGATATTCTCATTGTTGAATCTATTTATACCACAAAGCTTTCAAGTGCCAATAAATTACTTGGCTGTTGATTCACATCTTCAGTATAACTATTTTTATACACTGGTATGATTTTTTTTTTTAAATGGAAAGTGCTTTAAAAGTAGGAGCTGTATTGTATCGCTGTGATTTTCCTGTAAGTCAAGTACTTTCCAATCAATCATTCTTAGAATAATGAAATAGTTCTCATTGATACAACATGATGGTTTTAACCTTTTACTGAAAATTATTTTTGTGCCAAAAGGGGTGATGGCATAATTCATCTTCCTTCAATATAATACCCATGTGGCTACTACCCTTTGCCTTCTCACAGTGATTTCCTCTTAAGGAAGAGCTGCTCTTATAGAATGGGTGTGGCATCTGAAACCCCTGCCTTCCTGAGGTCCTTGACACTTCTGGGTTCTGAGTTCTAGTGGTGCCCATGGAGGAAGCTGGGGAATCAGGGAAGCGCAAGGACAGGAAAATTGGCCCCATGGAATACCTGAGCCTTGTAGTGGGGGTGGGAGGGGTGCCGGTGGGGAGGGTTGAGGACTTGGCAGGGCTGGTGAGAGATGACACTCATGAGTAGCTGGTGAGATGACCCCAAGGGGAGAATCTGAAAGGTGGGCGCCCCTGAGGTCAGCGCCTGGAGCTGGGTATGGGTCTGGGTGGGCAGCCTCTGCTGCTAGGGCCCGAGGCAATGTTGCCATGGGCGGCTGGTTTCTCATTTCCCTTCCCCTCTGTTTCAGACAATCCTGTCTGTCCATAGCTCCCTCCCTCCCCCCTCCCTCCCACCGTCCCTTGCCTGCCTGGGCCGTGGACTATGGCCATGCGTTAGTTCCTTCACTGAACGTACCTGACTCATGTCCCTGCTTCTTTTTTTTTTTTTTTCTCTTTTTTGAGACGGAGTCTCACTCTGTCGCCCAGGCTGGAGTGCAGTGGCGCGATCTCGGCTCACTGCAAGCTCTGCCTCCCAGGTTCAGGCCATTCTCCTGCCTCAGCCTCCCGAGTAGCTGGGACTATAGGCTCCCACCACCTCGCCTGGCTAGTTTTTTGTATTTTTTAGTAGAGACGGGGTTTCACCGTGTTAGCTAGGATGGTCTCGATCTCCTGACCTCATGATTCACCCGTCTCGGCCTCCCAAAGTGCTGGGATTACAGGCGTGAGCCACCGCGCACGGCCTCCTGCTTCTTAAGGCTCTGCTCTCTTAATAAATGCTGTGGAGCTGGGAAAAATGTATGACATCCCCAGCAGAGCACACCTCCATGTTAATCTGAGTCTGCTGGTCTTCTATAGCTTTTGTTTTGAGGCTCTGCTCAGAGTCAGGCTCTCTGCTGAGTGCTTTGCATGTTATGGCCTTTGTTTTCATTAGAACCTGGGGGAGGTAGGCTTATTTGGGGCTGTGGTGTATGGTTAGGCAAAGTGGCATTGCGCAAGGGTGCCCAGCTGAGGGCTGAGAGTGGGCTGTGGGCCATGGCCAGCTCACTGAGCTGTGTGCCTATCCAGATGGGCAGCTTCTTCTATAATAATTTGCACAGAGTGTCACAGATGCCAGGAGCAACCCTGGGCCATCCTTATTTTACACTGAGGAAAATGGGATTTAAGGAGGTTAAATCACTTGCCCAGTGTAAAGAAAAGGTGGTAAATGGCAGTTGAGATTTGTACCAAGGTCATCTGTGCAGGAATCCAGCAGCAGAGCAGATGGAGAAGCTATTTTGGGGGAAAGAGACTGCCCACATTTTCCCATTTCCCCATGGGAAGGCTTATGTTTTCTGTAGTGATGAAGAAATACAGGGATGGAGGAGGGAAGGCTGTGAAGGTCCAGTGAGAATCCACTGCATGGGGGGCCCATTTTCCTCTGTGTGCTTGGGGCTGGAGCAGAGAACATGAACTAGTGTTGTCCTGGGTGAACTAGTGTTGTCCTGGGCAGGTGTGGGGGAGGAGCAGGGGTACAAAAGAATCAAAGGTTTCAGGAAAGAATATTTCAGATGAACAGCCAGAGAGTCTGACCTGGATCAGGAAAGAAGAGAGGTCAAGAGGCAAGGAGAAAGTGCAGGGAACTAAGACAAGTGGGAACGGTGTAGAAGAGGTGAAAGCCAGGGGGTGCTCGGAGAGGAGGATGTGAGGTTTTACCGGAGAACTGAAGTGGTTTCAAGGAGGTACTAGCCATGTCCTGGAGGTTGTCATGGGAGTGGGAGGCTGCAATGGAGTGGAGGTGAAGAGTCACCGGAGTAGAGGGCATCTAGGAGCTATGAGACTTGCTAACGGTTCATCCTCATGGCACTGAAGTCATCCCACATCATGACAGCATTGGGGCAGAGAGAAAAATGGTCATGTAGACGCCAAAGTCCTAGATAAATACACATGGATCGAGAGAGGAAGTTGGGGTATATGTAGCCAAACAGTTTCAGCTGCTATGAATATAATGGGTCCTAAATCAATATCTTTAGCCCAGACTCTCGTCTGTCTTTGGATTTGTGTATCTAACCACCTGTGAGCCGGCTCAACCTGGCTCATGTCTCTTGCAGGCAACTCTAACTCAACACGGCTGAAATGAACTCAAAACTCTGCCTTAAAATGGGCCTCTTCTTATCTTTTCAGCTTGTGACACCTCCACACTGAAAACTTGGGGTTCTCCTGGGTATCTCCTTCCCATATACTTAATCAATCACCAGTTGCTGAGTTTAAATCCTAAACGTTTCTCAAATCTGTCCTCTCGTCTCCACCCCTACCCCCACTGCCCCAATAATGTTCACATCACCTCAGAGGGTCACATTAACTTCCTAGCCAGTCTCCCTGCCTCCAGTCTGGACCCTTCCAGCCCATCCTCTACACTACTGCAAATCTGTCCATGTGGCCTCCGTGCCGTCAACTTCTTAACATGGCACATGAGGTTCCCACTTTTCCAGTTTCATCTCTTACTTCCTCCTATTCACTTAAGGAACTTACTTCTTCCTATTCAGTTATGGGTCTTAGTACATAGAGACACCTCGGCGTGGACTTTTCCCTAGGCTAACTCCTATACTCATTTTTGGAGACGCAGCTTGGGTATTAACTTGGTCATCACATATTTATTGCCTAGCACTATGTTCAAAGCACTGTGCTGTCCCTGAAACCACCAGTCTCAGGCCCTCTGGTTGCCCCTTGCCCTCTCCTCGAGGGTAGGACACCCGTCTTCATCACTTCCGTGTCCTGAGACCTAGTGCAGGACCTGGACCATAGCTGAGGTAGGCACTGACTGAACCAAGAACTGTCAGGAGGGTGGGTAATGAGCGATGAGGTGAGGAGCACACACTGTCCCAGGAACGCCCGGTAGGAGGATGACAATGGAACAGATGCGTGAAAGTTCTGGTTTGCCAAATTCCAGTTGATAGAAAAGGGGACAAGCTGGAGGAAATGATGGGTATGAAGTGTGGCTGGGAAAAACCCCCCAGTGATGAAAGTCTCCAAGGTAAGACCTTGTCAGGCAGCTCTAACAGATCCCAGACAATCTTGCAAGAATGACGTCACTACCAAGCTTCACTTGTTAGGAATCCGTACCCACGCTGAATGAGTCACTACCCAAACTGCCGAGGGACCCTAACAGTTACAGCCCTTGCATTCCTCCCCGATGTCTTCATGCATTCCATCTCACAAGTAGATGCCACTTTCTTCTCTTTTCAAAACCTCTCCCTACACAAAGCTATTCAGAGCCTACGCTGTGGACATGAATTCCCCAGCCATGCTTGTGGTTTTAGAAGCCAGGGAAAAGCAAATGGGATGAAACATGACTAAATCATAAGTCAATGCATTATTTCTTTAAAAAGAATATTGTCAGGGATTTAGGAAAGGGAGAGAGGGCAAATGTAAACCACCAGGGTCTCTGCTACCTCCTACCACCATACCGGGGCCACTAGATTCCACCAACAGGGTCAGCCTTGCTGGCTACACTGGGTTTAGGTCAGAATTTCTTCAAGGGAGAGTGTTTCAAGGAGGGCTGTGCCAGCTGCTGAGACGGCTCATACTTACGCTGGCCCAGGGGCCAGGCTTGCTCTGTGCTTGCTTCCAAGTTCTAAAAATGGGGCTTCTGCCTTGTTCTTGTCTGCAGGAGGCTGAGGCGTGAGTATCTAGCTGACTGGGCCTGGGAACGAAAAAGTCATTTTTTGTCCTCCAAGGGTTAATCACTGACAGGCAGGAGATATGGGTGTCAAACAAACCTGGTTTTAAGTCCTGCTTCTGCCTTTTTGTTAGCTGTGTCTTTTTTTTTTTTTTTTTTTTTTTGAGACAGGCTCTTGCTCTGTCACCCAGGTTGGGTTACAGTGGCACAATCACAGCTCACTGCAGCCTCAACCTCTTGGGCCCAAGCAGTTCTCCCACTTCAGCCTCCTGAGTAGCTGGGACTACCGGTGCAAGCCACCACTCCTGGCCAGCTCTGTCATCTTTTAAGAATGGTAAATTCATTGCCTTTTCACTGGCAGTAAAGGTCTTGTGTCATTTTTATTTCTATTCGCACAACTGGAAAATGTGATTTTTTCAACTGGGACAATGCAGTAAATGGTTCAGAATTCAGACAGACCTGGGTTTAAGTCCTGATTTCACCACTTACTAGCTGTGTGACCTCTGGCAAGTTACTCAGCTTTTCCGTGGGTTTATTTATCTGTACAATGGGAACTTGCCTCATAGGGCTATTGTGAAGACTGAATTAAGTAATGTATGTGAAAAGGCTTAGCACAGTGCTTGGCACAGAGCAGGTGTTCAACAAAGGTGAGGCAGACAAAGATGGTATTATCTCAGTGGCCCCTTATGTTGCTCAAGTTTTTGGCAGTGAAAGCCCATGACCTAGGTCAGAGGGGGCCAGACAAGGCATCTAAGAAACAAAGGTCAACATCCTAGGGCACAATCCATAGGATTGTGAGGCAAGGGGTTTGCGCTGTGACTGGCTTTATGTTTCCAGCTCAGAGTAGAAGGATAAGGGCGGCCAGGAATGCACTTGGAGGCAGGAAGAGGTGAAGGTCAGTGTCCTGTGGCCTTGTTTATGAGGGATGCCAGGCTCCAGAGAGTTCCAGCCATGATCACCATTGTGTGCTGGGGTCTCCATTCCCCATGCTTTCATTTGTGGAGGAGGTGCAGAAGGAGAACACTGAGAGAGGCTTCTGGGCAGAGGCCTAGAGCTGGGGCAGGTGAGGCTGCAGGACAGGATGGGAACAGGGTTACTGCTGGCAGGGACAGCCTGCACATCCTCAGCAGTGCCAAGTTGATGGAGCATTCCATTGTCAACCACAGCTAGCCAGCCACTGCACAGAGGGCTGCCACCCATGGAGAGGAGATGTAGCAGAGGCTGGAGGACAGGGCAGGCAGGCTGAACAGATGGTGCAGGAACAATGTGATTTTGGAAGATATTCCTCTAGCAGTGCAGTGCTGGAACCTGAGGTCAGGGCCTATCCTGATTAATGATGGATAAAGGGCCACCTGATCTACTTACTCCATGTGATCAACCTCACCACTCACTCAGAGCGAACAAAAGGGCCCTGCCTACAGCCTTCATTTCATCCGGGGCATGCATTCCCAACTGGGGCTATATCTCCCCGAAAGGGGTCAAAATCCATTCTTGGTGGTGTGTGAAAGAAATCTTAGATATTACACAAATGCTCTCCAAAGGGCCACAGTATACATACACACACACACATACACACACACACACACGGTCCTAACTTATGATGGTTCGATTTATAATTTTTCAAGTTTATGACAGTATGAAAGTGATACACATTCAGTACAAACTGTAATATAATGTTTGGTAGCTGTGTTAGGCAGTTCTTGCATTGCTATAAAGAAATACCTGAGGCTGGCTAATTTATAAAGAAGAGATTTAACTGGCTCATGGTTCTGCAGCTGTACAAGCATGGCGCTGGCATCTGCGTGGTTTCTGGGGAGGCCTCAGGGAGCTTTCACTTATGGTGGAGGGTGAAGCAGGAGCAGGCATGGTACATGGGGAGAGCAGGAGCAAAACAGAGTGACGGGGAAGATGCCACGCACTTCTGCTTTTGATACAGGGTCTCACTCTTGTCACCCATGGCTCACTGCAGCCTCAGCCTCCTGAGCACAAGCCAGCCTCCTGTCTCAGTTTCCTGAGTAGCTGGGACTACAGGTGTGTGCCATCTTACCTGGCTAATTTTTGTTTTTTTTTTTTTAAAGACAAGAGTCTTGCTATGTTGCCCATGCTGGTCTTAAACTCCTGAACTCAGGCGATTCACCTGCCCTTGCCTCCCAAAGTGTTGGGATTACAGGCGTGAGCCACTGTGCCCCACCGCCACACTTTTAAACAACCAGATCTCAAGAGAACTCACTCACTATTTTGAGGACAGTGGCAAGGGGATGGTGCTAAACCATTCATGAGAAATCCACCCCCATGATCCAGTCACCTCCCACCAGGCCCCAGCTCCAACAGTGAGGATTACAACCCAACATGAGATTTGGCAGGGACAACATCTCAAGTATAGCAGTAGGTTAGCTGTATTAAACGCATTTTCGATTAATTATATTTTCAGTTTACGGTTGGTTTGTCTGAATGTAATCCCACTGTAGGTCAAGGAATATATATGTGTGTGTGTGTGTGTGTGTGTGTGTGTGTATGTGTGTGTACGTGGTATAAAAATTTCATGGGGAAGAGGGAGGATGATTAGGAAAAGAAGTCTCAAAAGTTTCCTTGGAGTGGGGTGATGATAAAGAAACAAAGTTTGAGAAAAAAATGAAGCAGGACCTCTTGTCCCAAAGAACTACCAGTGGCCCAGTTAGGGTCTTCTAGTGAGTTAAGAAGCCCTAAGCAGCCACCCTAACTTCAATGCATGCTAATACTCCCTGCTTTCCTCCCACTGAACGAGAAATCCCTACCTCTGTCAACCAGTTCCTCTCCTGTTTACCCGCATCTACAGTCTCCATGGCCACCAGTGAGTCCTGGGGAAGCTCAACCCCTGGGGTGAGGAATTTTTTTTTTATTTTTTATTTTTTATTTTTCATTATTATTATACTTTAAGTTCTAGCGTACATGTGCATAACGTGCAGGTTTGTTACACATGTATACTTGTGCCATGTTGCTGTGCTGCACCCATCAACTCGTCAGCACCCATCAACTCATCATTTACATCAGGTGTAACTCCCAATGCAATCCCTCCCCCCTCCCCCCACCCCATGATAGGCCCCGGTGTGTGATGTTCCCCTTCCCGAGTCCAAGTGATCTCATTGTTCAGTTCCCACCTATGAGTGAGAACATGCGGTGTTTGGTTTTCTGTTCTTGTGATAGTTTGCTAAGAATGATGGTTTCCAGCTGCATCCATGTCCCTACAAAGGACACAAACTCATCCTTTTTTATGGCTGCAGAATTTAACAAGAAGATGAAAACCAGCATGGCATGGCCTATCTTTCCCAAGGTGGGAAAGTGGAAGGGTTCTCCCTATGCAGACAGGACTGAGCGGTCTGTTTGTGAACATACCATTAGGCACAACGCCACTTACACAAGAGCCCAGTTCCACAGCTCAAATCTGAATTTTTCTTTTTCTTTCTTTTCTCTTTAAAAAATGTTTTTATAGAGACGGAGTCTCTCTTTGTTGCCCAGGCTGGTCTCAAACTTCTGGCCTCAAGTGATCCTCCTGCCTTGGTCTCCCAAAGTGTTGGCATTACAAGCACGAGCCACTGTACCCGGCCAAAATCTGAATTTTTCTAACTTATCAGTGCATATTTCTATCATAAGGATGAGATCACATCCTTTCCTGAACCTCAACCTTGCAGCCTTCCCTAACCAGGTCAGTTTATGAGCATCATGAAGGACAGTGAGAGTTCAGTTTTCTTATCATTATTATGTAAGTACTGATTTTTTTTTCTAAGGAAATCTGTAGGGAACATGACAAACCATTATGTCGCAAATGTTCGTGACTTTGCCTTCTACTACCAGCCACCTTGATTTTTGACATTTAAATTTCAATTATTAGCCAGGTGTGATGGCTCAAGTCTGTAATCCCAGCACTTTGGGAGGCTGAGGCGGGAGGATCAGTTGAGGCCAGGAGTTCAAGACAAGCCTGGGCAACATGGTGAGACCCTGTCTCTACAGAAAATAGGAAAATTAGCTGGGTTTGGTGGCATGCACTTATAGTCCCGCCTACTTGGGAGGCAGAGGTGGGAGGATTGATTGAGTCAGGGGGTGGAAGTCGCAGTGAGACAAGATTGTGCCCCTGCTGGATTGTGCCACTCCATCCTCGGTGACAGAGTAAGACTCTGTCTCAAAAAAAAAGAAAAAAAAAATCTATTAGTCTGAGATAATCCATTTTTTAATTACTCTGCAATTAAAAGACAGAGCAGGGGCCAGGTGCAGTGACTCATGCCTGTAATCCCAGCACTTTGGGAAGCCAAGGTGGATAGATCACTTGAGGTCAGGAGTTCGAGACCAGCCTGACTGACATGGCGAAACCCCATCTACACACAAAAAAAGTACAAAAATTAGCCGGTGTGGTGGTGTGCACCTGTAATCCCAGCTACTTGGGTGGCTGAGGCAGGAGAATCACTTGAACCCGGGAGGTGGAGGTTGTTGTAAGCTGAGATCGTGCCACTGCACTCCAGCCTGGGTGACAGAGCGAGACTCTTAAAAAAAAAAAAAAGTATTTTCCGGCTTAAGGTATTTCAAATGACCACTTTCATATGAATCAAGTCTAAAACTGCATGCAGCAAAGTTTTGATATTATTTTTGCTTCTGTTGTTTAAATAGGCACTTTTTTTTGTCTTGGCTCTATAATTCATTAGCTATTGGGTTTTAAAAATATGTATAATTAATATACATGTAATACAGCCACTTAAAGTATAAAATTCAACGTTCTTCAGTATAGTTAGAGTTGAGCAACCATCACCACAATCTAATTTTAGAACTGTTCATCTCCCTTGAAACAAACCTCATATTCATTAACAGTCACTCCTCATTCCTCCCCACCATCCCCAGGCCTAGGAACCACTTATCTACTTTGTCTCTATAGATTTGTTAAGTGGGGACACATTTTTGAGCAAAATCACTTCATATTCTAATTCTATAATTAACCAATAGCTTATTGTTCCATAATTATCCAATAATGGAACCACAATTAACCAATTATTAATATACTCACACCTAATCTTGATTTTAGCTGACACTTTGTGTGAAAAGTGAAGTTGGTGTTGGCCAGGTGGTTCTGTGTTACTGAAACTTCATTCCCAATAAGCACTGAGGCAACAGGTTTAGCTTCCTTCCTGCCCAGAAGTGTTCATTAAAGAGTTTGTAAAGTTTTCAAATTAAATTATAAATGCACCAGAAGATTGCTGTTAAAGAATTCCTGGTCAGGCACGGTGGCTCAAGCTTGTAATCTCAGCACTTTGGGAGGCCAAGGCCGGCGGATTGCTTGAGCTCAGGAGTTTGAGAACAGCCTGGGGAAGATGGCAAAGCCTTGTCTCTACAAAAAAATGTGAAACTTTAGCCAGGTGTGGTGGTGCACACCTGTGGTCCCAGGTACTCTGAGGTGGGAGGATTGTTGAAGCCCAAGAAGTCGAGGCTGCAGTGAGCTGTGCACTCTAGCCCGGGTGACAAAGTGAGACCTTGTCTTAAAAAAAAAAAAAAAAAGGATTTCTATGATGAAGTTGTTTGCAAAGGCTAATCTCTAAGGTAAAAATCCATCCGCATTCTTCTTGAACACAGATACATCAGGGGTGTCTAATCTTTTGGCTTCCCTGGCCCACACAGGAAGAAGAATTGTCTTGGGCCACAAAATACACTAACGATAGCTGATGAGGTTTAAAAAAATCGCAGAAAAATTCTCATAATGTTTTAAGAAAGTTTACAAATTTGTGTTGGACAAACTTGCATTAACTGGTTTGGTCTGTAAATCTCAGTTTCCATAGATCTGATTTTCTTGAGGGCTTTTCTTTTCGGTCTCTCTGCAGTGATTAATGTGTGGCAATGAGCACTGAGCTCCCTCCTTGAAGGTCCAGACACCCCTGCACAGGCATAAAATGATGGTTTTAGGATAAGACCCTTGCACGGTTGGTGTGTGCCATGTTCTAGGCACGAGAGCTTCAGTATCCATGCAACGTAGTTAGCCCTGATGGCTCATTTCCTTTTTTTTTTTTTTTTTTTTTTTTTAGACGGAGTCTCGCGCTGTCGCCCAGGCTGGAGTGCAGTGGCGCGATCTCGGCTCACTGCAAGCTCCGCCTCCCGGGTTCACGCCATTCTCCTGCCTCAGCCTCCTGAGTAGCTGGGACTACAGGCGCCCACCACCGCACCCGGCTAATTTTTTGTATTTTTAGTAGAGACGGGGTTTCACTGTGGTCTCGATCTCCTGACCTTGTGATCCGCCCGCCTCGGCCTCCCAAAGTGCTGGGATTACAGGCGTGAGCCACCCCACCCGGCCCTGATGGCTCATTTCCGAGCTTTCCTGGGACCTTGTAGGGAACAGCAAGTTTGAAAATTGATATATTTTTCTTTTTTTTTTTAATTTTCATTTTTTTGAGACTGAGTCTCACTCTGTCGCCCAGGCTGGAGTGCAGTGGCGCGATCTCAGCTCACTGCAACCTCTGCCTCCCGGGTTCAAGCGATTCTCCTGCCTCAGTCTCTTGAGTAGCTGGGATTACAAGCGTGCACCACCATGCCTGGGAAATTTTTATATTTTTAGTAGAGATGGGTTTTCACCATACAGGCCAGGCTAGTCTCAAACTCCTGATCTCAAGTAATCCACTCACACTGGCCTCTCAAAGTGCTGGGATTACAGGCGTGAGCCACCACACCCAGCCAAAAAATGGATATATTTTTCTTTTCTTTTCTTTTTTTTTTTTTTGAGACAGGGTTTCACTCTGTTGCCTAGGCTGGAGTGCAATGGCACAGTCTCAGCTCACTGTAGGCTTAACCTCCTGGGCTCAAGTGATCCTCTTACCTCAGCCTCCCAAGTAGCTGCGACTACAGGTGGGTGGTTAATTTTTTTGGTATTTTTTTTGTAGAGTCAGGGTTTTGCCATGTTGCCAGGTCTCAAGCTTCTGGGCTCAAACGATTTGCCAGCCTCGGCCTCCCAAAGTGCTGGGATTAAAGGCGTGAGCCACCAGGACCGACCTGAAAATGGATATATTAATATTTTCCTCGCATTTTATAGCCACTAATCAGGCAATGGTTTTTCTCTCTTAATACCAGATGAATTGTTAGACTGAAATGGCAGAATCTGAGACACAGCCATAAGGCCATTATATAGACAAAAAGGAATATCTGGCCAGCGAAATGATAAATATAAGCCTTTGCCCCACTCATTTCCCTGACATAATGCGCAGGCTAGCAGAATTCTGCCTGCAGAGTGACATTACTTTCACTGTTCCACAGCACTTTCTGGTTTACAGGGCATGTTTGCAGATGTGATTAAATTTGAATTTCATCGCAGTCCTGTGAGGTAGGTAGGGTGGGTCTTTGATTTTCCACATGAGAAACCAAGTGTAAGAACCTGCTCAAGGTCAAATGGCTAGGTGATAGAACTGAACACCTTGGTTAAAGCCCAGTCCCCATTAAAGCAGTCCTCTGGGGAGGCCATAAATGTATTCTAACTGTGCTCAAAAATATTTTGAAACTTCTCTTCAGTACCTTCAAAATCTGTAGCACATCTTTGAATATCTTCAATGGAGGCACATTTCATCTCAGTCAGTGGTTCTGAAACATAAGCATGCACTGGAATCGCCTGCAGGGCTTGTTAAAACACCGACTGCCGGGCTCCATCCCCAGAGTTTCTGATCCATCAAATCTAAGGTGGGGCCTGGGATTTGTGTTTCTAATGACTTCCCAGGTGATGCTGATACTGCTGGCATTAGGGCCATATTTTGAGAATCATATCCTAAGGAATTTATTTCTGGAAAGAGTGAATTGTTTAAAGCCAAGTCTAATTATTAAGGTGAGGGATCAAGCTAGGGAACTCCAACATTGGCCAAAAGCAATGGGCAACTGTAAAGAACAAGATTAGCTCTGGCAAACATTCAAATAAAGAGCTCCAAAAAGGTTCTGAAAACAACATGTGGTCTGAATGTGAAGCTTCCCAATGTGACCACTTTAAAAGGAAGAACACTCTTGGATGTGTGCTAAAGAATTCTCACAAGTGTACAGGAACATCTTGTACAAATTTACACTACGAGATGTTCACTATCAACCTTTTATACTCCAGCTTAGGAAAAACGAAACCATGGCGGTAACACCCACATTCGTACTGTATTAAGGAGGGATTAATATTTACAACAGCTGAACTCATTATACTGGCATGGCAGAGGTCTTTTTTTTCTTTTTTTGAGACAGGATCTCGCTCTGTCACCCAGGCTGGAGTGCAGTGGTGCAGTCACGGCTCACTGTAGCTTTGCCCTTCCTGGACTCAAACGATCCTCCCAACTCAGTCTCCTGAGTAGCTAGGACTACAGGCACTTGCCATCTCGCCTGGCTATAAAAAATTATTTCTGTAGAGATGGGGTCTCTCTATGTGGCACAGGCTGATTCTCTTGTCTTGGGCTCAAGCGATTCTCTTGTCTTGGCCTCCCAAAGTACTGGGATTCCAGGAGTGAGGCACTGCGCCCGGCCACCAGAGGTCCTTTCTATGCTGCAAAGGTGTGATGAGGAGGGAAACTCCCACTCTTCCTACCCTGAGTTTTTGGTTGTGATTGGAATGGAAAAGGTGAAAATATTTAATTTTGGATGCCAGAAATAAATATGCAGTATTTTGTGTGTGTGGGGGGAATCCCAGCAGAAAGGAAAAAAAACGAACTACATTAGGTACTTGAGCTGAGAGAAAGTCAATCCTTCATGTCACAGCAGGGAAAAAAAGAGGCGGAGGACTGCCTAAATATTGGTTCTATTTTAATTCCAATTCTACATTACATTAAACTCTCCTTGTACTCCTCTCTAATTTACAGCAAATGCTGACACAAATTGGTATGCCTTCTCTTCTTTGACATCAGTGTTTCTCTTGAATTATGTATTTCTATCTGGAATGAGGTTTATGAGGCTAAAGCCTTCTTTCATTAAGATAGGTGAGAACAGAGAAGGATCAATAAGGGGTTGAGTGCAAAATCAAAGGTGGGGCTAAGATATGCTCAGGGCAGCACTGCACTGCCCAAAGCAACTGTAAGTGGTATTACCAATGACACTAATCTTCTGAATTTCAATACACTGATTACATTTCAACTACTACAGAACAAGAAAAACTCTATTAACCTTCATCCCAGAACTGCCAGATTCCTCCTTTATTGGTACCCTACAAGCATTTAGTACCCATTTGTAAAAAAGAGTACAGATAATCGTAATAACTACATCACTTGGAATCCATCTAAAATTGAGTCAAAGACACAAGAAATCCCCTGCCTGACACAGTGTGTCTCGGTCATCTCAGCCTTCACACAGGTTGGGTGCTTGGTTGTGGTGCTCAACCTACCTCACAGTTTGGTGCCACGGACAGATGTGGCCCCACTATTGGTGATAAATGGCTCCCGGTCCAAGTCAGTCATTAGTTCATATTGACAGAGGCCAGTGGCTGGCTCCATCTGGGGCCTGACTGTGTCTCAGGGTCCATTCTCAGCTTTGTTAGTTTGTGATGGGCTCTGGGCTGGCTGGTCAGACCAGGACTGAAGTGGAGCATTTTGATGAAGCTGTTTTGAGATAACATTTGCATCAAAATGACCATGTAAAAATGTCAATATATTGTCTTGTATTACCAAATAATATACAGAACAGACATGCCTGATCCTTTCCCTTTTCTATACCTCATTCTACCCTCGGCCCAAGCCTGTGCCTCACCCTATAGGTAATCTTCAGCCATCTCTGAAAACTCTTCCATTTTTAATCTTTACCTATCACTCACTTCACCCCAGGAATGGGAACTGGAGATAAGATGAAGCTCTTTGTTTTTTCACATTTCTTGATAATTAAAAAAGAATATTTTCTGGCCGGGCGCGGTGGCTCAAGCCTGTAATCCCAGCACTTTGGGAGGCCGAGACGGGCGGATCATGAGGTCAGGAGATCGAGACCATGTTGGCTAACACAGTGAAACCCCGTCTCTACTAAAAAATACAAAAAACTAGGCGGGCGAGGTGGCGGGCACCTGTAGTCCCAGCTACTCGGGAGGCTGAGGCAGGAGAATGGCGCAAACCCGGGAGGCGGAGCTTGCAGTGAGCTGAGATCCGGCCACTGCACTCCAGCCCGGGCGACAGAGCGAGACTCCGTCTCAAAAAAAAAAAAAAAAAAAAAAAAAAAAAAAAAAAAAAAAAAAAAAAGAATATTTTCTGTTTTGCTTATAATAATGTGAAAATTGTCCGTAAGTCAATATGGCTACATCAGTGCAGCTCAACCATAATGTTCTTTGGCTGAAACTGGCTGTGCCCAGTAGCCTTATGGTGACGTGGCTTACCCACTGGCATATCCCTTGTTTGGCCGGCCTAAGGAACATGTGAAGGACACTGTCACCCTGAGAGTGTGCGTGGGCCGGGAGCCCAGTGGGCTGCTCTAGCCTCTCTTCAAGTTCAGGGGCAGGTGCTGCTCCCAGCCATGGCCCTCACTGCTCTGCTGGCTGGCAAGCTGCTGAGAAGAATGGCCTGTGGAGGCTGAAAATTTGCTGAAAACCCCATTCTGCCCAAAATGTCTGCGGTGGGTTAATTTATTCTACAATTTAAAGAATTCCACATTAATAAAAGAGAAGTGGAATCCTGAGAGCGAGCTAAAAATGGAATTAAAAAGGGCCCATTCTTCAGGCAATATTAATGAGAGCTTTGTATATATATTGGTGAGTAAATGGCAATTAAAACTAAAATGTCTGTTAGTGATTCACTGAGTTCTAAAGGTTGGCCTTTTGCCTTTTGTGGTCAGCAATTGCCTTTTTTTTGTGACTCCACCATTCTAGACAGAAAACAATTAATCCAGTAGGACTTAGTATCTTACAAAAGATTTGCTAAAATATTTTCTGCCCAATGTTCATCTTCTAACAGCTGCTTTTTTATTTCAGTGAGAGGTACTTGAAATAAAATCATTGTTCTTCAAGAAAAATGCATGCTAAATAATATAGAGCTACCAGATTATTAAACAGCAAAGGCATTTCATAATATTAGCACCAACCACAGGTTCCACTTCTGCTGATGCACAAAATTTTGAGTAATTAGTCATTGCACAATGTTGTATTTATATTCGTTTTTGCTCGAGCTGTTAGGCCACAAAATCAGTAGGCAGTTGCTGTTATAAAAGGATTCTCTGGGTTATTTATAATGTTTCTGCTTCTTCACACTTGCTGCTTCACTCTTGGGTCTTGAGCCAGGTCTACACTGTGAAAATGAAGGAAGGAACTGAGCAATTGTTCTGTGAATCTAACTGCACTGAAAGCTGGTGTGGATGATTCACAACCAACTGTGTCTGTCTTGGCTGGTGCACCTGGTATATTTGTCTACACAACCCAAATTCGTCATATACTGGCTGATTTGTCACTTTATCAGGGAAGGATGCATAATTACATGAAGGCTGTGTTTCCACCAGGAATAAGCTAGTGTCTAAGGCACAGGTGGTAGGGCAAGTATCTGAACTAGCATTATGTTGCAAAAGAGTTACTTCAAATGTCAGTTACTTTAAATGAAGGATCGATTTCTGCTCCAAATGCTTGCCTGTTACACACATCAGTGATTCCCTACAAGGCAGGCATACCGGATGGAAGGGCATTTAGGGATCACCTGAGATTTTAATTTTTTTTTTTTTGTAAGTTATATAGGCATCTTTCTGTGCTATCTGTAGAGAATCACTGATGACAGGAACTCTTTCTAGTGGGAGTAGGTTTTAGCCTTTACGTGAGTCAGAGTAAAAAAAAAATGTGGAAAACCACTCAGACTGACAGAATGATCTGTTTGTTTCAACTATGAAATAACCATCTTAGTTATCTCTCCCCGTCCCCACTTTTTTTTAAGGAAATGAACTATCTTTATGTCATCTGAATTCCCATGAGCTCTTAAACCCACTTCTCAGAATCCGTAGTCCAGGCTGCCACCCTCTCTCACCCAGATCAATACGACAGTCTCTGGACTGTTCTCCCTGACTCCAGTCTTGTCAACTCCAATTTATTCTTCATACAGCAGCCATATTAATCTTTTTATAAAGTATAAATCTGATCAAATGTATCCCTTGCTTACATGGCTCCCCACTGCCCTCAGAAGTGTGAATTCCCCGAAGTGGCAAAGGAGACCTTTTACAACTCAACCCTGCCACCTCTCCACCTCATCCTTTCCCACTCTCCTTTGTACTCAGGTCTTTCCAAATAGAACTATTTGAAGCAGCACAAATACGCCCTGCTCCTTTTAGCTGCTGCCTCTGCCTGGGTGCCACTTTACCAAGCAGCCACTGCCTTATCCTTCAGCTCGGCTCCTTCCCTTACCCTCTCAAACAGCTTCCCTGGGCTCCTCAGGCTAGGTGGGCTCCCTCCACTACATCACCATGAGACTTCTCATTCTGACTGTATGGACTATGCACTCTTCTAGATTCCAAGCTCTTTGTGGCCAGGGACTGTCTTATTGTGTCGGTGTGTCCCTGGTATACCAGTGCATATCCACTGCGTGGCATGTGGAAAATTCAAAGTGTGCTGAATAAGAAAGTATACAGTGGGATGTGCCTCATTCCATTTTGCCATTCTTTCCAATAGGGTATTTCCTATTTCTTAAGGAACTGTTTTCAGTTCTAGAGGCCGCTTTTGTATCATTAGTCTTGGAACTCCCACGATGCTCTGAGAATAAGATGAAAGGCAGCCTGAGGACCCTGACTGTGATCACTGCCTGTGAAGAAACCCAATTTAGGCTTCTCTTTGTAGCAATGTTGTAGCCTAGAGTTCTGAAAACTCTCCTTCTACAAGATACTCAGAATTCTGGGATAAAACGGAAGCCTTATTACTATTAATATATCTAAAAAATAGAAATAAGATTTTCCTAGAGTCCAAAAACAAAGAGAGTTCTAAAAACTAGCATGGTAAGAGCATAAACTATGGCCATCCAAGCAGTGTGCTGGTCCTAGTAATCTTGGGACTTCGGTTTTAATGGCCATGTTTGGACAAAAGGTGGGTTTCAAGCAAAGTGGAGTGCTGGAACTAAGACTCCTACAGAAAAGATGAACCAGGAAAACAAAATTCCAGCACTGGCTCAGAGAAACAGCAACAAATCCTGTTACTGAGACTTTGTAACGTGATCCTGTTTTTAGGCAGTTTGGGTTTTGAAATTTATACTAACTGTGTGGCCAGAAATTCACAAGCCAAGAGATCAAAATAAAAGTATTCCTCAGCTAGGGATACTCCCGGGGCAGCAGGCAGAAGCAAAGGCAAATTTCTCTGGCAAGAAATACCTTCAACCTAGACTACATAGGATTCTCACAGATAAAGTACCACTGAAGATAAGCTCACAGCCCACAATTATAAAACATGTGACAAAACATCTACCATGAAACAGAGTAAACAGTTAGACATGAAATTAGTCCTCAGCAATTTCAGATAATAGAGTCAGCTAAAAGAAACTACAGATATATGTTTAAAATGATTAAAGACAAAATAAGAAATTTTAAAATAAGAATCTACCATATGAAAGAATGGGCAGGTTTGAGATAGAATCAAATGGAAATTTTAGAAATAAAATATATGGTTTCTATACACAAAAACAGGTTTCTAAACAAATCAGACATGGCTAAAAAGACAAGTAATGAACTGGGCAAAAGACCTGAAGAAATAACCCAGAATATAGCACTGAAAGACCAGGATATGGAAATTATGGAAGAGACAAAATTTAAAAGACATGAAGAATAGAAAGAGAAGGTCTACATATATCTCTATCTATATGTATGTGGAGAGAGAGAGAGACAGAGAGAGAGAGCGAGAGAGAGAGAGGGAGAGAGAGAATGAATATCTAACAGGGTTCCCAGAGAAAATAGGGGAAAGGCAACAATAAGAGAAAATGGTTGTGAGTTTTTCAGAATTGATGAAAACCATAAATACTGAGATTCCGGAAGAAGAGTCATAAGCAGTATAAATAAATTCAGATCTAGGTTCCCTGTAGTAAAACTGCAAAATGGCAAGGAACAAGAGTCATTTTAATAAACAAATACTGTCTTCAAATGTATTATTAATAGCTAAGTTCTGGCTCAGCGTGTTGGCTCATGCCTATATTTCCAACACTTTGGGAGGCTGAGGTGGGAGGATTGCTTGAAACCAGGAAGGAGTATGAGACAAGGCTGTGCAACAAAGTGAGACTCCAGCTCTAGAAAAAAAAAAAAAAAATCAGCTGGGCATAATAGTATATGCCTGTGGTCCCAGCTACTCAGGAGGCTAAGGTGGGAGGATGGCTTGAGCCCAGGAGTTTGAGACTATGGTGAACTATGATGGTGCCACTGCACTCTAGCATGGGTGGCAAAGTGAGACCCAATCTCTTAAAAGAAAAAAAGCTAACTTCTTCGTAACACTAAGCGTCTTAAACACAGGAGTCACAGTGTGTTTGTAATATTTTATTTCTTAAAAACTATCGGAAGCGAAAATAGCAAAATATAAAAAATTAATAAACTAGGTGGTGAGTCAATGGATGTTCATGATATTATTCTCTGTACTGTTCAGTGTGGTTGAAATATTTCATCATTTGAAGGAAGGAAGAATAAAAGGAGGAAAGGAAGGAAGGAAAGAGAGGCAATCTGATTTGCCTTGGACTAGTGAGGGGAGAAACAAATGTATATATTTGATGCAAATTATAGTCACATACAACTTGATCTAAACAATTAGATTCCTACATACTAAAACTAAAAGTTAAAGGGAATACTAAACGAAGGAAAAAGATTTTCCTAATTGGGAACAGGACAGTCATGGGGAAGACACCTAGCAGATGTCACTATAATCTTTCTTTTTCTAATTTTGGTTTGCTTGACCAAGGAAAGAAAACAACATAACGTTTTCAGTTTTTAGAGCATCTCTTAGGGGAGATGCACTTCACCTAATCTCTGTATCCCTTTGATCTCCAAATCCATAACCTTTTCAGGGGCTGTACCACAGTATAGAACACTTCTGTATTTGTTCTTAAAGGAACTGAAATAGGAAGAGGAAAGCAAGAATGAATTGCTTTATAGCTGCTTTAAACTCTGTCCCACAGCAGTACTTTCTTTTCACACACACGTACACATAAGCATATGGCATTCATGCAATTAACTGTTTATTCACAGTACGTGCCATCAACATAGACACGCAAAGTATACACACCATTAACCTACAACACACACACACACACATGCACACGCTTTTATACAAAGGGCAGAGTGCAGCAAGCTATGAACCAGACATTTTCTATTCCCTTGTTCAACTCCATCAGCAATAATGGGCACTGAGGGCAATGGGCATGGCTCCCACTGCCATGGGCTCTATGGTTTGGCTCTGGGCATTTTTTTTTTCTTTTTTTGAGACAGGGTCTTGCTGTTGCCCAGGCTGGAGTACAGTGGAACGATCTCAGCTCACTGCAGCCTTGGCCTCCCAGGCTCAAGTGATCCTCCTGCCTCAGCCTCCCAAGTAGTGGGGATTACAGACGTGTGCCACCATGCTGGCTAACTTTTTTTTGTCAAGACCGGGTTTTGCCATGTTGCCCAGGCTGGTCTTGTACTCCTGAGTTTAATCTGCCCACATCTGCCTTCCAAAGTGCTAGATTACAGGTATGCACCATTGCTCCTGGCTCTAGGTGGTTTTTTTCACCTCCTCATAATTTCAGGTCTACCCTAGAAACACTGTCACTCAATGGAAACCACTTAGAAAATCTATTGTGTTGTCCTGGCAGGTTTGCTCCTGAGAACACCATAATAACATCCCAGGAAGATGGGTGAGGAGTAGACCCCAGGCTCACTGCCATATTATCACACCAATGTCTTAGAAGCTTAAGGAGGGTAGACAGGTGGGGTTAGCTGTAGGAAGCTAAGAGGAAGCGAAATCCTAATCGTAGATGGGTAAGCAAGATCCTATAATCTTATACAATCCCCTCTTACTGGGCAGAGGGACTATTTTATGTCTAGGCCCACAGAACATTGTAAATCTAGATTTAGTTCTCTCTTGACTTTTTCCAAGGCTGAAACAACGGTTCCTTTTCTGTACTCTACATCCACTTCCATACCCCTCTTCTCTACTACCATATTCCTCTTTCAGTCCCTGGCCATATTTGAGTTCTGAAGCAGGGCCAGGGGCCCACATCTCCTCAGGGAGCCCCTAAGCTGTCGGGCAGTAGTCACATGTACACGCATGTCCAGGTCTGACTGTGGGACAGTACCTTGGGAAAATGGAGAAAACAGCCTTAGATTTGGCCCTGGTTCAATTCCTCAAAGTGAAGATGACATTTCTGGTAAGCAGTTACAATTAGATTTCTAGAGCCCTGGGTATTCAACTGATCACATGCAGGATTAAGAAAGATAATTTAAAATATTGAATTCTGCCTGATTAGCTAATAAATGAGGTGATCTGTTGATGTGGAAGTAATGTAATAGAGCTAATATGGCCCCCTGGGCATGACAGATGTCTTGTGCCTTGTCTATCCATCTCTTCTGCAATTACCTTGTCCTCTGTCCTTTCCTTACAGTCAGTGAACTTCTTTTTGTCTTCTTCATTTTTTCCAGCCACCAGAGTCTGCAGAGTTTTACTAATATCATTTCTAAGGTTAAGAGGGCTATTTCGGAACCTCATTTGGGTTTTCTTTATTCTATGATGATGATTTCAGAGATGTCGTGCACTCTCTGTAACTTAGTTTTTTTGGCCTGGCCTTTGTATGACTGTAGATAAAACAATCTAAGGATATGTTTAAAAATGGAAAACTGGGTAATTATTCTATTTGCAAATCATTTATAGGGAGCATTTTTATCTAAGATTATTGTTTCCCTGGGCATCTTCAATGTAGAACCTAAGGAATGTAAGAAATCCAATTGATCCCCTAGTCCCCTGAGAAAACTAAGGCTCAGGGAGGGTAATCAACTCTTAACACTCAAACTAGTTACTTTCCCAGAAGGAACTAGAACTCTTTTTTTTTTTTTTGAGACGCAGTCTCTCTGTCGCCCAGGCTGGAGTGCAGTGGCCGGATCTTGGCTCACTGCAAGCTCTGCCTCCCGGGTTCACGCCATTCTCCTGCCTCAGCCTCCCGAGTAGCTGGGACTACAGGCGCCCGCCACCTTGCCCGGCTAGTTTTTTGTATTTTTTAGTAGAGACGGGGTTTCACTGGGTTAGCCAGGATGGTCTCGATCTCCTGACCTCGTGATCCGCCCATCTCGGCCTCCCAAAGTGCTGGGATTACAGGCTTGAGCCACCGCGTCCGGCCTAGAACTCTTTTATTATTTGCAGAGGGCCTGTTATTATATGCCAAGCATTGTATTAAGCAGTGGGGTTGCCCAAAGAGAACTCTCTGAGATGAATCTTAAGGATGGGCAGGAGGTTGCCTCAACTAAAAAGCTAGTTTGTGAATGTTAAAAAATAAGAATCACATTTTCACTAACCTTTATAGTTTAGCTCTTACTTAAATAAATTTAATGAAAAAATGATTTGGTTATAGTCTCTGAGAGTGGTGCACCTCTCCTCCAGGTTTGATCATTCAATGATGAGAATGAAAGAATATGAGTTGTTCCAGAACCTTTGCTGTCTGGAATGAGCATGATCCTGCAAATCACTGTCCATGTGTATTAGTCCATTTTCACACTGCTATAAATACCCAAGACTGAGTAATTTATCAAGAAAGGAGGTTTAACTGACTCATAGTTCCACATGGCTGGGGAGGCCTCAGGAAACTTACAATCATGGTGGAAGGAAGCACTGTTCTCAGTGTATACAAGGATTATTTCATTTAAATGAGGCTGCAGTGTACTGTACAAAGAAAGCAAGGCCTTTTCAAGATCTGGCAGCTTCTGAAGATCTACAGAAAAGGAGCAATTATAGATGCCTGTATCATGACAAGTGACAAGTAGGCACATCTTACATGGCAGCAGGTGAGATAAGAGCGTGTGAAGGGAAGGGAGAAGAGCCCCTTATAAAACCATCAGATCTCATGAGAACTCACTCACTATCACAAGAATAGCATGGGGAAAAGTGCCCTCATAATCCAATCACCTCCCGCCAGGTCCCTCCCTCGACACCTGGGGATTACAATTCGAGATGAGATTTGGGTGGGGACACAGAGCCAAACCATATCACCATGTGGTCCTGCTCCTTACCATGATAGGAAGAAGCTGGAGTTGCATCATGGTACATTGTACTAATACATAGAGCCAAGAGAATATTCATTCTGCTTAATGGTGGGTGATACAAGCTCCTGGTCTATGCTACCTGGTACCCAAATGATCCATAAAGTGGTAAAGTGAACAATCATATATACAGGGATGTACTAGTGAGAACTAACACACACTGAGTGCTTACATGTGCTAGGCACTGTTCTCAGCGTATACATGGATTATTTCATTTAAATGAGGCTGCAGTGTACTGTACAAAGTAAGCAAGGCCTTTTCAAGATCTGGCCGCTTCTGAAGATCTACAGAAAAGAAGCCTGTATCATGAGAAGTGACAAGGAAAGTCAGTGCTGGAATGTCAAATAAGAGAGAGTGAAGGCTAGGCAGACTGTCACCAAATCAAAAGACAGGGTGGTGAGTGAGGTAGCAAGTCCATAGGTGTCGGAGACAGACAGATAGGCAGACCGACCAACTTAAAATCAATCCTGGCTCTGCCAACTTACCAGCTGTAGGCCCTTGGGCAGGTCAAGTAACCTTTGAGAACCACAGTTGCCTCCTCCCTCAAATAGTCAAAAACTCATCCTGCAGGTTGTTCTGAGGATGTGAAGTAATGCATAGAGTCCAGCATGATGCCTGGCACAGAGTGGTGCCCAGCTTTTATTGTTAGTCTAAAGAATCCTCATGTCCCCAAAGAATCTAATTTCAGAGGCTAATGAACCAAGGAATTTCAGAGGTCAGAGGTGCCTCAGAGATCAGCCACACCAGATACATCATGCTTGGATGAACAACCTGAGCCCCTAACATAAGAAATCATTTGCCCAAAGCAGCACCGCTAGTTAATGGCTAAATCAGGGTTAGAACTCAGGCCATCATCTGCTCTTAGCCACTGGGACTGATGACTAGAGTTAAACCATATGCAAAAACCCTTGAGATATTTCACCAAAATGATGATTTAGGCCAGTCCTCTTAGTTTGCTTTGGATTATTTTCTCTTTACAGAACAGCCAATTTTTTAGCATTCACTTCAGGTCACTTCTGAAGCACATTCACTTGACTCTGTGTATGTATTAGGCTCCTAGGGCTGCTATAACAAAATTACATGGACTGAACAGCCTAAACAATAGAAATTTATTTCTCACAGTTCTGGAGGCTGGGAAGTCCAAGATCAAGGTACTGGCAGAGTAGGTTTCATTCTGAGGCCTCTTTTCTTTTTTTTTTTTTTTTGAGACAGAGTCTCACGCTGTGTCACCCAGGCTGGAGTGCAGTGGCGCGATCTCGGCTCACTGCAAGCTCCGCCTCCCAGGTTCACACCATTCTCCTGCCTCAGCCTCTGAGTAGCTGGGACTACAGGCGCCCGCCACCACGCCCGGCTAGTGTTTTGTATTTTTAGTAGAGACGGGGTTTCACCATGTTAGCCAGGATGGTCTCGATCTCCTGACCTCGTGATCCACCCGCCTCGGCCTCCCAAAGTGCTGGGATTACAGGCTTGAGCCACCGCGCCCAGCCGAGGCCTCTTTTCTTGGCTTGTAGGTGGCCACCATCTTGCTGTGTGCTCACATGACTCTGTGTGCACACAGAGCAGAGAGAGAAAAAACAAAGGGAGAGAGCGAGAGAGCAAGCTCTCTGGTGTCTTTCCTTATAAGGATGCTAATCCCATCGAACCAGGACCCTACTCTTATGACCTCATTTAACCATTGCTTTCTTTCCCTATCTCCAAATACAGTCACATTGGGGGTTAGGGCTTCAACATATGAATTTTGGTGGGAACGCAATTCAGTCCACAGCACGGTGTTACATGTTCCTCCATCTCTCATGAGCCATTCCATTCACGACTGTTTCAAATGGGAGATGAAGTACGTGAACTACTAAATACCTAAACATGAGACATCACCTATTGGCTGGTCCCTTTTACAACTCCAGATAATCCATCAACTGAAGACCAAGCAACGTGGCAAAAGCCAGAGTTAAGATCACTCAAGCTATGATTAATTGTGAGACTGAGGGTTGAAGAGTTAAATGGAAATCTATAAGCAGATTCATTCATTCAGAAAACCTGAACATGAGGAAAATTTGTCTGAAGATCTGCTGTACATTTGAATGATGATCAGAAACAGTGATGCTTTGACATTTATTCTGGTATTTCCAAGAAGAACTGTATAAAATAACATGTTTTCTGAGGAATGATTTCTTTAAAAAGATTAAGAAAAAAACCTGTCAAAGTATATAATAAACTAACCAGACTGACGGAGCCTTAAGTGCCCTCAATAGGAAGGTAATGGAGATCTATCTTTTTGGCACCAGGAGTCTATCCATTCAGAGGTTATCCTACGTCAAGGAGCTCCTCGGCTCAGTTATATGAAGATTATGAATTGCTTGAGAGGTTCTTTGTGAGGATAATGCCCAGTACACCCTCAGAGAAATGGTATCACCGATCTTACTTGCTAGATATGGCTCCAAACAGCTTTTGGCCATGTCCCAAAGTCATATTTATTTCAAATTACAAAGTAATAAATGAAAAATACAGGCTTATGGAAAAACTCAAATAATTCAGTAGAGTATGGAGTAGACAGAAGTCCCCCTTTATAACACCTTCTCCCCAGCCTATACCCCTTCCCATGAATAATGATCATAACAGCTGGTGAGGTTCTTTCCAGATTTTAAAATATGCATTTACTTAGAGATAGCTAGAGAGTTACTTTCAAGTAAATGGCACTACATTATTATTAATATTTACCCTTTTTCTATTGATGATTAGGAAGATACACCTCAATTTTTGGTTATTGCAAACAAAGCTGAATTAAACATTCTTGTACAAATATTCGTGTATGTGAACATTTTTGTAGGACAGACTCTTAGAAGGAGATTTACTATTTTCTGTCTTTCTTTTTTTTTTTTTTAATAGAGACAGGGTCTTGCTATGTTGCCCAGGCTGGTCTTGAACTCTGGGCCTCAAGTAATCCTCCTGCCTCGGCCTTCCAAAGTGCTTGGATTACAGGTGTGAGCCAGCATGCTTAGCCAAGATTTACTGTTTTCAAAGGGAAGGTATATTTTAAAGATTCGTACTGTCAGCTGGGCGTGGTGGTTCACGCCTGTAATCCCAGCACTTTGGGAGGCCGAGGTGGGTGGATCATCTGAGGTCAGGAGTTCAAGACCAGCCAGACCAACATGGTGAAACCTTGTGTCTATTAAATACAAAAAATTAGCCGGGAGTGGTGGCGCACGCCTATAATCCCAGCTACTTGGGAGGCTGAGGCAGGAGAATCGCTTGAACTGGGGAGGCAGAGGTTGCGGCAAGCTGAGATTGAGCCATTGCACTCCAGCCTGGTCAACCAGAGCAAAACTCCATCTCAAAAAGAAAAAAAAAAAAGATTAGTACTGTCAAACTGCCCCTCTGGAAACACTGTAGAAATTTACATTCCCACCATAATTACGTGACTGTATAATATTTGTTTTGTGATCTATTTGGACTTAAACATTCTCAAATTTTAATTTTGGCCAACCTTATGGGCAATAAAGAGGACCTCACTGTTATGTTAATGTATATATTCCTGACTTCTAATGAGGTTAAGCATTGTCTCATTTATTTTTTTCATATTTCTTCTTCAGTGACTTGCCTATTTATATTATTCTAGAGAAATACTTGATTTTTTTAGTTGTATTTACACTATTTTTTAGTTGTAATTTTTTGGTTGTAATATGTGCAATTACACATATTAATCCTATAATATTGCAAATGTTCAAATTGTCTGTAAGTAGATATTCAAAAGTATATGACTATGCAGAGAAAAAAATCTGGAAGGATTTACACCCAAAGGTTAACGATTACTTTTAAGTGGAAGGATCATGGATACTTGACTTTCTTCTTTATACCTTTCTGTGTTGCTGCTCTCCTTCCCCCCTTGAACATTAAAATACGTATTAATTTCACAAGTAGAAAAAGTGATTAATGGAATAAAGGTGATAATGAAGGCTCTCAAGGCAATTCTGACAGACGATTTCCAAAGGCACTTTGAGTAGTAGCTGTATCAGTAGAGTAAGTCTCTTAAAGTCAAGGTTTGAAGGAAACAGTTCTTGGATAAAACATTTGACAGAGCAGTTCAAAATTAGCCTTATTACTTTACAGTTACCTCTTCAGCAGCTAAGATTTGACCATTTTTTTAAACCATATTATTTTACTCACCCAGCCCTTTCTCAAGTATTGCCAATCAACAGTAAGGGACACCAAAACATCTTGGCTATAACAGAAGCTTCTGGACAGAAATGTGCAAAGCCTCTATTCAAGGACAAAATGGCTTCTGAGCCACAAATCCCCTCAGAAACTCAACTAATTACCACATGCAAAGAAAGTATATGTTGATCAGAGAGAAGGAGATGAGGAGAAGAAGAATAGTCTGCTGGGGAAACACAGTTCAAGGAGAGTCACGGAGACTAGTACTGGCAGTGCTCATGCAGGAACTGCTGAGTATTCAGTCCTCCCAGCAGGACTATGGCTAAGCAAGGAACAGGGCCTCAGGTTGCCTGCTTTGAGAAACACCTCTTGAGATCACCTCAATTCATTAGTTCTAAGTACATTTTGTAATATTAGTTTGACTTTCCACTGGTGGAAGTGACAACGGTGGGGAGAGGAGAATGTAGGGCGGAGGAAAGGTCACACCAAGTCGGGAGTAATGGCCCCTCAGATGCTAGGTTTTCAAAGATTGAACTGTCAGACTGGATGGGGCCTAAGAGGTTGATCCATTAACCCTATCCTTGAGACAGCTGGGACGGCTGTGGGCCAGAACCCAGGAGGAGAGGAATACAAGAGGTCACCTGGGAAACCTGTGAGTAACCAGCCAGCCCCAGCAATCACCTCATCCTAAGAAAGTGCTTCTGTGCAAACTTTAACAGAAATTATCTCTACTTCTTACTGGTGCAATCCTAATTTAGAGTTAACTCTCAAGCCCTGAGTAGTTATGGGACACCCATGCAGCTGGCTGCCACTGCCTAGTGCCTCATCAGCAACTCTGAACACTACAGGACTCAAATGTGAAGGATAGAAAGGAGAATAAAGAACAGGAAAGATATATTTCCTGTGCCCCTGGCTTGTGTTTGTTCTCAGTTTACTTACATACCCATGCATTATTACAGAGTGAGTGATTCTTGAGAAGACAGATTTAGCCTATGGACTAAATTCTTGAGAGTGTTATTGTAGATTCCAGGACTTAACCATTTACATAAAGAAAAGCAATTTATACGTCAAGAATTTCAGTGCTTATAAGTCAGGGATAACTAATGTTATAATATATCACAGTAGCACGATCCTAAAATAGACTATGCTTAGGTGTGTGTCTCTGACTATGGAGTGCTTAGTGCAATCCTAAACGCAAGCAGGCAAACCCCTTAACATTCAGGGTGGAAGAACAGCGGGCGGACATGCACGCTCTGTCATTTGGAGGCTGAGATTCAGATAACATGTAGAAATGGGAGAAAAGACACATCTGTCACGTCTTCCAAACTGAGCTGAGGACATCTGCAGCTACTGCCACCATCTCACTCTAGTACAACGGGAAAAACAGATGTAAAAATAGAAGTGATATATTCAACTATTAACAGTGAGGCAAAACTGAATATAGCAGTCTGCAGAAGCACTGACGTAGAACGGGAAATGGCTTCTTCTAGGGCAGGCTGTCTGCCTCGAGTGGACAACACGCCAACAAACTAAAGATGTTTCCACTATCCATGTCACCCCTGACTTTTTAATAAGGGATTAGGAGGAAGAGAAAAGCGAGAAGGTTACATACCGACTGAGAGCAAGTAATACCCTCCTCACAGAAAAGTGAAAGAGCTCATTTGTTCAGAAGAAAATGCCTCCCTGGGAGCTTCTCACTCACCACGTGAATTATCTTCTCTTTATCAGATTTACGAAGAGGCTGCACAGCTGTGTGCAGAACAGGTAAGAATTTTAATAATGAAAGTGCTGGATGAGAGGATGAAGATAGCATAAAAAAGATGAGGAAGATTCTAGACCCAGAAAATCACTACCCTGGTTCCTGTCAGTGTCACTGCTGCTCCACCTGGGGGATGCCGAGAGTCCACGCACGTATATTCAGTAGGGCAATTCAGTGGAGAGTCTTTATCACGAACATCCATTCATGAGTGAATTGCTTAGGTGGAGCTTTTTTGTTGTTGTTTGAAATATAATTCATGCATCATAAAATTCACTCTTTAAAAGGGTATGCTTTAGTGTTCTTTAGTATTATCCACAAGCTTGTCCAACTATTACCACTGATGCCAGAACATTTTCATCACCCCAAAGAGGAACTCCATACTCATCAGTGGTCACTCTCCATCCCCTCCCAGCAACCATAAGTTGACTTCCTGTCTCTATGGATTTATAATACCTATTCTGGATATTTCATAGAAATAAAATCATAATATGTGACCTCTTATTCCTGGCTTCTTTTACTTAGTAGTATGTTTTCAAGGTGCATCCATGTCATAGCATGAATCAGTACTTCATTCCTTTTAAAAAATAATTATTTAATAATTTACCTATTTTAACATAAATAACTCAGGGCATTTAGTATCCTCACAATGTCGTATAATCACCAACCTCTTATCTAGTTTCAAACCATTTCCATTACTCTAAAGTAAAACTCCTTACCCATTAGGCAGTTTCTCCCCATTCCTCCTCCCCTTAGTCCCTGGCAACCACCCATCTATGCTCTGTATCTATGGATTGATCTATTCTGAATATTTCATTTAAATGGAATCACATAATATATAATCCTTTGTATCTAGCTTCTTTCACTTAGCATAATGCTTTGGAGCTTCATCCATGTTGTTGTATGTATCAGTATTCTTTTTAATGGCTGAATAATTTTCCATTGTATGGATATACCACAATTTGTTTATCCATCATCTGCTGATAAATATTGGGTTCTTTCCAATTTTTGGCTATTATGAATAATGCTGCTATGAACATTCACATACAAGTTTTTGTGGACTCATGTAAGGTTTAAGTATAAATGCCCAATCTCTCTCCATTCCCATTTTCATGAGGCAAATACTTTAAATTCTTTTAGTGGTTTCTTCTGGTAATTATCTGATGTTTCTGGCAATAAACTTATACTGCTTTTAGAAAACCAGCTTTAGGGTTGCACATGGTGGCTCACTGCCTATAATCCCAGCACTCTAGGAGGCTGAGGTGGGCGGACTGCTTGAGCCCAGAAGTTTGAGACCATCTTGGGCAATGTGGTGAAACCCTGTCTCTACTAAAAATATACAAATTAGCCAGGCACAGTAGCGTGTACCTGTAGTCCCAGACACTTAGGAGACTGAGGTAGGATGATCACCTGAGCCTGGGAGGCAAAGGTTACAGTGAGCCAAGATAGAGCCACTGCACTCCAGTCTAGGCAACAGAGTGAGAACCTGTCTCAAAAAAAAAAAAAAAAGTCAATTTTAGATATTATCTCTTAAGTTCCAATTATGGAAGATGAGCGTTTAGTTTTATGTCCCCCCATGTGCAAATGCACACTCACTTTATCCTCCCATCTTTAATCTCCATTTTTGGTTAAATCTAGAATTGGCATTTACATTGTTATGACTATGCATTTATAGCATTTATAGCCACGTCATATACAAAGATTATATTCACTTCATCATACTTTTTCCCCTTAGGTTCTAGATGACCTAGAAGAGAAAATTTGCTTTACTTAAACATTTTCTTCAGTTTCCTATGTACTAATTAATAGTTCATCTTCAAATTCTGCAAGAAAATGAAAAATCTCTAGATATATTAAAACACACTAGACATTCTACTGTTTTCTTGTCAGCATCCACTTCCCTATCTTCTGATAAGAGTGATTTGAATCTGAAACCAGGGACAGGGACATGACATGAGGCACAGTGTGGGCAGGGAGTGGACCCACCTGAGCTCACAGCCCACTATGAGGAGGGCAGAGCTGACAGGGAGGGAGCCAGCAAGCAAGTGACCTGACTTGCCTGGATGACACCGTTCAACCTCTGCATTCTGCCATATCTTTACACTTTGCAATTATATGCAACAAATAAATCCTTTTTCCTGCATAAGCCTGAGCTGTGCTTCTGGTGCTTACAATCCAAAGGGGTAGTAACTAACATGGACACCGAGAATAGGGGCTGAGCCACTTCTGTGCATCTATGTAGGTCTTTGAGGAACTCTCATTTCACTTTTAGCAGGAGATGCATAGAGTCTTTTCACTTTAGGTCAGGACTTAAAGTAGTGTTAGTCTAATGGAGGATCGATTTCAGAACTAAGGATCCCCTCAAATACAGGTTCTTGTCCTTGACAAACAGAAAATAAACTAATAGTTTCAGAAATGACTAAATATGAAGACAATAGCAACACCAAGCACATTTTATCAAATACCTGGTAAAGCACATTTTGAAAGGCAACCAGGATGTTAATTTCATGTCACATAACCATTTCTTGCACTTGAATATTTTTCAAAGTATATTCACATCCAAAACTTCATCAGATCCCCTCAGCCTTCTTTTTTCATAATGACCCACATTTTGAAGTCACTTTTAAGCATAAAAACAAACCAAAATATATTTTATGAATAATTATCTATCAGTTTCTTCTAAATAAAAGCCCTAAAATGTTTATTCTTCCTCAAGTCTAGTTTACTTACTTTTCTAGTCTGCGCTCCTGAATTCTGTTTTTTTTTTTTGAGACGGAGTCTTGCTCTGTCACCAGGCTACAGTGCAGCGGTGCAATCTCGGCTCACTGCAACCTCCGCCTCCTGGGTTCAAGTGATTCTCCTGCCTCAGCTTCCCAAGTAGTTGGGACTACAGGTGTGCACCACCATGCCCAGCTAAGTTTTGTATTTTTAGTAAAGACGGGGTTTCACCATGTTGGCCAGGATGTTCTCAATCTCCTGACCTCGTGATCCGCCCACCTCAGCCTCCCAAAGTGCTGGGATTACAGGCATGAAGTGGCGCCCGGCAAGCTCTTCTGAATTCTAACAATAAACAAACAATTTATGTTCCCCTAGCTTTAGGGGAACCATGAGTCTTTTTTCTAACTTGTTTCCTTGTTATTCCTACTCTGTAGCCATGGCTTGTTCACCTAGCACACTGGTCCTTAGCACAGTACCTTACACAAAACATGTCTGTGTGGAGTCCATATGCCTAGTTTCGAATCTCCAGCTCTGTTACCTACCAGCAATGTGATCCTGTATAAGTTTCTTCATCTGCAAAATGGAAACAATACCTGTCCCACAGAATTGTTTAAAGATTAAATGAGATGTATGCAAAAGAGATGCAGCAAGCATGCAGTAAATGTTAGCTGCCAGAATTTGTTGGTTAAAAGAATGATCTCTGCTTAACCAGTGCTCCTTGCTGTTCATTTCACATGAGAAGCTTGTAAGACACAGCTACTTGTTCACTGTCTAGAATCTAAGCCCTAGAAGGGCAGAGACTTTGCCTTATTTATTGCTATATCCCCAGCAACTATCATATATCTGGGACATAATAGGTATTCCACAAATCCCTATTTGTTGAATGAATGACTGGATAAATGAACGAATATAGGTAATACAGGTATAATTTTACTGCTATTCTGACTTTATGAATGAGGAAACAACATCTCAGAGAGGTCAAGTTGCTTGCATGAAGTCCCACAGAGAGTTAGAGAGGGATTAAAACACAGTTCCCCTGCCTGGTTGTTCTTCTCTTTCACCATATCACTTACTAGGCCTTTATTTCATTATCCAAAAATTCAGGTGCGGCATCTAATTAGCTACTAAGTCACAATTTTCAAGGGCTAAACATGATTCTTAAATTTTAAAACTTACCGTGGTATCCACAGCCTTGACTTTCTCTGTGGGAATGTGCTTTGGTTCAGGTTCTGTCTGCGACAGCACCACACATCCCTCAGCCCCTAAGGTAATGATCACCACCTGGCAGCCCCTTCTCAAGAGCACTAATGCAGCCTCCCCAGCATCTGCAGCGCTGTTCACTGTGAGGCCAGTTAAAATCTCAGCCTGGAATACACAAAAGTCAACAGAAACAGTGGTGAAAATAAGTAACCCGGATCCACTTCCAGATTTGTTTTTCTAGAAAATGTCTCCCTTCTTTTTTGTAATAACCAATGCAATGGGAACCTTGATGGATACTGGTACAGGAAAATAAAGCAGTAACAGTGATGACAAAAACAACCTATAAAAGACATTTCAAGCAATAACAGTGATGACAAAAACAATCTATAAAAGACATTCTTGGGACGACTGGGGAAATTTGAATGTGGCTTGGATATTAAATGATAGTATGGAATTACTGACAATCTTCTTAGGTGTGATAATGGTACTGTGGTTCCTCTTAGGAGATGTATGCCAAAGTATTTGGGGTGAGGTATCATGTTGTCTGCAACTTATTCTCAACAATAAAATACTTTTTTTTCACTTACGTTTCAACAAAAACAAAACTAAGTACACACAGGGAAGAGGAAAAGCAAATATAGCAAAATGTTAACAAATGTTTAGGTGAAAGGTAGTTGTTCATTCAGCTTTTCTGCACATATAATAATTTTAACAAAGAGTTAGGGGCAACAAAGGGAATTCTATCAAAAAAAAAAAAAAAAAAAAAAAGGAGGGTTGGAGGAGAGGCAGGAAAGGAGAAAGGAAAGGGCCACTGCCAATGATTTTGGTATAAATTGCACCTGTAAGTTTGGCACCTAAGGACATAATTCTTCCAAGCCTCTCCTGGGCCATAACCCCTCTTCTCAAATTTCCAGTTTTTGCTTTCCATGTTTGCAGACTACTCGTTTCTTTTGTTTTTGCCAGAGAAGATGGAAGCAGATTAGGAGAGGTACCGACAGGTAGCAGAAAGAGCAATGCCCTGGCATTCAGGAGACCTCTCCTACTCACTCAGTCTGTGACCTTCCCCACATCAATTACGATCTGTTAAATGAGGGAGCTCAACAAGATCCATATTTTTCTCCCAATTTCCCTTTCAATGTACTAATTTTTTATTCCATTCTAATGCTTATTTTTCTACCGAGTGATTTAAAAACATTTCCATGACCATTTAGGTTTTCACGACTTCTAATTGGTTGTTTTTCATATTCGCATGCTGTTGCTTCAATTCTGTGTTTCTTTCACAAAATTTTTTCTTCTTTCATAATGAATGTTAATCTTAATTACACTATTTTAAAGTATTTTTTGCCTTGTTTATTTATTTAGAGACAGTATCTTGCTCTATTACTCCAGCTGGAGTGCTGTGGCATGATCACAGCTCACTCCAGCCTCAAACTCTTGAGCTCAAGCAATCCTTTTGCCTCAGCCTCCCACATACTGGGACTCTAGGCATGTCCCACCACACACAGCTCATCTTTTAGTTTTGTAGAGACAGGATGAGGTCTCATTATGTTCCCCAGGCTGGTCTCAAACTCCTGGGTTCATGTGATTCAACTGCCTTGGCCTCCCAAAGCACTGGGATTACAGGTATGAGCCATGGCGCCTGGCTGAGTTTTATTATATGAATTTCATCTTGGGCAAATTCATCTGTAGGTTGTTGATTGTGCTGCGTGAACTTCATAGCATTATGTTTTTCATTTGCAGGCTCACTTTGTTCACTGTGAGTTGGAAAGCTGTCACACCTCAGCTCCTACGTGGTTGATGCCTGCTTTTCAGTGTTTTTTTTTTGGTTTTGTTTTGTTTTTGTTTTGAGACAAGAGTCTTGCTCTGTCATCCAGGCTGAAGTGCAGTGGGGAGATCTCAGCTCACTACAACCTCTGCCTCCCGGGTTCACCCGATTCTCCTGCTTCAGCCTCCTGAGTAGCTGGGACTATAGGCGCATGCCATCACACCCGGCTAATTTTTGTACTTTTAGTAGAGATGAGGTTTCACCATGTTGGCCAGGATGGTCTCGATCTCCTGACCTCGTGACCCACCCGCCTCAGCCTCCCAAAGTGCTGGGATTACAGGCGTGAGCCACCGTGCCTGCCCCTCAGTGGTTTTATAGTAGCTTCCGCCAGGCACACAAGAGTCTCTAAACCAGAACCAGGTATTATATTGGCAATAGGGAGTTCTTGCTCTGCTGTTTCTGGAGCTACTGCCAGTCCAGTCACTAAGTCAGTGGTTGGCTTGGTTTACTTCTTGGTCAGAGGCTGTGTCTCTGTCCTGCTAGCTCCTCAGGTTGGGAGCCTTAAATATGCTTCAGGCAGCAGGGGTAGCAGGTTCCTCCACCTTTTACTGTTAGCGGGGAGCCACAGTCTAGCATGTATGGTTTCCATCCGTGGGCTCGGCTCCAGCCACCTATAAGTGGCACACTTTTAGTGCCCATGACCCACAGTGGGTGAACTTCCTGCCACCTCTGCCTGTTTCTGGGGTTGGTGTACAGCCAGCATATCAAGGGCTGAATGCTCTGTGAGGCTGTTCCATTTCTGATCTGTGGACTTATTTATCTTGTTTTAGAGCTTGTGAGTATCTTTTCATTGTCTCCATTAATATTTACATATCAATGGTTTGTGTTTGGAGCAGAGTATCATAAGCATGAATTTACATTATTGCTGTGATTAGAGTTCATCAATAAGAACATTACACTTTTTTTGTTTTGAGACAGAGTCTCTCTGTAGCCCAGACTAAAGTGGAGTGGTGCGATCTTGGCTCTTGCAATCTTCGCCTCCTAGGTTGTGGTTCAAGCAATTCTCCTGCCTCAGCCTCCTCAGTAACTGGGATTACAGGCATGTGCCACCATGCCCAGCTAATTTTTGTATTTTTAGTAGAGACGGGGTTTCACCATGTTGGCCAGGCTGGTCTTGAGCTCTTGACCTCATGATCTGCCCACCTCGGCCTCCCAAAGTGCTGGGATTACAGGCGTGAGCTACTGCGCCTGGCCCCAGAACATTAAGCTTTTAATGTTTTTCTTTCTTCTATTAAGTTTCTGAGACCAATTTCCTTAAACACCAGAGTTCTTTCATTTATTTATTTCATAAGCATTTACTAAGTGCCAGCTATGTGCAGGTACAGTGTAGCAGATGGTATTTTCCAAAGATAACTGTATTAACCTATATCATATCACAAATCCTGGTTTTACACTGTGCCAATGACAATCTTCTAGTAAGGGGTGGGGTACTAGGGTGGACCTTCCTGCTTAAATCAATAGAATGAGTCAGAAGTGATGCCGTGTTACTTCCGAAGCTAACTCACAAAAGCCAGTATGGCTTCTGTCAGGTGTCTCCTTCTCTCGGGAAGCCGGATCTTGAAACCCAGCTACCATATTACGAGGAAGCCCAAGTCACACATAGAGGCCATGTTTACGTGTTCCGGCCAACAACCTCATTATGCCCCCAGCCGAAAGCCAGCATCAACTGTCAAGCATGTGAGTGAAGAAAACTTCCAGCTTTCAGACTTTGTGTCTTCCAACTGAAGCCTGGGGCATTGTGCAGGAGAGTCAAATCATGCTATCCCCTGTGTGAAGTCCTGACACACAAAAACTGGGAGTGACAATAAATAATTATTGCTGTTGTAAGCCAGTACATTTTGGAAGTAGTTTATAGATAACTATATACACAGGGATAGCCATCAGGGATACAACAGTGAATAAGACAGATGTCTCTGACCTCATAGAACTTGTAATTGAATGGAGAAGACAGAAGAAATGAATAAGTAATTTGAGGTGTGATGAGCATTTGAGTAATAAATAGAGTGCTCTTCAAGTATCTAGCAGGAAAATTTAGGCCAGTTTGGCAGTTGAGGGTACTCTAACCTCTTATTGTGAAATGGTCACTATTTCCCACAATTCCTTCTTCCTAGCATGGTGGTTGCTCAAAAATATTGCATAACCTATTGTGGTTTGTTAAAATTAGTTTCCTTGTAGCAGTCTTCTTTCTTGTTTCCTCTATGTTTTGAGAGATGAAATTATCAAGAAAGCAGGTCAAGAAATCCTAAAAGCCTTCATTCAGCCTTTAAACCAAATGGAAAATTAGGCTGGGTGCAGTGGCTCATGCTTGTAATCCCAGTACTTTGGGAGGCTGAGGCAGGAGGAATGATTTAGCCCAGGAGTTTGAGATTAGTCTAGGCAACATGGCGAAATCATGTCTCTATACAAAATTAAAAAATTAGCCAAGCATGATGGTCCCAGCAACTTGGGAGGTTGAGGCGGGTGGACTGCTTAAACCTGGGAGGTAGAGGCTGCAGTGAGCCATGATGACACCACCGCATTCCAACCTGGGTGACACAGTGAGTTCCTGTCTCAAAAACAAAAAGTGGAAATTTAACTATTATGGTTCATTAATTTCTTTCTCTCCATGTTGCATTCACCAATGTGTACACCTGCATCCCACTGACAGGCAAGAGCTCTGTTCTAATGCTGTCTGGAGTATAAAAAAGGAGAAATATTGAAATTTTCTTCCTAACAATATTTAAGAAAGGGTGGTACAATATCCTTTCTTACTGTACCAGTTGATAGATAGTCTGTTCAGATGATACATCATGACACAGGGTCTTTGCTACTGGATGTAGCAGATCCTCCAGGAGTTGTACACTAATTAGGGTTGCCAGATAAAATACAGGAAGCTCAGTTAAATTTGAATTTAAGATAAATGACAGGTAATTTTACAGTATAAACTTGTTAGGTATGTTATTTATTATCCATCTGAAATTCAAATTTAACTGGACATCCTGCATTTTTACTTGCTAAACCTGGCAACTTTAATATAGTCCTCAGAATATGAAATAATTAGAAAACAAAACACCAGTAGTGTGAGGGCAAGGAACGGACTAAAATTAACTGAGGTTTGATAAGTGCCAGAATATGGAAGTGACTCAGAGAATCCTTTTTTTCCCCCTAGGATTTACTAATTTCCTTTTCTCCACACCCCAGTAAACTGAAAAAATCCGTTTTCACCATGCCTGAGAATTCACGTCATCAAATTGATGTGGTTAGTTCCGCCCCTTTGCTTTATCCACTTGCACGAAGTTTTGGTTTCTCACAGAACGAGCAAAGCAATTCACCCTTACCTCACTTTCATTGCAGCAGAACACATCTGAGAGGGTGTAGAACCGGGGATCCAGGTCAGCAATGGCAGGGGCTGGATTGAACAATGTTTTCACTACAAAGGAATGGAAAAGGGGGTGATTATTAGTTTTCATTTTTAACATGGTGCATTTACAGACATTCAGTAGGGAAAATCCCTGAGTTCATTTTTGTCTTCATCTGGTTAAATATCCACTTAGTTACGGATGTAGAGAAAAGTCTAAAATCTCAGTTTCCACGACAGCTGGGTACCAATTCCCCATTTCCATTTTCTCTACTTTGCACTTTACAACATTTCAGCTTCCAGGGAAAACAGCAATATTACAGTCAATGTGATTGTAGAGTTAAGGCAAAGGCAACAAGAACATTAGAGAAAAGTAAAAATGCTGTGGCATGAAAGTACATGTGTGAATGTGAACAGGCTGGTGGACATTTTTGTGGGTTACTTTAAGGGCTTGGTTTCAAGGCTAGTTCATAAATCCATTTTCCAGGGAAGAAAAGGAGATGATAGGAAATAAACAACGAAAGGTTCAGAACTTTCCTGGTGGGAACAGTAAGCAGGAAGCTCATGTGCATATGCATATTTTATACACCTATGTATGTCTCCCAAATATATCACAATTACTCCTGCAAACATATGCACTTACACAAAAGCTGACATTCTTGGCTTCTGTGAGCAATCTGGGAATATAAAAAAAAAGATTGAGAAAGGAGGAGGAATTCAATCAGAGGCTGGTGCTAGCTCAGACTGAGAGGCTACAAGAGAAGGATAGATGGGAATAGCAGACACAGGGAAATGAGAATATCATGGTCATTTTTCAGAGGGAGGAAAATGAGGCTCAGAAAGATGAGGTCATACATCTCAGGTTATACACTGGGACACAGTGAAGATGGACCCCTACTCAGGGTCCTCTGGCTTTAAGTTCAGAGTTTGGTCCACTCTAAAAAAAGCAGTCTCTCTAGGCCAGGACTCTGTCCACACCTACACATGCCTCAGTGACAATTCACAATATTTTAAAACACCCTTTGGTTTGGGACTTTGTAAATGTAGATATGTATATTTCAAGTCTTTAGAAATTACATTCATAGGAAGTTCCTTCTTTGTCAAAGCACTTATTCACTTGAGTACTCAACTAGATTGGTTAGTCTTCTTTTTCTCAACCCAGGTCCACTGACTTGCATGCTGTCTCATTTGACTATAGACCCATAGTGTAAAAATCTCTAGCTGCAGTTCTCAGACACTTCAAGAACAGTGGTTTGCAAACTTGGTTGCATATCAGCATCACTAGGAGAGCTTGTGAAAATGCCTAATTTCTAGAACTGACCTCAAACCCACTGAATCAGAATCTCTGGGGGTAACATCAGGGAATCTGCATGTTTACAAGTTCTCCAGGCGGCTCTCACATAGCCAGCTTGGCACTAATCCATTCCACATTCTTGGGGACTAATCAGCATGTGGCTAATGAAAACTGTCTACTACTTCAGCCTGGTGAGGACATCTACTCTACTTCTGCACCTTCCTTGGTCTTACCTAACATTTTAAGCATTTTGATTCAGTCAGTGGGTCTTGTCCAGTATAGGCTAACACTATTCCCACATTTTTGTTACTTTAGAATCCAGAATGTCCACCCACAGAAATTCTATGGTATATTTTTGGCTGCTCAGATTTTTGTATAGAGTTATTGTGCAGCTTAAATTAGAAAACGGATGTAAAAGCCTAGTGTAAACTCTAATCTGCTGTACAAATGTAAAGGATTATTACTGTTATTATATTGTCCTTTACAGATAGCCCAACACCCTCGCCTGTCCACCCATCTCTTCTGCCTTCTGCTGGAGTTTGTAGCCTGGCAACAGTCTCTCTCATTGGTTCTCTCACTTCTGAGAGGTCTTAGAGATGTCAATTACACATAAAGACTCTCATTGTCCCATATCCTAACACATCACTTAAACTTTTTAGGTTTTCAGAACAATATACTGTTCCCAATTTTCCTCAAGCATTAAGTGGAAACAACTGCTCGCCTAGCACATTCATCAGCATTTGAGCACAGATTAGAGTAAGCTACAAGTGTGGAACAACATGGTAGAGCCATTCTTAAAGGATCATTTTTTTCCCTCAAAAGATGCCTGGTCCTGCAATTCCTTTTCTAAACCCATCCTATAGAAATCCATAAGCATACAAAGATGATATACAATGTTGTTTATATAGCCCTGTTTGCAATAGAAAACACAAAAAGAAACCAACGCATTTATTAAAGGGGATTAGTTTAAAAAATTATGACATAGGCCGGGCTCGGTAGCTCACGCCTGTAATCCCAGCAATTTGGGAAGCTGAGGCGGGTGGATCACCTGAGGTCAGGAGTTTGAGACCAGCCTGACCAACAGGGTGAAACTCTGTCTTCACTAAAAGTACAAAAATTAGCCGGGCATGGTGGTGCGTGACTGTAATCCCAGCTACTCTAGAGGCTGGGGCAGGAGAATCACTTGAACCCGGGAGGTGGAGGCTGCAGCGAGCCGAGATCGCATCATTGCACTCCAGCCCGGGCAACAAGAGCGAAACTCTGTCTCAAAAAAAAAAAAAAAAAAAAAAAAAAAAAAAAAAGAATTATGACACTTGCCTGATGTAAATCACTACAGTTGTTAAAAAGAATAAAGTACATCTCTGTTTGTCAAAGAAAGACTTCTATAATTTATTTATAAGTGAACAAGGCAGTTTTGTACTACCCACCCCCAACTTTTTGAGATGGCTCTGTCACCCAGGCTGGAGTACAGTGGTGCAATCTTGGCTCACTGTAACCTCCACTTCCCAGACTCAAGTGATCCTCCCACCTTAGCCTCCCAAGAAGATGGGACTACTGTGCCCATCACCACGCCTGGGCAAGTTTTTTCTTTTTCTTTTTCTTTTTTTTCTTTTTGTGGTAGAGATGAGGTTTTGCCATGTTGCCTAGGCTGTTCTTGAATTCCTGGGCTCAAGTGATCCTCACACTTTGGTCTCCTAAAATGCTAAGATTACAGGTGTGAGCCACCATGCCCAGCCTACTCTCCCTTTTTAATAAGAACAAATAACAAACTCACATAACTATATGTGTATTTACACTTATACACTTACACAGAAGAAAAAAATGTCGGAGAGGTTTCTCACTAAACTAATGAGCCATTAGTTATAAAAAACTGATGGGACTAAATTTGACTACAGGTTAAGTGCTGTATGTAGCAAAGACAACACTCTTAAAACATACAGTATCTAGCCGGGCGCGGTGGCTCAAGCATGTAATCCCAGCACTTTGGGAGGCTGAGTTGGGCAGATCACAAGGTCAAGAGATCAAGGCCATCCTGGCCAACATGGTGAAACCCCGTCTCTACTAAAAATACAAAAATTAGCTGGGCATGGTGGCACATGCCTGTAGTCCCAGCTACTCAGGAGGCTGAGGCAGGAGAATCGCTTGAACCTGGGAGGCAGAGGGTGCGGTGAGCTGAGATCACGCCACTGCACTCCAGCCTGGTGACAGAGTGAGACTCTGTCTCAAAAAAAAAAAAAAAAAAAACAAAAACATAGTACCTTACATCAAAAAACAGGTATACTAAAAATGAAATGTAACATCTGGGTTTTGCTTCAACATAATCCAAGGTGGCAGTGCAGGGTAGGGAGCCATGAGGCAGGATACAGATAAAACAAGATTGGCCATGTGCGACAAAAACAAGCAACGGAGAAAAGATTCCCTATTTAATAAATGATGCTGGAATACTGGCTAGCCATATGCAGAAGAAAGAAACTAGACCTTTATCTTTCACCATATATAAAAATTAACTCAAGATGGATTAAATATTTTAAATGTAAGACCTCAAACTATAAAAATCCTAGAAGAAAACTTAGAAAATACCCTTTTTGACACTGATATTGGCAAAGAATTTTTGGCTAAGTCCCCCAAAGCAACTGTAACAAAAACAAAAATTGACAAGTGGGACTTAATTAAACTAAACAGCTTCCGCATATAGCAAAAGAAATGGTCAATAGAGTAAAGAGAAAACCTAGAGAATGGGAGAAAATATTTGCAAACTATGCATCTGACAAAGGTCTAATATGCAGAATCTATAAGGAATTACATAAATCGACAAGCAAAAAACAACTCCATTAAAAAATGGGCAAAAGGCCGGGCGCGGTGGCTCAAGCCTGTAATCCCAGCACTTTGGGAGGCCGAGACGGGCGGATCACGAGGTCAGGAGATTGAGACCATCCTGGCTAACCCGGTGAAACCCTGTCTCTACTAAAAAATACAAAAAGCTAGCCGGGCGAGGTGGCGGGCGCCTGTAGTCCCAGCTACTTGGGAGGCTGAGGCAGGGGAATGGCGTAAACCCGGGAGGTGGAGCTTGCAGTGAGCTGAGATCCGGCCACTGCACTCCAGCCTGGGCGACAGAGCGAGACTCTGTCTCCAAAATAAATAAATAAATAAATAAATAAAATGGGCAAAGGACATGAACAGACATTTCTCAAAAGAAGACATACGAGTGGGCCAACAAACATATGAAAAACTACTCATCATTTCACTCATCATCAGAGAAATGCAAATCAAACTATAATGAGACACCATCTCCCACCAATCAAAACAGCTATTATTAAAAAGTCAAGGGCTGGCCATGGTGGCTCACACCTGTAATCCCAGCACTTTGGGAGGCCGAGGCGGGCGGACCATGAGGTCAGGAGATTGAGACCATTCTGGCTAACACAGTGAAACCTCGTCTCTACTAAAAATACAAAAATATTAGCCGGGCATGGTGGCAGGTGCCTGTAGTCCCAGCCACTCGGGAGGCTGAGGCAGGAGAATGGCGTGAATCCAGGAGATGGAGCTTGCAGTGAGCCGAGATCGCGCCACTGCACTCCAGCCTGGGTGATAGAGCGAGACTCCATCTCAAAAAAAAAAAAAAAAAAAAGTCAAAACACAACAGATGCTGGTGAGGCTGCAGAGAGAAGGAAACACTTATACACTGTTGGCAGGAATGTAACTTAGTTCAGCCACGTAGAAAGCAGTTTGGAGATTGATTTTCAAAGAATTTAAAATAGAGCTACCATTTGATCCAGCAATCCTATGCCTGGGTACACACCCAAAGGAAAACAGATCATTATACCAAAAAGAAGCATGTACTTGTATGTTCATCACCATGCTAGTCACAATAGCAAAGACATGGAATCAACCTAGGTGCCCATCAATGGTAGACTGGATAAAGAAAATGTGGTACATATACACATGGAATACTATGTAGCCATAAAAAAGAATGAAATCATGTCCTTGGCAGCAACATGGATGGAGCTGGAGGCCATAATCCTAATCAAATTAAAACAGGAACAGAAAACCAAATACCACATGTATTCACTTATAAGTGGGAGCTAAATATTGAGTATGCATGGACAGAAAGATGGGAACAACAGACACTACAGAGTACTGGAGCAGGGAGGGGCACAGGTTGAAAAGCTACCTATTGGGTACTATGCTCCCTACCTGGGCGCAATATTCCTATGTAACAAATCCGTATATGAGGGCCCGGCACGGTGGCTCATGCCTGTAATCCCAGTACTTTGGGAAGTTAGGGCAGGTGGATCACCTGAGGTAAGGGGTTCAAGACCAACCTGGCCAACATGGTAAAGCCCCGTCTCTATTAAAAATACAAAAATTAGCTGGGTGTGGTGGTGCAGGCCTGTAATCCCGGCTACTCTGGAGGCTGAGGCATAAGAATCACTTGAATCTGGGAAGTGGAGGCTGCAGTGAGCCGAGATCATGCCACTGCACTCCAGCCTGGGTGGGCAGAGTAAGACTCTATCTCAAACAAACAAGAAAAACAAAATCAAAACAAAAACAAGTATGCACATGTACCCCACGGTGTCTAAAACAAAAGATTGAATTTAAAAGTAGAAAAAAAGACTGGCCACATGTTGGTAACTGTTGAAGCTAAATGATAGTATAGATAGGTTTACCATACTATTCTCTGTATGTCTATATATATTTGAAAATTTCCATAATAAAAACAAATTTTAAGGAAAAAATTACATTAAAATTTAAGTATCAATTGCTAGAATAAGGAATTCTATAATTTTACTGTAAATACTCTATAAAAATCAATCTTATTTGCCTGTACTTTACTGAGGGACAGCATTCTTCAATAGTAACTGGATACATAGGCTTAGAGTCTGACTAGTAACTAAATTTAGAGGAAAAGTGTAACTGCCATAAAGAAAGGATTCTTCTCGGCTTGTGCTACCACAAATAAGCATACTCTACCACGATGAAAGAAACATAAATTAGCAGATGCAGCTAATCAAAGAATGCAAATCTGTAATAGACAAGGTGGAAGCCATTATGTCATCCTGGGACCAGGCAGAGCTAGAGAACACAGAATGTACCATGGAGTAACTTGGAGTTGCAGAGGTGACTGGCAGCACCCAACAGTAATTATTATTAATTGTAGTGTCAGATGAACTAAACTCCTAGTTATCTTAACTGCATGTTAATGGATAGCACAATAATGTCAGTAAGGAACTGGTGAGGCCTGGAGGAGCAGATGTATAGGCTAAAAGGCAGGAAAACGAGGCAGAAGCTCTTTATGGTGTTGTCATGGAGGGCAGGGGCTGGACAGTTAGGAAGGCCCTAATAATTAGCTCAGAGAAACCAGGGAAGAAAATCACCCTAAGTGAAGATACTGCGAGCATGTTGGGATACTCAAAATACTGGCTTTGCTGTCCATTACTCCAGAGGCTCTTTTCTGTGACTTGAGCAGCAAGAACACTCAAAGCTTGGGCTATGTGCTGGACAATGTCACTGTGAAAGTCTGGATGACCAGACAAGAAGTTTTGCTTGCCAAAGGCAAAAGTACTAAGCGGCATTAAAAGATACTTTGTATCATACTGATAATTTAACTTTGGCAATTTTACAATCTCAATTATTTATAATTGTTCATGTACTGTTCCATTTGCTTGGAAATGGATATAAAGACCAGAACCAACATGCATAATTTCATCACAAGCAGCTGCAGCATCGGCTCTTCGGTGGGCCTACCTCATAGCATTGTGGCCTGGTGAGGATGGGGGCTACACAGGGCTACCGATTTTTGGTGTTGTAGCTGCTATGTCTTTAAAATCGATGCTTTCATTTTGATAGAGACAGAGAGTTTTGAGACAGTATATTCAAAGATGTAGGGATCTTTTCCTCTGGATTTTCATGACTGATATATTAGCATAATCTAGTTATACAATGTGCTTAATTCAAAATTCACTACTTGTAAGCGGTAAAGATAATGGAACTGTGATAACAAAACCCATAGACGATGATGATGATGATGACTTTATCATCTTTCTTGAAGATGGAATAATGCTGTTCAGCACATAGGCAGCTTCCTGGGGCAAAGGGTAGGGCGCTCAATGCTTAAGAGATCATTAAGCCCACTCTGCCCTGGGATCAGTCCAAAGTGACGTGAAAGAACCCTGAGAGCTGTCAGCCCAATTCTGGTTTCACAGAAGAAAGTGACGTCCACAGTGAGGAACTGACTTACTTGACTGAGATCCCCCATTTCCTGATTGATTATGAATTTAAAGCCATATTTCATGATTCCCAAACCAATGCTCTCCTTTCATTATACCAATCTTCTTCTTCTTCTTCTTTTTTTTTGAGATGGAGTCTTGGTCTGTCGCCCAGGCTGGAGTGCAGTGGCGCGATCTCGGCTCACTGCAAGTTCCTTCTCCCGGGTTCACACCATTCTCCCACCTCAGTCTCCTGAGTAGCTGGGACTACAGGCGCCCGCCACCATGCCCGGCTAATTTTTTTGTATTTTGAGTAGAGATAGGGTTTCACTGTGTTACCCAGGATGGTCTCAATCTCCTGACCTCGTGATCTGCCCATCTTGGCCTCCCAAAGTGCTGGGATACTGCTCTTCTTGCATATGAGAATGATGATACATTACACACACACAAACACACATATACACATACACACACACACCCTCCTCATGGAATAGAATCTAAGCTGCATCTGGTTAGTATCTACCAAATAGGGACCAGCTGACTTGGCCAGAGAAAGCCACCTGACTGGAGGACTTATGGACAGATGAGTGTGTGTGCTTGTGTGCGTGTGTGTGTGTGTGTGTGTGCGCGCGCACCCATGTATGTGTTCTGTTGGAGTCACAGTGCTGAAAACACTTTAGAGCCTTTTCTCTGTTTCTTGGGCAGAAAAACACATAAAGCTTAGGCCACGTGCTGGACAGTGTTAACATTTATGGACTTGACTTTTCTAGAGATACTCTTCATAAAGGCTCAGTTTGTTGGAATCAATGGGTTGTGGCAGTATGAAGTGCGGTTTAAACTAGGAGACAGAACTTGGGTCTTAGAGTCTGAAATCATGGTTTCCATAACTTAAAGTGTGACACTGGTTGAACAAATGACTTAACTTCTCAGTCTCAGTCTTCTCACCGTTAATCTGAGAGAACACTACCTGCCATATCTTTGTCATAAGGTTTTTCTGAGGATAAAATGTGTAAGAAAGTACTTCGTAAGCTGTAAAGTACATATAAATGCATGATATTACTATTTCTGATATTATTATATAAGGAAGTTCATGCAGAATTAATAGCAAGGCATGCTGGCTCTTAGTAAAAGTGTGAAGTAGGCCAAGTGGTCTGTGACCCACTGTTACCTACCCACCTTCCTGCTGCCCTGGGTCCTCCAGCTCCCAAATGGAAGAGCTACACGGAAGGGGATGGAAGAAGCCTTTCTGGACCCAACCCAATGACAGCCCCAGGGTAGGCTGCCTGCCCATCCGGATTACTCTATTCTCACCTGTGAAAGGTTAGATCCTCAACTGTGGCTGCCGTACCTTTCTCTCCTTCACAAGCTGGGTAGGTAACAGGCAACTAGACTAGGACAGAGGAAACAGTGATCTCTGAGCAGCAAGGGATAGTAGGAAAAAAACAGAAGTACACGAGAATACGCTTTGATCTATACAAAGAAAGACAAGAGCAGGAGCAGGGTGGCACCTTGTATTCACATCACTCTGCTGAGATGGGCACAGTGCAGAGAATGCGTAACCATAAGCATTAGACTTTACTGTGACACTCTGAGAAAATGGAACCAAATGGGTTTTGGCTTAGAATTCTTTCTGACAGCTTCAAGTCCATTAAAAATACACTAAATGTCAGTGAAAATTTACCACAGCATGTTGTTTTGCCAAGAGGAAAATTTGTGAAATCAGGACGAACATTTAAAAATTCTCCACAAAATCATTTCACTGACTTATTTTCCATTTATTTCTATGTAGAACACTGTACACTTTGGGAGAAATCACTTATATAAACACACACACACACACATACACATTGTTCTTTTTCTTTTTTCTTTTTAGTTTTGTATCTTGAGAAAAAGTCAATGTGGTTCTCTACTTTATTCTTAAAAAAATCACAGAACTATTGCCACAACATCAAGAAGTCATCATGTTAGAGTGGCTACTATTTATTTTGAATTTTTTCACCAAATGATGCTTGATCAGGATATTATCCTAACTTTAAAGAGAGAAGTGGATGGAAGAGAAAAAAACTGGGATTTACCACCATGTACTACACCACGCTTGGCATCATATTTTATTTTATTCCATCCTTAGAACAATTCTGCAGATGGAGTATTTCTATATGCATTTTACTGACAAGGCTCAGACAAATCAGGTAATTCTGCTAGGACCACAGGCTGACAGGGACAGAAATGGGATTTTAATTCAGAAGATGCTTTCCCCACTAGTCAGTGGTGAAAAAGAAGCAAACAAAGAAATTATCTGGATTCTTAAAAAGTCTGTTATTTGCTGGAGGTGAGAGAAGAGGAGTGACTGGGAGAACAGATGAATCAAGATTAGCTACAGGTTGATAACTGGAAGCTGGGTGATGGATTTCCTCGTACAATTCTGCTGCTTTTGTAGGTCTGAAAATTTCCAAAATCAAAGGTCAAACAATAGAGGCAATGTCAATGGATATTGATAACATAGAAAATATTACATATAAACAATCTTTTGTTGTTTATTGAAAATGATAAAGTTTTACGAAAAGGAGAAAAAAACCTAATCTTCAATTCCTAGAGATGTTTGTCAAAAAGTAACTGGGCTGCCCCAGTTAGTTTTGTATGTATGTATGTATTTGTATGTATGCATGTATTTGTTTGTATGTATGTATGTATGTATGTATTTGTATGTATGACATGCAGCTTGACCTCTGCTTCTCAGAGTAGAAAACATTTCACCACCTAATGTGTACCTTGGACAAGCGGCTGCTTCAGGGATTCTTTTTTTTTTTTTTTGCGATGGAGTCTTGCTCTTGTCACCTAGGCTGGAGTGCAGCAATGTGATCTCAGCCCACTGCAACCTCCACCTCCCGGGTTCAAGCGATTCCCCTACCTCAGCCTCCTAAGTAGCTGGGATTACAGGAATTCTAATTCTACTTGTACCATTTCTTCCAACTACATTGAAGATTTATATAGAGGGATTTTGGAAATGCTACTCATGTTTTTTTTAACCGTTTGTAAGGTTCTCTAACATTATCAAGAACCACAAGACTATGAATCTCACAGATGGAAGAAAGAATATTTTACTACAGAAAGAGTATTGCTTTGCTTAACTTAAAATTAAGACGGCTAACTTTAAGATGGCGATAAAAGCTTTTATAGAAACAATGACAAATATGTATAATTACCTCCACTCCTGCGGGCCATTGTTAGGGCTTCCAAAGAAGTTGCTGGAGTTATTTCGAGCTGGCAGACCATGACTTTGGCTCTACTAATGACATTGGCTGCTGTCCTCAGGTCCTCTGTATTCAAAAGTAAATTTGCTCCAGCCACTATGACAATGATATTCTGGCCTATAAAGAAATTCCACCTATTTATATTAAAACTAAACAAAGCCAAGCAATGATATTCTGCAGTCTTATGAATACAATCACCCTTGTAAAGTCATTATACAAAATGTGTTGTAAGTATTAATTTTAACATTTCTAGGTTATTCAGCTTGAATTTTGAGTTCCAAATGTATGTTTTGTAATATCTCTGTAAGATTCACATTATTCTGATCACCTTAAGCAAAATCTTAAAAAGATTTTCCCAATATTCTTATATATAAAGAATATTAGTTGAGAAATGACATATAACATACTTTAAACATTTCTTCTATAGAAAATAGCTGGTATATGTATGTGGTAAAGGTTCTGAATCCTAAATGACAGATGCTATAGAGACGAATATAAATAGGAATAAACTCGTATGACACTGTAGTATGCAAGCAGTTCATGTGTACCCTATGGTATTCTAAAAAGTGATGCTGTCAATCAAAACACATTTAAAATATCTAACAGATAGAAAATTGTATCAGATATAGAAGAGAGAGGGATACCTGGCTTATACTATAATGGATCAAACAGAAACAGAACTAAGGATTCTGATATATTCTTATTACTTGGACCTGCTGTCTTTAATCCCACCTGAATGAGGGAGGGGTGGTGGTGCATTTCATCTGTAAGGTGAACCCTTAAGAGCTGTGCTGTCCAATATGGTAGTCATGAGCACAAGCCCCACATGGCCATTGAACATTTGAAATGTGGCTAGTCCTGGCTGGGCACAGTGGCTCATATCTATAATTTCTAGCACTTTGGGAGGCCAAGGTGGGCAGATCACTTGAGGTCAGGAGTTCAAGACCAGCCTGGTCAAATGGTGAAAACCCATCTCTACTAAAATTACAAAAATTAGCTGGGTGTGGTGGTATGTGCCTGCAGTCTCAGCTACTCGGGAGCCTGAGGTGTGAGAATCGCTTGAACCTGGGAGGCAGAGGTAGCAGTGACCTGAGGTCACGTCACTGCATTTCAGCCTGGGCAAGAGTGAGTGAGACTCTGTCTCAAAAAAAAAAAAAGAAAAAAGAAATGTGGCTAGTCCACTCAGGTGTGATTCAAGTAAAATACAAGTGGATTTCAAAGATAGTACAAAGGAAATAAGGTAAAATATCCATTCATTCTTACCATTTTAAAAATTAAAAAAAAAAAAGATAAATTTTTGGGTCTCGCTCTGTTGCCCAGGCTGGAGTGCAGTCATGCGATCTCGGCTCACTGCAGCCTCCACCTCCTGGGTTCTTCAATCAACTCTCCCACCTAAGCCTCCTAAGTAGCTGGTATTGCAGGGGTGTGCCACCACGCCTGGCTAATTTTTTTTTTTGCATTTTTAGTAGAGACGGGGTTTCACTATGTTGGCCAGGTTAGTCTCGAACTCCTGACCTCATGTGATCCACCTGCCTTGGCCTCCCAAAGTGCTGTGATTACAGGCATGAGCCACTGTGCCCAGCCAAGATAAATTTCTGATTACACACTGTAATGATAATATTTTGGACATATTGGGTTAAATATATTGCCTAAGTTAAATTTACCTGTTCCTTTTTACTTTTTAAAATGTGGCTACTAGATAATTTAAAATTCCACATGTGGCTTGCATTTTATTTTTATTGGACAACACTGATCTGGAGGAATGAGTTGTAGCAGGCATTTTCTGTGCTCCAGGCTGCTCGTGCTGATCTTGTATAGACATGACCTAAAATCACCTCTCAACACAGAACAAATTCTATCCTATCATCTTACCACAGATGTGTTTGTTGGCCACGAGGAAGGCTTAATAAAGTGGGGATGGTTCAGCATAAACCTAACCTCAGTCCTGGAAAAATTCAAAGTACCCACTTGCTGAAAGACAGCATCTCTCCTTCATTTTCTTCAGTGACCTCATTTTCTCTGTTGGAGTCAACTGCTACTTCCATGTTGCTGTCTCCCAGATCCAAATTTTTGGCCTGGCCTTAGCTGCTGAGCAACAAGCCCAAGACTATAGCTGTCTGATGGACAATGCCATATGGCTAGCTTGTTCATGCCTCAAATTTAACTTGTCAAAACTAAACTTGCAAACTCACTCCTTCGTTTAAGGGAGCTGATTGTCCCATCTCTGTGTATTTGTCTGAATTCTTCTATTACCACCTATACTCTTGAGGGCATTACTGTACACTGTAAACCAGGCAAGGTCTACCAAATAGGCACTTGACACACACTATTACATTATATCTTTGCATGGAAAATGCAGATTTTGTTCATAAATAAGAAAGAGAACTTGAGGATATTCCTAGAACAACAACAACAACAAAAGAGGGTTAAGACAAGGAATGAGCTGCTGTTGGCAGGAATAATTACTTAAAAGGTAGCTTAAATGAACACAGGCTTTCTATAGTTAGAATGAAAACTTTTATCTACTACCTTTAGGTGAAACATATCATTATTATTGCAACTTGGAATCACTAGAGTTAAAAATACTGTATTTTCTGTGAGAAATGATCTTGCAAAGCTGTATTATAAATAAAAGACACATTGTGACAAATCCTAATTTAATAAAATGCACACTGTCCACAACACATGAGGCTCTGTCCTAGGTGCCCCACGAAATGCTGGGTCCTTCTGAATATTGATTCTGATTTTAAAACATCTTATGTAGGTGTTTTTATAATTAAAACAGTTGGCAGAAATTATAAAAACCTGACTTGAAGGTTGTTACTATTTTTTTTTTTTTTTGAGACAGAGTCTTGCTCTGTCGCCCAGGCTGGAGTGTAGTCACCCGACCTGGGCTCACTGCAACCTCCACCTCGTGAGTTCAAGCGATTCTCCTGCCTCAGTCTCCTGAGTAGCTGAGATTACAGGCATGTGCCACCAGGCCCGGCTAATTGTTTTTGCATTTTTAGTAGAAACGGGGTTTCACCATGTTGGTCAGGCTGGTCTTGAACTCCTGACCTCAAATGATCCACCCGCCTTGGCCTCCCAAAGTGCTGAGATTATAGGTGTGAGCCACCACGCTCAGCCACTGTTTTAATTAATTAATTCATTCATTCACTCATTCATTTATCTATTTAGAGTCAGGGTCTCACTCTGTCATGCAGGCTGAACTGCAGTGGTGGGACTGTGGCTCACTGCAGCCTTGAACTCCTGGCCTCAAGTGATCCTCCCACTTTAGCCTCTCAAAGCATTGGCATTACAGGTGTGAGCCACTGTGCCAGGCCCAATTACTATTTTAAAAGATACATGTATCAGCTATGGCAAAGCCTTGTGGTAGACTTAGTTGTATATATAGACTTTTGCGATTTGATTGCTGTTGAAAGAACAGACAAAATTGAACACTAACGATAAGTTGGATGTAATTAGTTGCTGCCATTTGCTCAGAACGTATTCTATAAATATGACTCATCAAACTTTTCTTTGCACCTATTTACATTTATTTACCTAGTGTAACTGAAATGACAGATGAATGCTTGACTGCTTTTAGAGACAAATGTCAATTATAAGTTCACATGAAGGGTAATGGGGACATTACAGCATATACATATTATTTTGAGGCAACTTCATATATACTGGAGAGACAATTTTGAAAATCGTCTGAAAACTGATCTGAACAATCAACGTGAGAAGTATAAATAAAGGGAAACACATTTACATTTGGATTGGAAAAACTATGTTTTAGGCCTTGAGTGGTGGCTGTAGTAAGAGGTCCATAGGATTATGGGTCAAAATTGATGATGCTTCTGATCTAACTCTGGAAATACACTGTCTTACGAAATGACACTCCAATATGCAAAACACTTACCTTCATTATTGACAATTATAGAAGCAGTTCCTGTAGCAGCATCTTTAGTCTGATATGTAAATTCTGAAAGAAAAAAGAAAATTACAATCACATGTATACAGACTGGCATGTATAATTTATTTTAACAATTTCAATACAACACTAATCCTCGGAAAAACTTTTTAACCTTTAACCATCTGGAATGATAAAAAAAAATAAGTAATTAGTGCTAATTTATACCCATCATCTATACAACAAGAAAAATAGACAGCTTTATATTTAGTTGCACCTTTTCTCTGCATTAGTAACAACCCACCAAACTGCTCCTACTTTCAAGTCCCCCCAATTATTCATAATTGTATACATATGCATTTTCTAGACCAACACACTTATGTTCTTCATTGAAAGGAATGTCAGAGTTGAGATAAAAAAAAAAGGTCAAACCTATAAAATGAACTTGTTTGATTATTTTCATTCTCATAAGCTTGTTATTTCACCAAGAATCAAGGTCTAGCATATAAACAGAAATGTTGACCAGGCAGTCTTTGGTAGCAGCAAAGAGCCCTGAACTGGAGTCAGAAGATTTTATTCTAGTCCTGGCTCTGGCTCCAACCAACTGTGTGCTCTTGGAAAAATCACAGAACATCTCTGGCCTTTGGTTTTCTCTTCTGTGAAATAATGGTTTCAGTCTCTATGGCTTCTAATGAGTGTTGCCAGCTGTAACGTTCTTAAAACACCTTTTGTGAATGCAGCACCTTTTTCTCCTTGTCATTTGTCACATATCCATGAGATGAAGGTTTGTAATCTCTTATCATTTTATTCCCATCTGGAGGAATGTACATGAAGAATAAACCAAAGGACATTTAAGCAAGAATGGACAAAGCTGTGCATAAAAATTCTCTGGCCACCAGGGGAAGGTCTAATAATTCTCCTCTAGATTCAATTTTTCTCATAACAAAATCACGGAAAAAAGCTATCAACAGTAACTGTAAAAAAGATGGGAATTTTACCTGTAGAAATATCATTCTGTTTTAAGTTTTCTATATAATCATTGCCAAAAGAATCTTTGCCAACCTGTACCAAAGAAATAATGAATATTAGATCTTTTATAGTTAGTAAAATGCTACAATGTAGTTTTTAGAATACTTAGCATTTTAAAAGGGCATATCTGCATAGTACTTTACAAACATTAGCTAATTAATCTTCTTAATATAAGATGCTAGACTTGATTGCAGCCCAAAGAATTGTTATATAATAATGTTTCACTTATATCCTACTTAAAATGTGAAGTATTTAATGAACGCCACTCATTAAGTCATTCTCATTTTGAGCTGTTCATGTGATAATTCCCACTGAGATGGAGTTGTCTACCATCATCAATCCTCAATATTTATGAACAATCTCAGCTATTTGTACTTCATGGTAAATATGGGCATCTTTGTCATGACTTACCTGATGTTCCAGAATCTTTTTATCTTTTCCCTTGACACTGACATGTGGAGGCAAAGAAAAGGAAATTTTAAAGGCCCTAGCTAACTTGAGTAACTTGGTGTAATGGAATTCTGTTTATGCATCCTAGCATCTATTCTGTTAAAGGTATTTCAGTTTTTCCTTTGGACACCCATTTCTGTCCCATTCTATAGACAACAAAATTAAGTTGGCCAAGGGACCCAGGCCTGATTAAAAAGCGTGTTCCTTGTAGTCCCAGCTACTCGGGAGGCTGAAGCAGGAGAACTGCTTGAACCTGGAGGTGGAGGTTGCAGTGAGCTGAGGTCACGCCACTGCACTACAGCCTGGATGACAGAGTGAGACTCTGTCTCAAAAAAAAAAAAAAAAAAAAAAAAGTTCCACCACCCTGGTCACAGTGATGGGTTCATGAATGGGCATGTGACCTAAACCAGTCCAAAAAGACTCACTCCTGGGACTTTTATTGAAACTACCAGGGAAGACAAGTTTTCTTCCCAGTAAGATTGCTGGCTATAAGAGAATGTAAGCTTGTAGTCACTGGGGCTCACCATATAGAGACAGCTAGAAAGAAAACAGAAACATAACAGAAAGCAGGAGTGACAGACACAAACAGACACAGACTCCTAACAGCCTAATGGACCCCTAAGTCATCTGAAGCCAGCTCTACCACAGGGCTTTTCAGTTACACGAGGCAATACATTCTTTTTAAAAAATTTATTTATTTTTATTTGTTTGCTTAAGCTATTTCGAATTGAGTGTCTATTGTCTGTTACTAACAAAGTCCTGATTAGCTTCAGGCTGGGCGCAGTGGCTCACGCCTGTAATCCCAACACTTTGGGTGGTCAAGGCAGACAGATCACCTGAGGTCAGGAGTTCGAGGCCAGCCTGGTCAACATGGTAAAATCCCATCTCTACTAAAAAATACAAAAATCAGCTGGGTGTGGTGGTGCATGCCTGTAGTCCCAGCTACTTGGGAGGCTGAGGTAGAAGTGCTTAAAGCCAGGAGGCGGAGGTTGCAGTGAGCTGAGATTGCGCCACTGCACTCCAGCCTGGGCGACAGAGTGAGACTCCGCCTCAAAAATAAATAAATAAATAAATAAATAAATAAATAAAAAAGGAAAAGAAAAAGCTAGTTAGCCCAGCGCCTAGTGTCACCCCTGAACCACTGAACTATAATTTAAGTGGCTGTGTTTGTGCCTGGGTCCTGTGACCACATTCTTGCTTTGTGGTCCACTTTGGTAACTGGATCTCTCCCCGTTTCTGTCAGCACGAGTGTGTATCCTCTTCATCTGCTTAGCCCTCTAGCTCTTTCAGAACAGGTACTCTTCTCTGCCTGGCCAGCTATTTGCAGGGGCCAGAACTTTAGGTCTGTGGCTCAAAGCCAGAAAACTATGATTGCAAGGCCTTTGATACCAACTGCTGGCATCTTACCGACATCTCCCTACTGTCCGTTTCTGCAATCACTGTGCTGGTCAGGACACCCTGTTATCTTCTCCCATACCTCTCTAACGCTAACCGTTTGTCTGACTGCTACCTTGGCTGGACCTTGGCTTGAACTCTACGGTTGAATCTACAGCAGAGGCTGTAAATTGGTGGGTTGAAAGTTGAATCTGACTCCTAGATATGTTTCGTTTGTCCTACTACTGTTTTCTAAAAAGCAGCCTTTTTTTTTTTTTTTTTTTTTTTTTGGGACGGAGTCTCGCTCTGCCGCCCAGGCTGGAGTGCAGTGGCCGGATCTCTGCTCACTGCAAGCTCCGCCTCCCGGGTTCACGCCATTCTCCTGCCTCAGCCTCCCGAGTAGCTGGGACTACAGGCGCCCGCCACCTTGCCCGGCTAGTTTTTTGTACTTTTTTTAGTAGCGACGGGGTTTCACCGTGTTAGCCAGGATAGTCTCCATGCAGACTTTATTTTTTATTCATTTTATTTTATTTTTGAGACGGAGTCTCTCTCTGTCGCCCAGGCTGGAGTGCAGTGGCACAATCTCAGCTCACTGCCAGCTCCACCTCCCGGGTTCATGCCATTCTCTTGCCTCAGCCTCCCGAGTAGCCGGGACTACAGGCACCTGCCACCACACCCGGCTAATTTTTTGTATTTTTTAGTAGCCAGGATGGTCTCGATGTTAGCCAGGATGGTCTCGATCTGACCTTGTGATCTGCTCGCCTCGGCCTCCCAAAGTGCTGGGATTACACGTGTGAGCCACTGCGCCCGGCCAAAATAGACTTTATTTTAAAAACTAGTTTTAAGTTCTCAGCATAAGTGAGTAGACAGTACAGAGTTCCCATATACTTTGTCTCTTCCTACAACTAGTATCCCCCACTATTAACATCCTGCAACTAAGTGTACATTTGTTACAACTGATAAACCTACATGACATATCATTATCACTCAAACTCCATAGTTTACATTAGGGTTCACTCTTGGTGTTGAATATTCTATAGGCTTTGACAAATATAAAATGTCATATATCCACCGTTATAGTACTATACACAATCGTTTCACTACCCTAAAAATCCTCCGTGTTCTGTGTATTCATCCCTCTCTCCCCACTAGCCTCTGGCAAACACTCATCTTTTCATTGTCTCCATATGGTTTTGCCTGTTCCAGAATATCATACAGTTGTAATTACACAGTATGTAGCCTTTTCAGACTGACTTCTTTTACTTAGTAATATGCAACTAAAGTTCCTCTGTGTCTTTTTGTGCCTTGATAGCTAATTTCTTTTTCGAGCTGAATAATATTCCAGCATCTGGATGTACCAGAGTTTAAATATCCATTTGTCTACTGAAGGATGTCTTCAAAGTTTGGGAAATTATGAATAAAGCTGCTATAAATATCTGTGTGCAGGTTTTGCTATGAATGCCCTGTTATTTTTGTTTTAATTTTAATTTTGTTTTTAATTTTAATCAGTTCTCAATACTTAAATATTAGAAGACTTCACAAAAACAGACAGATGTCCAGGAGGTTCTGAACATTCAGAGGTTCTGGTAACGCCGCGTCCACATTCCTGCAAGGCAAACCGTCTGGAACTGAGAGGTAAGTGCCTTCAAGTGGGCATAGACTCTTGACTTCATCACAGTCCCTATCTAACCTACTGCAATTTCTGTGACCTGCTTGGTTCCTGTAGGCCTTTCGGCTTGCTACCTCTGAACTATACTTCTGAACTGAACTTCTATTTTTCTGTCCTGCCAGTGAGCACTACTTCAATGGACTATGTCTCAATCCAGGCTTCAGTCACTCCTGGTGTGTTCCATTCTTCCACAGAAAATTGTTCCTTTCTGGATATATCAATAGAAAGAAACCTGTCTGCTTCCTTACCATCATTTCTGAGAACTTAGAAGTCCTTTGCCCTCTCCTCCACCAAATCCAACCTCACCTGTTTTTCAGGTATCAATTTAAGGTCTACCTTCCCTACTCTGGCCCTTGTTAATCCTCTCATCTCCAGACCTCCTATGACATTCCTAATCAAGCCCATAGTTCAATATCATCTTATATTGTTGGCAATTTCATATTTGTTAGTCTAGCCTTCTTAAAAGCTTACTGGAGACTCTTTAGGATGTGATCACATCAGTTGCCCTTCTGTTCATTTCCCTTGGACCCATCTTGTAGTCATGTTCCATTCTTTTTTTTTTTTTTTGAGATGGAGTTTCGCTCTTGTTGCCCAAGCTGGAGTGCAATGGTGCAATCGTGGCTCACTGCAACCTCTGCCTCTTGGGTTCAAGTGGTTCTCCTGCCTCAGCCTCCTGAATAGCTGGGATTACAGGTGTGCACCATCATACCTGGCTAATTTTTGTATTTTTAGTAGAAATGAGGTTTCACCATGTTAGCCAGGGTGGTCTTGAACTCCTAACCTCAGGTGATCTTCCTGTCTCAGCCTCCTAAAGTGCTGGGATTACACGCATTAGCCACCACGCCCGGCTGTCATGTTCCATTCTTGAAGGAACATGACTACAAGCACCCAAACTATTCTAGAATGGTTCCATACAAGGTTTTGTTTTCAACAGCTTCCTTGAAGGCACTCTCACACTCTTTTGCCTATAGCAGTGAAATACTTTTGGGCAGAAAGATTCTTGGAAACCCACATAGTCTGAAATAGCCTGTCTGTGTGAGCTTGTTCCACATGAAGGAAGCCAGGTCAAGAGCAACTATGGACAAGCGCTTGCACATAAGCCAAAAGGGAACGCTCAGAACTCAACATGCTCTTTGGAAATCCCAGGCTCAGTTCTGTCCTGAATATTGTAGAGTAGTGCCATCCGACAGAACTTTCTGCAGTGATGAAATGTTCTATATCTGTGCTGTTCAATACAGAAAATGTTTTCTATTTGTTCTGCCCAATACAGACACTCAAAATACAGACTGTGTGACTGAGGAATTCAATTTTTAACTTTGATTACATTTAAATCTAAATATCCACAAGTGGCTAGTGGCTTCTATATTTGACAATGCAGCAAGGGTAATGGAAAGCAAAAGGGCTGGGTATATGACGAACAAGAGCATTTCTTCAGCTAAGGGTGTTGAGATGCTTCTTTCACTCTTATCACTGGGAGGGGTCCTTCTGCACTGAAGCAGAGCTTTGGCAGGGCTTCCAGAGTCCAGAACTATGACCTGAAGCTAAGGAGGGCAACTTCAGTCAGCACCATAACTTCTATTTTGCAAAATGATTGAGGAATGGTTGTTTAGGCTGCTTGGAATCCTCAAATGGCAGAAACCATCTAGTAATTCTACTCTTCAACATACACTTGGGGTGAATAAAACATAGGAGATCAAAATATCGTATCCAAGGCCACATGAAATTGAATATTCTGCTCGAGAAGTTATCACATATATTAAAACAGGTTACCAATTTCAAAGCATTAGAATACAGAAAATAGGTTTAACACTAAAACTAAGATGAATATAATTTAATCCTTGCAACTGAAGACATTTTGTGACTTTTCAGTGCCTGAGGGTTATAATGAACAGCTGGTTGAGGAGACTAAGTTGCATTTGTTGTCATACAAAACCCAGCTGTTACTTTTTTGAATAAATCCTTCAAATTAACTTATATATTGTCATTTGTGGCCTTATAACAAAATACATAAGAAGAATCTATAAAATCTCAGTTATTTAAGCTTGCTGGTTGTTTAAATCCTAGATAAAGGGGTGTTTACCTTAATCATGGCGTTTAGGCTAGGCATGGTGGCTTATGCTGCAATCCTAGCATTTTGGGAGGCTGAGGTGGTAGGACTGCTTGAGGACAGGAGTTCGAGACCAGCCTCAGCAACACAGCAAGACCCCATCTCTACAAAAAATTAAAAAATTAGCTGGGTGTGGTGCTGCATGCCTATAGTCTCAGCTACTCTGGAGGCTGAGGTGGGCGGATTGCTTGAGCCCAGGAGTTTGAGGCTGCAGTGAGTTGTGACTACACCATAATACTACAGCCTAGGTAACCTGTCTCTGAAAAAAAAAATGGCCTTTGGGCATGGTGGTGCACACCTGTAATCCCAGCACTTTGGGAGGCCAAGGCAGGCTGACTGCTTGAGCTCAGGAGTTTGAGATCAGCCTGGGCAACACGGTGAAACCTTGTCTCTACAAAAAATACAAAAATTAGCTAGGTATGGTGGCATGTGCCTGTAGTCACAGCTACTTGGGAGGCTGAGGTGTGAGGATCACCTGAGCCCGGGGAGGTTGAGGCTGCAGTGAGCCCAGATTGCACCACTGCACTCTAGCCTGGGCAACAGAGTGAGATCCTGTCTCAGAAAAAAATGAAGACCTTTAACACACAAAGTTAATGCTACAATCACCATTATTAGGCCTGATTATATGAGAGTGGTGATAGGTTTGAGATAATCCAGTTATTTTCTCTCATTTCTACCATTTCTTCTTATATAAGGTGTATACTATTTGCTTGGTTATAGGATCATTTGTTTGAACATATGGCTGAGCATTCCAATCAACAGAGCCAACCACTTTTAGCTAGCTGTCTTTCAACAGAGTTCAGGAAAGGACAGATTTCACCTCATTATATATTACCTGGAAAGACCTGGTGACTAATTTTTGATCTCTGAAAATGAAAATCTCAATGCATGATCAGATGATTCTCCCACAGTAATCTAGCACAGAAGGTACTTTTTGGTTAAGGTGATGGATACTCTAATGCACTGCTTTTCAAGCTATCCATGGAGAAACATTGGCCTTGTTTTCCTTTTCTTGCTTTCAACCCATTGTGGACTATTTTATAAAATACAATAACAAGGAGATGAAAACAAAAAAGAGTCATACAAACTACAAGGCCTAATTTATTATTACTATTATATTCAACAGCTATGAAGTTATTCTGTCAAATTGCTATAAATGATCCTAACTGCTTACTCTCCATTCCTGTACTGTTTGGACCAGTGACAATCTACATGCAGCCTGGCACCAGTCTGAGGACTGGACTTTGAACAACGCCGCCTTAATACACCGAGTTAGGAGGCCAGCAGGTCTTACTTTCTGGTTGGACCCTGCTGGTGGAAGCAGGATCTGGTCAAAACATGGTGCAATGAAGAAGCTGGCTGAAACGGAGGAAAGTGACCTCTAGTTGCTCTCACTGCTCATTAGCACAAGACGCTCCTACTGGACCCAGGATAGTTTACAAATGCCATGGCAATGGCCCGGAAGTTACCTTATATAGTTCTGAAAATTCCCCACCCTTTTTCCAAAAAGTTCTGCATAACCCACCTCTTAATTAGCATATAATTTAAAGTACATGTAAATATAGTTGCTAACAGTCCATACACTACCCTCTGGGCACCCAGCCTATGGGTTAGCCGTGCAGCACTGGTTCAGTCAAAGTGCCTTTTTCTTATCCTTGGCTCACTCTTAAATTCTTGCCTGGGCAAAGCCAAGAACCCTCCCTGGCTAAGCCCACCAGGGCAGCCTGCATCAGTATCGCCTCTGTCACAAAACTTCATGCTTGATGGTTCTGAAGGGAGAACAGATAGCTACCTGTATTAGAGAGTTTGACAGTCTCATATTTGAAGGAAGTAAGACAGGGTAATTTTTTGAAGGTGTTTCCAGTTTGCTGATTCCTGACCTGGGTCATTTGGGTTCATACCTGCTCATGGTTTCTGTGCTCATATTGGGCCACTGCATCTTGAGTTCCTTACTTGACCATGGTCCTCTCCTGAACTGCCAATTTTTGATGTTTAGGAATAACTTCCTCCTCTTAACATTTGGCTTCGATGGAATGGAGCAGGAAACACTTAACTCAGGTGAAGTCTTAAGAAAGACGTCCTAATAGGCTCTTTGTCCTGGGAGGACGACTTTCATATTATACAATATCTGTGGGGATTTTAAATCTGAAAATACCATCTCCATTTATCACTGGACTGTAGCTTTGGTCCATGATTCAGTTAAAAACTGACTAAATAACTTTTAAGTACTTCAAATGTTTCATTATACATGTATCACTGTATAAATATTGACGTAACTCTTTTAATATTCTTTGTCACAATATCTTAACAAATATTTCTCCCTAGCTCAATATAAGAAGTTTGTTTGGGCCATCAGTCTTACTTTGTAAGAGCTTTAAGTTTAGTTTGTTACAGGTAGTAACAGGTAAATCAATCTTGCTGAGAAAGCCATAGAAAATTTTTACCTGTTTTTCTTTTGCTCCATCTGTTCATTTTTATCTTGATAAATTTCATAGTTTTGGTTTCTACTTAGAACTTGTCATCTTTAAAAAACTGCTATAGGCCGGGCGCGGTGGCTCAAGCCTGTAATCCCAGCACTTTGGGAGGCCAAGACGGGCGGATCACGAGGTCAGGAGATCGAGACCATCCTGGCTAACACGGTGAAACCCCGTCTCTACTAAAAAATACAAAACAATAGCCGGGCGAGGTGGTGGGCGCCTGTAGTCCCAGCTACTCGGGAGGCTGAGGCAGGAGAATGGCGTAAACCCAGGAGGCGGAGCTTGCAGTGAGCTGAGATCCGGCCACTGCACTCCAGCCCGGCTGGCAGAGCGAGACTCCGTCTCAAAAAAAAAAAAAAAAAAAAAAACTGCTATAAAGCAAGTTTGACTAATTTGCTTAATAAAAATGTATTTCACAATGGATAAAATATGATTAATGGACAGAAATAACTTCTATTATAAAAATATATTATTTTCTTTTTAAGAAGTCTAAGAATATTGTGCAATTTGCTTAAGCTTTTAAATAATTCCATGTCTAAAGGTCCCAGGTTATCTAACCAAAGTTACCCTGGATAGGTTTTAGCTACAGTCATGTTTTTTGATCCTCTGCTATGCAGACACACAGGCTAAAATCCACTGCGGTGCTAAACATTAGATGACTAAATCAGGGGCATGGTAGATATATAGAACTTTCAACATTGTACAGATGCTAACATAAACCGTCATACGCAAATAGTACTTTTGCTTTAATCAACCTCCTAACTGGAACATTTCCCAAAATACAGCCCCCTGCTTTTATTCCTCTCCCACCCACTCATATGGTTTTAGGATTCATTTCCCAAGTTCAGTTCCATAATTCAAATATTTCTCTTTGTCATTTCTTTCTTTACCTCAAATTCAACAGACCTAAAATAAAACCAATTTCATAATCTTAGGCTTGGAAGAGATCCCAGGGGACATCCAATCTTGACTTTAATGGCTACATAAATAGCTTCTATAAAGCTTCCAAGACGGAGGGGTTCTCTAATCTCTCCTTTAACGTCTCCAGCTCTAGGAACTCCCCTCTTTCAGGAAGCCATTTTGGGTACATAGCTTCCAATGCCAATTCTACGTCCAGGTTTTCCTACACAGGAAATTGTATCATCCTCTTTCCAGTTCCCAGGTCCTCTTAATTAAGTCAGCACCATCTGATCACTCTCCAAACCTTCCACAGCTAATCAGGTACGAGATGGGTCAGGCCTAAGTTTTTAATCAGCCCCCTCTCACAGCCCCATAATTCCTGGGACATAATTAGTTGCTGATTAATTACAATGATATTTTAAATCTATCAAGAGCTCAATCTTAGTGAAAGAGGGTTTCTTACTTTGAATCTTATGCTTCACGTGATGTTTTTGACCCAATAGCCATGTGAAAATTATGTTAATCATAGGTTAGACATAAAATTACAGTTCACTAGTAGATGAAGTGATAATTGTATAGTTTAGACATCATTTAAAACTCCTGTGGAGAGAAAAGTGCTGACTGCAATGAAAAATGACATTTTGAGAATTTTGGTAAAATCTATATAGTTCACAGGAGAAAGCTCATTCTTTTAAGTTCCTTGTATTTTTCTTGCCCTTTAATAATGTACAGACCCAGCCTGGCTTTCCCTAAAAATCAAACAAACACAATTATCTACCTTTCCTGTTATACTAATACTATAATGCTAGCACCTTAAAATTTCATGAAAAATGAAAAATGTAAACTTTTGGCAGCCCATTTAATTTATTTTCAAATTATTTCAGTAGCATGGATAAAAACAGGAATACTGGATGTTACAATATCATATCTCTACATACATGAAAACAAAACAATGCCAAAAGATCAGTTATGTGCAGTTCATTAAGGCCAAGATTCTTTTCAGATCTAAGATACAGCATTAGAAGAAAATGACTTAGAGATGAGTAAATCACCAGTTATTACACGAAGTTTCCAAAAGCTGTGTTGCTGCAGTGAAACCTGCTAAAAACAGGATGACTCATGCTGTTGTTTAGAAGCTGGATGACAGAAACCCACTGGAGTAGGCTAATTTCCCTCACTTCTCACACCCCAGTTAGAAACTCATTACATTCAGGGAATGCAGCATTAAGTTATTTGAGAACTGCTACTTCCCAGAGGATGTAATGAGGCAGACATTAATATAAAGGACAAGGGAGACTACTCTCTCTCATTTAGATCTTTAAAAACAATAAACTTCCATAAGAACTGAAAGCAGGTACTCAAGTAGACGTATATGCATGTTGGTAGCAATGCTATTCATAAGAGTCAAAATGTGGAAACAGCCCAAGCATCCATCAATCCATTCATTGATGAACAAAAAAATTGTGGTATATCCATACAACGGAATATTATTCAACCATAAAAAGGAAGGAAATACTGATATATGCTACAATGCTGTACCCCAAAACCAGTATGCTAAGTGAAAGAAGCCAGGTACAAAATGTCACATAATATATATTCCATTTATATGAAATGTCCAGAACAGATAAATCCATAGAGATAGAATGAAGACTGGTGGTTCCCAGGGCCTTAAATGGAAGACAGAATAAGAAGGAACTGCTTAAGGGGTAAGGGATTTTGTTTTGGAATGATAGTAAAGTTCTGTAACAAGACAGAAGTGGTGGTTGAATGTATTAAATGCCACTCTACATTTTATAAGCCGCTGAATGGTTCACTTTAAAATGGTTGAAAAAAATAAAAACAATGAACTCCAGTCTTAAAACCAGATTCTTACCTCTAGAATCCTCTCCACTATACTTTATACTTACCTTGCACACCATGGATGTCGTTGCTCCAAGTCGAGCAGCTTGGACACACTGGTTGGCACCTTTCCCTCCAAAGCCAATAAAAAACTTATGTCCGTGGATGGTTTCTCCAGTTTTTGGCAAACGAGAAGTAAGACTATTGTAATTTAAAAAGAGAAGAAAAAAGGCATATTGGTAACTGTAATCAATTTAAGTTCTTTAGAAGAGAGGGAAGGCTATATGGTAGAGCTCTAAATAGTCTTAACACTTAGAATTACGAGCAGAAGCAAGGAAGATTGTCTCTTCCTTTAGGATGACATTTAGTAGTTTGCATCATTATCAAGAATGAGTCTCTTTGACAGAATTCCTCTCTGTCTCCTAGAGCCCACTACTGTGGCTAGTGTACTGCATCAGGGTTATTCATGAATACCTTTCCTTCATATTCCCTTTCCTAATGCCAGCACAGAACTTTATTCACAGTGGGATTTAATAAACGGGATGAAATTAATGTATATTTCTATATGGATTTATCTGGTTACTTTAACAAGAAGCAGGAAGTGTATCAGGATTCTGATAATCAAGTACAGGACCTAAGGAGAGAGGGAAGTTACAATTCCAGGTACTAAAGAATCTTTTTTGTTTACTAAGGGGTAGAGTAAGAGTGGGGTGTTCAGACAGCAGGATCAGGTTTTAGTCTTAGGCCATACTGCATATCACATCATTTCATGCGCTCACTCAAAAAGAGCATCTGTTTTAAAAAAGGAACCCTAAAGAGCTAAGTTATTTTTAAATTTTTATTATGGAAGGTTTCAAACCTATAAAAGTAGAGAAAGCAGCATATTGACTTCCCTTGCCCTCATTCACCTATCATCCAGATTTAATAATTTAATAATTATCATCTCATAGCCAATCTTGTTTGAGTCAATACCTTCATCAGTTTCTCCAAGAGGTAAGAATTTTTACCATAATGCTATTATTGCCTAATACTGATAGTATTAAGTGAGGCAAAAATAATAAAAGGTTTGATCCAGGGTATGATTTTTATATTTCATATTAAAGATGGAAGGTATGAAGAAATAAAATATTTGAAGGATGGAAGGAAATGATTGACTTTAAAATGAAAGAGGCGTTCTGGGGAGTTCTAGGGCACGTGAAGAAGATGGGCGCAGGTGGCACAAACATTGGCTAGTTGGCCACAAAGAAGTGGACCAAGGGCCAGAGGGAGAGATAAAAAGAGGGTAGATGTGACCATAAAAGGTTAATTAGCTTTAGATAGGGAAGAAAGGTAAAGAAGTAAGTTCACAATAGTAAGGCCACTGAGAACCTATGCTGCTTTTACAGGTTAGAAATCTATATTAATTTCCCACATAGATTGTAATCTACCTGAAGCCAGTATCTTATATTAGAA